>NW_024349801.1:21602385-21770882 GCF_902729225.1 Pteropus medius | reverse complement strand
AAGGAAGGAAGGGAAGGAAGGAAGGAAGGAAGGAAGGAAGGAAGGAAGGAAGGAAGAAAGGATGTTTTAGCATAAAAAATATAAAAGCTACAGAGAACAAATAATAATTGAGAACCATTAGATGGCAAATAATATAGCCTCAAATTATATAGGGTAAAATCTCCAAGAAACATAGGAGAGCTTAATAAGAATCATATTCACAGTGGAAAACATTAATACACTTCTCTCAGCATTTGACAAGCCTTGTGATAGATGTGATGATTCTTTGACTTCTGCGGCTGACCTATCATCCAGTGTGATCAAAGCCAAGTTGTAAGAGGTGGTAAGGTAGTGTTTTCACTACAACCATGCAGCCCCACGTAGTTGGGTGCTGCTTCTAGTGGCTATTCCTTGCTGTGGCTCTCCGTGTTTCATTAGCTCTTCTGAAGATTTTTAAGTTACTAGTAGCTTTTCACAAAGTTTTTAAAATTTAAACTAAAGAAGTCTCTGTTGTCTGTAACCAAAGATATTTTGGAAATTAATATGACAATATTTATGAAATCTAAAAGTATGTACTCTCTGACACAGCAATGAAAAAAATACCATTTTTCTCCATCAGATTGGAAAAAGTTAGGAGTTCTGACTTCAGAAATTTTATTTCTAGGAACTTATCTGACAGTACATAAAATACATGTACAAGTAGATGTGTGGCAGCATTGCTTCAATAACAAGAAGACAAAAAAAAGAAAGTAAAAAGAAACATCCTGAACATCTATCAATATAGGATAGATGAATAAGTGATTATATATCCATATTATGGAAGTCTGTAAAGCTCTTAAAAAGACTAAGATAATCTGAATGTGTTGATCTGGAAAGCTGTCAAGAATATCTCATTAGATGAGAAAAGCATATTACAGAATAATATGCATAGCTATGATCCCTTTCTCTTGAATACATGTGTATGTGTCTCAAAGCGAAGAAAAAATTATGGAAGGATTAAGCTATGGTAATCATAATAGTAGTTAACCAGGTAGTATAGGAAAGGAAAGGAAGATGGTTTATTTTATTTTAAACATTTCTATATTGTTTAAAATGTTAAAAGGAGCATTTTATAATTCAAATAACTGAAGAAAAAAAAACACCCTGATATTAATAAAAATTGAGACTGCTGAAGTTTGGCCTATAGCATCAGCAGGACACATACATAAGATTTATTACTGCATTTATAGACCATGAAATAGTCTCTATGGAAATGTCATGGGGATTGTTATCACAATGACAAGTCAAGCTTAGACAGCGAGGAAAGGATATTGATGCCACTGTCAAAGTGAACTTATTCACAAAACCCCTGAAACCTATTTTTCTATATATTAAGGACAGCAGTTTCTGATTAAAGCCAAAATTGCTGAGCTTTCATGGTTATAAACTAAGACACACTAAGGTTTGAGAATTCTGTGATAAAGCAGACATTTTTAGGGCTTCCTAGAAATAAAAATAAATGTTGGACTAAAATCACAGGATTTAAGAATCAATATATTCCTCAAGTTGAAATTTTGATGTTGAAAGAGGATCTGTGTGTTTATCATCTATTTACAGAGTTTCTCTCCCATTTTATTCAAGGGTGGTACTGGTGTCCTAGGTATCCCCTCATAGGAGAAAAAAGCGGACCATGGGTTCCCTGTAACTGCTGTATATTTGCAGAAGACCATAGCTTCCAGTTGTCTTTATAAAAAAGGTCCACCTGGCTTTGGATTTGGGGGTCTGAGATCAAATCTGTTTAAATCGTGGCCTGCCACTTTCCATGTGACTTGAACTGTAACAAGTCTATTTTTTCATCTATAGTAATAGTACCTATGTTTCAGAAGACTGTGAAGAGGAGTAAATGAGATAATGGAATTATCTCAGTAATAATTCATTTACATAGTAAATGTTCAATTAATGTGAGCTGCTATCATTACTCTAAAAACCAGAAGCCCAGAAAGAAGCAAGTGGGCCATGTTTGCCTCTCTTTTCCCTCTTTTCCTTTTGATAATCAAGGTAAGAAATTTTGAATAATTTATTTAAAAAAACTCAAAATTACAGAATGCAAAATTCTGTGATTTTTTTGGGAATAAACAATGTTTTTAAGATAAAATTGTTTCTATGATCTTGCATCTTATGAAAAAAGGAGAAATGTAAGTGTAACATCCAACTGTAGTAAGAACTGTGTGCTTTATGGAGGAAACAGCTCCTAAATCTAAAGTTAATATATAAATATAGCATTGGCATTGCTGTGATAGCATGTAAGAAAATAAATTAGAGATTTGCAAAATGAAAAAGAGAAAAAGATCTGCAAGAATACCAACAGATTTTTTTTAAATAAAAAGATAAAGTTAACCAAAAATTGTAGAGTTAATCATGAAAATTAGTTTCACTAAAAACATACAAAGCCTGTCATATCTACCACGAATTTTCCAGGTAAATTTTTTCCCCTCACTTATATAACAGATAATGTTAAGGACAGTTTGAAAAATAGTTTCCCTTTGCTTTTTTTTTTTTCAAATATTGGCCCTTTATCTGTTACTACCTTTCAAATAATCTCTTAGAGCATCAAGTAATAGGCCTGATCTGGAGGTGAATAAGCTGTTAGCACTAAAAAGATGTCTCTATACATCCCACAACTGCCACTGCCACTGGAAGGAGGATCCAGAAGACTGGAAATGTGCCCTCATGACAAGGAGTAGGTTACCCAATTCCCTGAGCTGGAACTATAAGAGTATACACAGTGTTTGCTCGGTGTTAAAAAACAAACGGCGACAAAACAAAACAGAAGTAGTGCCCAATGTACTGGCAAGACCTATAAGAAAAGATGTAGCAAAAATTTATTGTGAGGTGATATAGACCTCCTGGTAATAACCTCTCTTGATGAATGCCTTAGCTATGTCAGATGCTTCTAAGTCACTCCATGATCTCCTCTGCTGCAGAACTGAACTAGGCTTAGAAGGTTCACAAAGTATCAGCATGCTTTATTTAGTTGTGAAACAAACAAGGAGAACTCCTTTTTGAGTGAAGAAGTCTGGTTCTGCTTTTGGAGGCTACCTGTCTGAGTCTGAATTTTGAACTCCCAAGAAGTCAAGTGTTAGATGCTTTGGTATGGATTTAATGATACACACTTAGATGGGCCAAGGAAAGGCAGAGATGCCCTTTAAAAGTGGTATGTTTACATTTAATCCATCCATTTGAGTCATGAAGGGAAAGTCTGGGTTTAATGAAATCCTTTGTTGGATATGAGCAGCTAAGATTTATAAAAGAGATTGTTTATAGGATAGAAAAATGACTGATCAAAGGCAATTCAAACTATAAAAATTAGGCCCTTGATTGATACTTGTCCCTTAAAAAAAAAAAGCAGAAGTCACATTGCTTGCTGTACTTACCCAGAGCTACAGATTTTAATGGGTCAGAAAGCTTTTGTGAACTCTTAACTCCATATCCAGTAGTATTGTTCACCATTTGCATTAAAAAGGAAGTAGAAACACAACTCAAGATGCCTAGTGCAGGCAGATCAACAGAACATCAAATATCATTCCCGCCAGAAGAGCTTCTCTGAACTTGAGATTCAGAGGTGCCACAGATAAAACATTGAACCTCTTGAATAATTCCAAGAAATTGCCAAATAAACTTTAGATCTCACTTTAAAACCTAGAACTCACTTTAAAACCTAGAAATTATTAAGTCTTATAGAAATCATGAGAAAGTTTTTCTTTCTGTTACAAGTGGAAAAGTTTTCTTCCGCAAACACCAGAATTAAGTAGTAGTGTAATCGTATTTTTTTACATACAATGCTCAGCCCCAAGAAGTGATTCATTGTGAGGTTTCTACTAACTGGAGTTCATAGACACCTAATGCTGATTCTCCACATCTGGTAATTTTTGTTAAAGCTTCTCGTTTGCTTGCTTGCTTCTCTCTCTTTCTCTCTCTCTTTCTTTCTTTTTTAGTTTTATTGAAAAATAGTTGCTATCACTACATAAATTTAAGGCACACAGCATGATGATTTGATTTACATATATTCTGAAATGATTACCAAGATAGGTTCATAGAACATCAGTCTCAAAACATGTAGTTGAAAAGAAAACTCCAGCATTCCTTTAGGGTTTTTTCCCCCACTAAGTAAACAAAATCAGTCAACAATGAAATCATTTTAAAAGCTATTAAGTTAAGATGTTTTCACCAACAGGTTTACCTGCACACTGACCACAATGACCAAAGATGTGGCCATGGTAACTGCAAAAGACTGGTAGTCAGCAATGTGCTGCCCATCTTCTCCAGCCACGCCGTAAAAGGCCCCATAGGGGATGAAGAAAAGAGCTGAGGAGGTGTAGATCCCATGTGCCATGCAGATGAAAAATTTACGCTTGTTAAAAAGTAGATTCAGCTGTCCAGGTTTGTAGAGTTGGGGATAGTCCATGCTGTTCTGGTCACTCACATCCTGTCAACAGAGTGTTGCTTCAGTGGGGGAGGCTTGAGAAGTCAGAGAGGCCCTGATCTCCCTTTCTCTAGAAATAGCAAGTGCATGTCTAAGAGTGCCCTCACATGCACTACTTATCTTGTTTTCATTCCCATAATAACCCAGAGGATACTAAAATGAACCCTATTTCATAACGGAGGAGCTTGAGTCTCCGAGAGAGATTCATAAGAGGTTACACAGCTCTTATAGCAGAACCAGAACTTGACTTGCACCCAGATATTTGGCTTCAAATTGAAGTTTCTTTCTCATACTCTACTGTGGCGGCAGTCATGCTCCCAGAATTCTAGTACATCACAGTGCAATCAATGAGCCCACAGGGGTTAATTGCCAAAGCAGTGAGTGATAGTGACCAGGTAATGGCAGCAGAGAGCTGAAGAGTTGGAATTGGCCAATCAGAGTTCTTAACTTTGGGGTGAGAGTGAGCAGGAGGAAAAGAATAGGAAAAGGGGGGAAATTGCATGTGGGATTCCGTTTGGGAAGGGAGCTGAACCTAAAGAGTTGAGTGTTCTACCCAGTGAAGATTTCAATGGCAGTTACCAGGTGATCAGAGCAAAGAATTTTGAGAGAATGAAAAAGCAATATATTTGGACCCAAGAGGGGTCCTGGGAGAAACTAAAACAGTGCCTCTCAAACTTAATGTGCTCACAAATCACCTGGGGAACAGATTATGATTCAATAGGTCCGGGGTAGGGCCTGAGACTCTGCATTTCCAACCACCTCCAAAGTAATGCTGATGACCATACTGTAAGCACCAAAGTCAAATGCCAAAACCAAAAAGGATGGCAAGGACTGACCCCTGGGGACACGAGAGGCCTATAGATGGAGGAGAGACAGCTGAAGAGGAAGGGACACAGGCATGAACTCTAGGGTAGATCAAGTTCCCCTTCCTGCTTGGGGCGGGGGAAGAGGGGGTGGTCTGAGTCTTGCCAAATGGGTCCCATGAAGAACACTGATATATTCACTTCAGAAGTCCTGTTTTGAGATCTGTTAGGTGCTTTTTTCCCCCAGTCCAGTGACCGGTGGGGTTATGTGCACGGGCTTTGAAACCTGGCAATCCTGAGTTCAGACTCCATCTCTGCAGCTTAGCAGGTGTATGGTCTTGTACCTGTTTCTGAACCTGTCTGAGCCTCAGTTTCCTCATTTCCAGAACTGCTAACAATAGCACCTCCCTCATAGGACCACTCAGATTAAATGAGTACGTATTCAGCAGAGTTCTTGCCACACCATAAGTGATAAATAACAGATGCTGCTACAAATAAAATAATGATGGTAAAAACAATAGTAATAGCATAGCAACCTCAGTCAAGTGGCCTGGTGCTAGGCTGAGTTCTATAACTTATTGACTGTATGGCTTTAGGGCAGTGAATTGAATCTCTGAGCTTTGGCTTTCTCCTTATAAAATGAGTGATCTACAGGTGATTACTGAGGCGCTTCCGGCATAGCATTCCATGATCCCGTGATGGATCAGTTTAAGGACCAAAGATGACAAAGTAGGAAAGGAGAGAAGCGGGCACTCAAACTGGATGGCAATAGGTGCCTTATATTTTTTTCAAATTGCACAATAATCATCCTTTCTCAGAAAGTGCTTTATTTTTATTATTTTATTCCATATTCTGGGAAGATACAAAGCACCAAGAAAAGAAACACTTGTCAACATGGGCACTTGGAAATAAACATGCTTCAATCCTTTACATCTAAGGAGTCTATTATTTTGTGCAGAATTCCATAAAATATGCCATTCACAAACTGCCTTTTTTACATATGAAAAGAGAGCCTTACAACTGACTACCAAGCCACAGAATGGGGGATTGGAGTGAGCTCATAATGTGAAGATTTTGCAATCGATGGCTTTGGGCCAGAAAATGAAGCCTAACGAAGGGGTCTAACAACAGCCTGGAGAAAATCTGGTCTCCTTAAAAATACTTCAAAAAAATTTTTTTAAATAATACACTCTAATTGTGCCATGGAAAGTCCTCTGGCTAGCCTTGACTTCCCCATGGGCAGTCAGACTTTTTTCCTCTTCCAGGAAATACCTTCCAAGGCTCTGAGTGTGCCAAGGAGCCACCATTTTTTATAATTGATTCCCTCCCTTCTCTCCTCTCAAGCATGTCGAGCTAAACAAAAGATGATTGCACCCTTTCTCTCTATGGCTGAAGGACTCGTGTCTTCCTCTCCCATCGGGAGGGTGCTCTGCTGGCCTGTAATTCCTGTTCTTGGCTGTGCTGGCCAAGGAAGTCTCACTGCAGATGCTAGCTCTCTGCACTCCAACGTACTTCCATGATTTTCTATCATTTGTGGTTCTCTACACTCGCGGAGGCTAATAAGGCACTTCCCAGTGTGTAAACCACAAGGCACATATATAATATAAGTGACATATAAAAAATAGATAAGTAAAAGTCACATGAGTTTGGGAAATGCTAAGCTAAAATAAAGTTAAAAAGACAATTTCCTGCGAGATGTCTCAGAGCCTTAAGTACAATAATGTGGGGTATGAATCTCTAGGAGGAAAGTAGCCAAACTTTAATCAGAGAATACTTTGGGGGCAGTAGGGGATCTGGAAGGGTTTTTGATCCATGCAGAACCTATTAAAACAACTGCACTCCTAAGACTCTAACCATGACTTGTGTCTTCCACTTAGAAGTTAGAAGCAACTAAATGGCATCAACAGAGCAAAATAAGTTGTAAAGATAGAGAAAAACACATACCTGGTCAAAAATCCCCATGGCTAAAACAGGCAGTGATGTGTAGACAATGTTAAAAAGGGTAATGAACCACTGGTCATAGACAGTCTGAAAAGAAATAACACATCCATGAGAAATACCATCCATAGGAGTGAGAATATTCACCTGTTGGCTCTTGGATTAAATACCCCAATTCCCTGAGGTTGGCAGGTGTTCAGTTTTAGAGTCAGACTTGGGCTCTCCCCCAGGCTCTGTCTCTTATAATCTCTGCTGCCTTAGTAGAATACTAGATCTCTCTGAAGTTGCATTTCTTCATCTTAAAACGAAGTCATACTCTCCCTGCAGAGTTGCAGTGGGGATAAAAGGAGATCACATATATGGAACACCTAACACAACGCTGGACACATATGAGGCCCTAGACCCTTGTGGTGGGTTGTTATTTCATTCTTCAGGTTTTCAATGTCTTATAATGAGTCCAGGGATCTAACCTAAGTAATATGCAAACAATCCACTAAAATCTTCAAAGGCAGATGTAGAAATTAACCTGTCAGCTCTACTTTGTGTTCAAATGGAAAACTTTTTCTTGGGAATGGTTTAAAACAAGGTGTGCATGGAGCTACCTACTCAAGATATTGAGTATAAACAAGTAAGACAATAAAAATATTCCCTCATACCTATATATAGTACTTCCTTCCATGAGCCTCACTAAAAGTCAATGAGGCATATAAAACAGGTATTATATCCCCATTTTGTTAATGAGTAGATAGAGATGTAGAAACCGAATCTTTCAGAGTTACAGTGCTTAATACAGGCAAAGGCAAAAATTAAAACCTAGGTTTCTAGCTTCTAACCAAAATCTGTTCTACCACTCTGATATCATACATTCATTCACTCATTTTTTCAATTAATAACAATAAACCACTTTGTGCCAGGTACTAGGTTGTAAGCAATGGTGATTCAACATGATCATTCAGATAAAAATTCCTCATAACATTTGCATTCTAATGTTGGCAGGAAATGTATATGTGGGGTGAGTGAGTTAGAAAGCAAAGGAGAATAGGAAATGTGAGAGGACTGTAATTGTAATAAGGTGATTGGAGAGGGTCTCACTGAGAAGTGACATTGGAGAAAATGTTGCATGCAACAAGGGTTGGTATGCGACCCTCTCGGGTCCCAGCCTAGAGCAGAGTTTTGAACAGGTTCCAGATACCAGCTCCTGTCTACCCTATGAGTCCATCAGAACTGCAGCTTGGTCTCTTTCTTCCTTCTTATGAGTGAATGTATTCAGCAACTCTACTCCTAGATATATGAGTTCGGAATGTCTGCCATCATGTATCAGGAGACCTATGAAAATCTCATTACAGCACTGGTTATAATAGCTTCAAACCAGAAACAACCAAAACATCTATCAGGCATGGAATGGATAAAGACATTGTAGTACTATATTCATATAATGGAATACTATAGAATAATGAAAAGAAAGAAACTACAGCTATATCCAAAACATGAATGAATCAAAAGTATACATAATGGTGACCAAAAAAATGGCCAGACAAAAAAGTATGATTCGATTTCAATAAAGTTAAAAAATGTGCCAATCTATTCTGTTGTTTAGGGATTCACACTCATATGATAAAATTAAAAGACAAAGCAACAAAGTGATTATAAAATGTCAGGATAACAGTTACCTCCAGAGTTAGAAAAAGGGTATGACTGAGAACAGGTAAGGGGAGCTTCTGGGAGTTTGGCAATATTCTGTCTGTTGAACTGGATCACAGTCTACGTGGGTGCTTCTTTTTCAATTTGTTAAGCTGACATCTATGTATTGGATACTTTTTTTTGTATTATATTTTACAATGAAAAAGAAAACATGTGATCTTTTTTAGTCATAGCCCGGAAACACTTTGGACACTGGGAGGATTTAAAAATCCTGGTGTCCATGCCATACCCCAGGCCAATTAAATCAGTATCTTTGGGGATGGATGCTCCAGGCATCAGTAGTCTTAAAATTTTTCCAAAGTAATTTCCACTGTGAGGCCAAAATTGAGAATTTCACTCACCCCAATCCAATCCATCCATCCATCCATCCATCCATCCATCCATCCATCCATACATACATACATACATATATACATACATAAATACATAAATAAAAGAGAGGGAGAGAGAAAGCTGTAGCTGACACAAATCTTCAACTATTTGGTGATGGCGTCTGACTTCCACTCCTCGAATATATCAATTCATTTCATAATTGCAGTTTGGAAAATATAAGGTGGGGAAAGCAATTAAACCGAAGTCTTGTAGCCCCAGGCAGAGTCTGGTACTGTCAAATCACTTATTCTTTCTTCACCTCATCTACCACCCAACTCCCGCTCTTTGAGAAGAGATGATGCATTAGGAAGAAGGAAAGAATCTGAGAAATCATGACATGCTAAACTGTAAGTAGCTGATGGTCTGGTATAAAGTGCCACCATCATAGCAAACTGGCTAGCAATAAAACCTACAGTTGTCTGACAGCGGAATTTGCAAGTTGGCACTCAGATTTGAGGCCTCATTTCACTACTGAAGCAAAAGAGGAAATGAAGGGCAGTGAGAAGAAAACTTAAATGAGTTTTTGCAATTTCTCGAAAGCGTTTTTACTGTGACTCATTATCACAAGAAAAAGAAAATTAGCTGATATTTACTGAGCACCTACTATGTATCAGGCACTAGTTTAAGGGCTTTACATATATTGACTCATGAAATCTTCACAACTTTATGAGGTCAGTACTATTAACAAACCTCAAATTATAAATGGGGAAACTGAGGCCCACCAAGTTTAGGAGATTGCTCAATGTCACACACTGAACACAAAGATTTTCAAAGTGTGGTCCAGGGAAACTTTAGGGGATCCACAGTGTCAAAACTATTTTTCTCGATGATACAAAGAAGTTGTTTATTTGCCCTCTTCGCTCTCATTCTCACATAAATGTATACGACTTGCAATAACACAACCAGCTGATTGCAGAACCAAATATGAGATCCCAACTGCCCCCTATTCTGACAAATAATAAGAGATTAAGTATAAAAAATTACATTCTTCTCACTTACTTATTTTTTGTTGTGGAAAATACAGCCTTTTTTTTTTCATTAAAATATATCATTTAATTAAACATCCTGGGTTCATTATTTTTTAATGAATTAGTAAATAAACTTAAATTTTTGCTCCATTTTAATTTCTAATGTGATAAATATTGATGGATATGGTCTGGAGATCACAAAGTTTGAGAACTGCTGGCCTAGCAAGTGTCGTGACCAAGTTCCAGCCCTGGTACTCTGACCTCAGCATTCATAACAGTGAATACTGCATGAAACGAACTCTCTATCAGTGGTATCATTTGGCAAGTTTCCTTAAAAGCCTTTTTCTCCATCTTGTTTTATGTAGTTGAGAGTGTACAATAAATGCAATTTCATGTGCTGGTTTTTGTCATTAGCATCTCCCCAGGTTAAAATCCTCCAACAGCTTCCCATCTTACCTGGAATGAAATCCAGACTCTTCACCATGTCCTGAGGCCCTTCCTGACCCCATGCCTGCCTACCTCTTCAACTTTACCTCACTACACACTCTCTCTCACTCCCTGAGCTTCAGTTTCACTGCTTGTCTTTCTCTTACTTACCAGGCTCATTCCTACCTCAGGACATTTGCACTTGCTATGCCTTCCGCTTGATACTTTAACCTCAGTGCTTTCATGTGAAAGTTTCCTTCTAAATGCTCCAGACACAGTTCCAATGTTACCTTCTCAATGAGACCTTTTACATTACCCAATTCTTTCTTAATAACAATTATGAAATTATGTTACTGATTTCCTTCTTTATTATCTGTCTTCATTTTACTAGAAGATAATCTCCAGGGAACAGAAACTTTTTTTCACATCTACAACCCTGATGCTTACAGCAGTGTCTAGCCAGTGGTAGGTGCTCTATAAGTATTTGTTGAATTAATTAGAACTTTTTATAAATGTTACATATTTAACGTGCTACTAGACATTTCCTTGAGAATGTGCCACAGGCTCGCCAAACTCAGTATGTCCAGACCTGAACTTGTTCTCACACCTCCCTAACCACACCCACCTCCATGTTCCCTTTAATCCTTTCTGACACCACCACATCCTTCTCAGAACCCAAGTCAGAAATCTTACATTTCCCCCTCTCTCCATCATCCCACATAAAATTAATCCCCAAATCACACTGATTTAACCAAGCCAGGTGGCTTGTGTTCCTGCCCAAGTCATTCTTCACTTCTATGACTTCCCTCCTATTGTCACTTTGGCAGGGATGCCTACCCCATTACTCTTCACCTGCTTCACTATGATTGATCTTTAAAGAGTCAGCTCAGGGCCAGATCTTCCAGGAAGTCTTTCTGAGCCCTGCCCACTCCCACCCTCCAGGGTTGGGTTCCAGCAACTCCTTGGTAGTTCCATGACACTCCACACTCACTGCTTCATAATTGTCAACTTACACTTATTTATGTGCCAGTTACCAGGGCCGCCAGCACTAGACTGCAAGCTCCTTGGGAGCAGGTTATATAACTTAGTCGTCTGTACGGACCCAAGAACCCAACTCAGTGCCTGGCACATGGGTATGTGGTAAGTGATCAAGGAAAGGAAGCTGATTTCTTAAGGGTAAAGGTGTTAGAGTCAGAAGACAGAACTGGGTGTCTTTGAGTAAGACACTCAATTTCACGGAGCCTTAGGCTCCTTAGCTATAAAATGGGGATTCAAGGGAGGCTGTGAGTATTCAATAAAATGAGTAAATATCAGTACAGCAGCATCTGACTAACAGTTAGTGCTCAACAGCTGAGCACCTTTATTATGGAAGGAAGGAAGGGAGGGAGGGAGGGAAAGAAGGGTGTAAAGAGGGAGAAGCGTGCAAGGATCCAAGCTTCAAATTGTGTGTTTAATGCGTAAATTAAAAGGTATATTTTTTCACTAGTTATACTTTTTAATGAAAATATAATTTTTATTGCTACAACTAACAATAGATATTTATTTTTATAATAAACTACTAATTTAATGAAATCGATAGAAAATTAGAATAAGATTTAAAGAAAACTGAATACCTTGACATAATTAAACATTTTCCTCAAGAATACTTAATTATATCAATCACAGTTTACTCTGACTCTAGTTTTGCCTCAGGCTCTACAAAAATGTGTTTATCTGAGTCGTGCATCTTAAAAAAAAAAACACCTTTTTTTGTTTATGTGCATTGGCCTGGCACAGTTTAAGCTTTAGTGGCTTCTACAAAAATTAAACTCACAAGCAGTATTGTATAACAGGCATCTTTCTCCTCTTGCAAGAGATCTCCACCTACTCAAATAGTTATCCTAGTAAATGTTCCACTTAGGTACCCTCAGAAAAATTTTAAGGCCCCATCTGGTGACCAGGATCAGCTGGGAGGGGCACACTAGCCTCGATCATGGCCCACATGTACCCCATCCCTGTTTCTCCCCTTCCAGATATGCTCAAGCCCTCTACCACCGCCACTATCCACCCCTGCCAAACACATATACACACACGCACATGCACACACGCATGCACGCATGCAAGTACATCCTTGCATGCACATGTGGGTTGACCACGTGTCCCAAAGAGATGACAGGAGTGGAAGAGGAAGGAGGGATGCTTCCTCTGGAGCCTCCGGTGTGGGGAGCATTCTGGCATGAGACTACACCAGTCTAATAGTCTGACACTCTGATTTTGGGTAACTCAAATTGTTTACATAAACAGGAGTTTTTGTTTATATAATACTTATTATATAAAAGTATTTTAATATAAATATTAAAAAACAATTTATCCTAGGGTTCCTGTACTCCTAGGGGCAGTCATACCACCTCTACTTCCAATATTCTGTTCTGTTCTCCATCTCCAACATTCTGAACGAGAGAGAAAAGCCGTGTTCTTGTGAGATGCCATTAGTCTGTTTAGAAGCCCCCCTAAGTGTCTCTTCACAGAGAAGAAAAAAAAGGGAGGAAAGAGTTTTTCATCTCTCCGACTTCACTGTTTTCCTTTTTTAAGGAAAGCTCCCCCTGCTCCCTTCTTTGTGGGGACAATTTATCAACCTTATCAACCTTTTTATATAGAGTAAAAATACTCCAACTACAAATTACAATCTAAAAGCTTGGAGAACACAAACTATGATTTATCGAATACTACATTTAAATAAACCTTAATAAGATTCTTAAACAGTTACAAAGGGCTTTCTACTCTGAGGCCATTGTTAGCTCCTCATTCAAATAAGTACCTCTTTTGAGACATGTATCCCCTTTTGCTATGTGTTGCAGGGAAAAACTATATAATAGTATTTTTTTTTCTGGCCTTAAAAAACATTTGTCATTTAAAGAAAACACATTTTGGAATAAATACGAGGTGCTCAGCCGCAGCACAGCTGTTACTGATTTGTGTAATTAGCAGAAACTCACTAGCAGGATCCAGGAGGAATGGCCCCAGCCGGAGCACCCACCCATCCCCGGGTTTTCTACAGGGCACATCTGGGAGGTGAGTGGGGAGGGAACCGCCACACCAGGTTGAGATGGGCTCACAGGTAACCAAGTCCATGAAGTCATCAAAGCTTTGAGATTAGTTGCACTCTTTCATGTCACTTTCCAAACTTTTCATTGTGAGTTTTCTTACATTGTTTGTCAGAACTAAAGTTTTTCTGGTCTTGACAACATAATTGTTTCCATATCACAGGAGAATTAAAAAAAAAAAGACACGCAGTTCTGTATCTCACTGACAATGATAAATTGTCATCAGATAATATCATCTCACAAGTACACAGTGCCAGTAGTTGCATAGTTTCGAACACGAATTTCCTAATAGGGCCTCAACCAATGTCTCTCTCTCTCTCTCTCTCTTTTTTTTTTTTTTTTCTGTTTTGGCTCTATACCTGGTAGGGAACAGCTTACCTTTATTAAAGAGGGCATGGGTGCTTTTAAAATAAGTTACACATATAAATAGTCCACACAAACCCATGGTGGACTCCATGAAAATATGTTGGCTTTGATAACAGATTAAGGGTGAGACATGTCCTTAAAAAGGATCCATGATTCAGCTTAGAGACTTATTTGACATTTTTCCAAACCCCTCTGGTTCAGAAACCTGGTTGGAAATTTCATCGGGACAGATGATATTTAAATTGTCTCTCAGTAGCAGTTTGGTTGGAGTGTTTGCTGGCAGAAGATGGCCTCAAGCTTCCAGAGAATTCCAGGTAGCAGTTTGCCTGGAGTCAGGCCTGGCCCTTTAAGGGCCTAAGGTCTGGGAGATTACCCCCAGCCTAAGACATTAGCTCTCGCTCAGAAAGGGAGTTCATCTCCCCACCCCATAGTCATATCATACTGTTTCTAGTTCCAGTCACAGCCTTGTCTACCACCAATCCTCAGCTCTTGGGGGACTCCAATTCCTCCTCTCTGAGATAAAGGGCTGGACTCATTATCTCTGACATTCTCTACCAGAGCAAAGATTCTGGATTTCAACAAAACATACACTTTTTGTTCTGTGTCTCAGCTGTTTCTCTCAGGAAAGTCCACCCAGCAAAGCAAGCGAAAGGAGACTGGTTTTTCCCAGGCAGATTCTTTCCTCATGTGTCCCAGAGCAATCACAACAGAGGCGAGATATTGAAGTTAACCAGAAGAAAGTCCATAAAACAAGCACAACCCGGCCTGCATCACATCATCATTCATCTGACATGTCCTAAGTGCCATCATCCCACAGGCAGTGAATAATCCCACCCACTGGCCCTTTTGAGTTTCGCACGCCACAGCTGGATCAGTTTACACATCTGCCCCAGCCCACCTACCAGGTTAGGGTATTGGCTAGAATCTACAAGGGCCATCACCAGAGTGTAAGAGCCTGGATAAAATTTGCCAGGCTCTGAGAGACACGCCAAGGTAGTAAAGAAATAGCACATGTCACTTCATTAAGTAATTAAGCTGGTGTTTTTAAAAGTCAACATTGTATGTAAGAAAGCATAACCTGTTTACATTTGGTCAGATGTTTTCCGCTGCAGAGTGGATTACTTCAAAGCAATCTGTGGAGAGGTGCAGGGAAGAAATATTTAGGTGCTAATGAATCATACTGAGATCGGACAGAGTTAGCCCCAAGACATGGCTCATCCACGACAAATTTAATTCAAAAAGACTCTTGGTGGAAAAATAAGAGAAAGGTGACTACAGAGTTATTCAGTGTCAGTTTCACATTTATAAAAATAAAATTGTTTTCAGAATGTAAGTCCCCTGAGGACAGGAATCGTACCCCTCTGGTCCATTCTGGTGTCTTGCAGGCCAGCCGAGCACTTGGCCCTAAACTGGGATTCAGTTTATTCTTATTAACTGAATGAGAATTTAAAGACTGTACATTCTGTGATGGAGGATGTTTGAGTCTCACTCCTGTCAGGATGGGACAGAGAAGTGACTAAAGTGACTAATGATCAGGCCTACCAACGAAGGGCCTCTAAACACATGCCTGATATTACTGGAATCTTCCAGGCCTTAGAGTTTTGTTGTTGTTGTTGTTGTTTTTATTACTACTGGCTCCATTTCACTACGGAGCTTTCAATTCTACTGAAGCAATTTGGGAGAGGGATGGCATGAGTTAGAAAGACCTCAAATGGCCAACTTTCTTTAACGGACTGGAAGTAAGCCGCTATCTAATGGGCTTTACACGCTATAAAGCCTTGTCACCCAACACATGGATTTCAAGGCCAAAGCCAGCCAAATGATTTCAGTGAGGAAGAGAGTGTGACTCCAAACATGTCCCTTATTTAAAATTCTCATTTTCTGAAGACTAGTGTCTCTCCCAAATATGTTGTTTTCTTTTCACTTTCCTCATGTACAGCACATTGTCCTTAGAAAAACAAGGCTGAGGAAAAAATGCCAATAGATTTTTTTTTAGCTAAACCTGTTGCTAATCAGGACCTTCTAGTGAAAAACAAGGAAAGGAAAAGCAGTGATCCCAATCCCATATCCGAATTGCCCTCCCAGCCAGTTGTTGGTATCACTAAGACACCAGGCCACTCCTATCGGTGGGGCTGGGAAACTCCTGAGTCTCCATCTTTTCGTGCTATTCCACTACACTAGATGACACTTCTTGCTGTGCACAATACTGTTAAGACCTCCCCTCGATGCCATGCAGTTTTTAAAAGGTGTTTTGGGATGAGTTGATTTGAAGATTTTAGAAATTATAAAGAGATTTCAAATCCAGCCAACTGCTGGTCAGTTGGAAAGTATTCAGGTATGAGGGGGAAGGTTTTGCTCCTTTTTCTCTGTAGTTTCATACCTTTACACAAGGCAGCCCCTGAATCCCTGCAGGTAGCTAGATTTTCAGGTCTCGGACCTCCACTTGAGATTAACTGAGCCCCCAAGGTTATTCCAGATCCTCACACATTATTTTTTCCCATGCTCTCATATTAACTTTGATTACATTATTTCTATTGGATTTATTTATGTGATTCTTTATTTCCCAATGAGAAAACAAATTCCAGGTGGGTAGGGACTTGTCTTATTTATCATTTTGTTTTTCTCTTCCCAAGATGGTAAATAAGTATTCCTACTAGCAAATTGACAGTGTCATATGTCTCACTGCTATGGGCAAGGAATGAATTATTCAATTTAAAATGACAACGATTTAAATGTTCATAAAATCAGAATAGTTAAATAATCTATAATAAGTCCATGGTTCATAATGCTATTAAGAAAAACAACATTTTTAAAGAATGTAAAATGAAGGATTTTTCAAAATGTGATTTTTTAAAATAAGATACAAATGATACAGTCTCAGATATATAAAAGTTGATATATATTCACATATAATTATTTTTATAATCAGAGAAAAAGTTTGGAACTTACGGGAAAGACTTTGCAGAAATTTAAATGTAAACCTTCCACACTTTAGCAAATAAGGCAGGGCTCTTTTGTCTCCCAGACTAGAGTTAATTAAGAAAACGGAAGTTTTTGAAATGGGAGAAAAACAGTTTGTTTCTATGGAGATAATAGTCTTAGCATCATTTTTCCTTTGTACATTTTACTGACTCCAAAACATTAGAACTAGAATAAATAGCAGGGCAATGTCAGGTTTTGAAACTATTGCCATAGAGACATCTATTCCAGAATTTCCCAAAGTGGGTTCCATACGGCACCTGTTCTACAGCATATTATGCATGTTGCTTGGGTGGGACAGGGTTCTATGCCAAATGAGTTTGGGAAATAATACCAAATTTCATTGACTCTAAGACACTACTTAATGTAAGAGATGTCATTATCAATGCCAAGATTAGACCAAATAGAGAATCTGATAAAAAAAAAGCTAAGGCTGAAAGGTTAGTAAGAGAGTAAAGGAAAAACAAATCTTCATGCAGAAAGAGACTGCAAGAAAACAGGATTTCAACCTTAGAACTAGCTATAGGGAAAGACAAAAATAAATTTCTCCTGTATAGGTGAACCACAAAATGGTATTCAACAGATATGCAACCTAAATTCAAAAACAAAACAAAACAAAACAATAACCTGGAACAGAGCAAGAGATCTCTGGTAGGCAGTGTCCCCAGCGAACTGGCAGAAGCCAAGCGGTCTCTGGAAAAAAGTGACTTCAGGAGTAATGCCATCTAGATGGCAACATTGGTCATTCCCAACATTAGTTCTCCTCACAAGAAGCCCAACTAGCAACTATCCACAGACAAGACACCATTATGAAAATCCCGAACTGGGGGGATGAAGCTGAAGCACTCCACTGGACCACAGAGAAGGAGGAGGACCACATCAGAAGGAAAGAGGAGCAGCTACACTCTGACTGTGTCTTCCCTCCTCCAGGCAGCAAGAGGGTCCATCTGGGCCTGTGGTTTATCCAGTGGGAAAAAAAGAGAGCCCAAAGTGGACATCCAGCTCTCCCAGCACCACACGACATTTCCTGGGAGGCCCAACTGGTCTTGCTTGACGTGAATCTGGGGGAATCTGCAGAGGCTCAACCACTGAGCATCAGATAGAGACCTAGAAGAGGCAGGGCTTACAGCAACAGTCACTCAGATCCTGGTGGATCTCCTTCCTATGGCAGTAGCGCTGGAGCAGAAATCCCACCCAGGAGCTCTGCCCTTCCGCAATTAAATCAAACGCTTAAGGAACTTAACACATCGACAAGTGATGTGTCTTACAGATGGTTTTAACCATCAGATGCTCATGTCTTTGGAGCAATTATTGTTCTCTCCTGCTGTTCTCTTTTTAAACGTGAACACTGGCAAGAGAATTAAAAAATCTAGTTGCTTAACATCTGACTCTGACCAGTTTATCAGATCCTGAAAGCAGAGCAGAAAATCACCTAAATGTAGAGGTTAGAAGTCATTGAACATTAGTTTCAACTTCACAGTTTTAATAAAGACAACTTTGGCAGTAAACCTGCCTATCCAGTCTCAGCGTGTCTTACATACAAATCATTAACAACTCTTCTGTGTCCAAAGAGTTCTAAGTGAGGGTTAAGGTATCCCTTCATAGTTTTGTGATTTTCCAAAAGCCCTAACTAAACCATTGCAATATGAAAACTGGATCTTTCAGAAACACCGCTTAGCAAATAGACTTGCTTCATTCTTAGGTGGAAGGAAAGTCACTAGCCTAGGAAGGC
This sequence comes from Pteropus medius, assembly GCF_902729225.1. NCBI lineage: Eukaryota > Metazoa > Chordata > Mammalia > Chiroptera > Pteropodidae > Pteropus > Pteropus medius. The sequence continues at coordinate 21,752,073 of NW_024349801.1, read as the reverse complement.
ACAGGCAACACTCCCACACTTGTCTTTGTTAGACAAAGGTAGAATTATGAGCTGATAAATATCCCTATGCACTGCCATCTCAAAGTAGAGCTTAAAAAAGTTTTATTTCTGAGAAGCTAAAATCAAGACTTTGCCTTATTTTAACTATCTAGAGATTACCAAAAATATCAACAAAAATATTAACAGTCTGTTGTTAGTTCTGGGAATGTTATCCTTAAAAGAGAAAACTAGGAAAGTGGATAAATGTGCCTCACTTTAAGAAATTTCAACTTCTCAGAAAAAAGAAAAGATAGACAAAACCTGTATTCAGGATTTGCTAATCGCCCTTGGTACTTTTAAGATAACATCAAATGCCAATATTTAATTCATACTCAATTTTTCTGGAATAAAATAATTGAAAAAAATATAGCTTCATGCATATGATTGAAACCAGTGATTAAACCTAAAAGGGAGGAAGGACAATTGAAGAAATCTCTAATGAGTTATGGCTGCCATTTCATTTTCAAGGACAATCTTTTTCTTTTGTTGTTTAAATTAATAATATCATTTTTTTTTAATTCATAAGTATATTTAAATGCTATGGATCTTACATTTCACAGTTGACACTCAGGGTCAAAGTTTCCTGATATCTAAGAGATAGAGTTAAGTAATATCCTTTAAAATGAATGTAAATGGATGTACAAATAGAATCCTAATTTATAAATTTCTTAAGTTTTCTTCCCTACAACCAACATAATCAATATATCAATTTTTATCCAAAGAACTACTGTCAAAATATTTTTGATGTAAGAGTATCGATTACTTCTCCCTGATTTAAAAATTTTACATTTGATATGTTGGGTGAGTAACCATCTTCCCAATAGAGATACCTCAATATTTCTTGTTAGTGTTTCTCAGACTTCTGAATTAAATCTCTACATCAAGCTTATCTGTCATCATACAAAAACAGTTCAATAAAGACTTAGAAATGCACAGGAAAGAAAACTCATTGGTTACTATGTAAATAGGAAAACAAAAAAAATACTTCCGCTAAATATATATTCTTCTTGGGTTCAGAGCTCAAGTCAACTATCAATTACATAATTGCCATACTGTCACTTGTATTAGGCATATAAAAATGATATTTATTACTAAAGAACCATGAAGAACAGGTGTTTACAATCCAGGGATCTTATAAAAGAAAGAAAAGTGCTTTGTTACCAACCTGGGCTGAGAAACCACAGAAGAAACCAAACCAGAAATGCACAAGTGTGAATGCAAAATTCTTATAGAAGAAATAGCATAAGAATTTGCACATTCGGAAATAGGACCACCTTCCATGAACAAGGAGAAGCCTTTGCAGATATCTAAACTGTGCAAATGAATAGTCGCTGGCTAAGACCGCCTGCAGTCCTTCCTGGCCACTGATGCCAACGCCAATGTGAGCACCTACAAAGGAAAAGAGGAACACTTTTATTCCCTAAACAAATACACAACCTCTTAGGGGAACTTATCATTCCTCTTTATGTTATTCTTCATTTACAGAAAACTTACAGCTATAGCATTAATGATTTTCATACATATTATCTCATGAAACATTCATGATAGGTATTTATCCTAGTTTTACAAAAGAGGACATTGGCTTGGAAAAGTTCAACAATTTGCACAAGGTTTTAGAACTCGTAAGCGGCAAAGCTAGTGCTAAACCCAAGAGTTGAACTATGGGACCAGTGTTAATTCCTCTACACCAATGTCCTTTTCTAGCTTAAAAATACACAAATGATTTAATTACAGGCAAAGAGGTTTTTTATTTTTGTTTTTGTTTTATGAATACTAATAATAAGTGGATATATTGGACCCAGAGTATTCATTTAGAACTACTGGGAAAATGAAGTTGTAATGCAGCCTCCATTACATATTGCCCAGTGCTGAGCCTGAGGACTCCAGGTATGCAGCATGCCCCATTGAGCAAATATTCTCTTACTTTTGATCATGCCGACATCATTAGCTCCATCACCTATGGCCAAAGTGACAGCATTTCTGTGCTTCTTCACCAGCTCTACTACTTGGGCTTTCTGAAGCGGTGTAACTCGGCAGCACACCACAGTCTTACACATGCAGGCAAGTTCTAGGAGGTCGTTCTTGACATCACTTTCTAGGGCATGAGCCTATGTTATTAAAAAAAAAAAATCCAGAATAGAACAAGAAACAATAAATAAGAGACATTATTTCAGAAGTTGATTTCTTGTTTCTCAATTGATTTCTTTTCTAAATAGTTTAATTCACTTCAACAAGTCATTGTTGATTCAGAGTCATACAAGCAACAATGACCAACTAAAGAAATAAGCATTGAATGCCTACTAAGTGTCAAGGAATTCTAGAATAAAAACAAAAGGCACAGTCCCCTTGTATGTCCTCCTTGACACATTATCATGCTGCACTGGAGAGATACAGTTAAATGCTGAAGAAGTTTCAGAATCTCCAGAAATAAGGAAAAGCGAAAGACAAAACCTATCTACCACCTCACCAAGTTTAGAATGACATACAAAATGATGCGGATTTGTTTGTTCTACATGATGGAATTTTTGTTTCCTTTGCATTGTTGTTTTGTGTATTTAGTGCTCGTTGTGGTTGTTAATGCACAGGAGAATGAAAAAGCATATAATCCAGAGACGAGCCCTTGAAGAACGTAGTGATCAAAACCAAGAGAAGCCCGCACAAAAGGGTGGTGCACAAAAAAAAGGTGGTGTCCTCAACAGGGTTCCCCAACCTTTTCCATCCTTGCTTCTCTCAAAATACACAAGAGCCTTTCAATAGGCCAAGAAATAACTGAGAAAGCGCAATCCTTTGTAATTAACTGTCGTTTCTTTTTCTAGAAAACATCTTATTGTACATTATTTAATAAACACAATCAGAGGAAACAAGAATCCAGCTGAATTTTGAGTCATTAGTATCTTTGAATGAATCTTTAGCAAGTTCTTTGACAAGTTCTTTCTTGCCTTTGTGCCTTTGCACTGCTGCCTCCTATCACTTCCTCCAGAAGTCTTCCCTGACTTTCTCACAAGGAACTAAATGCATCTGCCTCTATGCTCTCAAATCACTGTGTTCATTTCTCTTCATAGTATTTGTCATACCACTGTGAGATTAGCTCTTCTACCGATGGCAATCCCTAAAACAAAGTCCATGTTTTATTCACATCCTTATTCTTAGGCTCTAGAACTGTGACCAAGGCATACTTAGTAAATGTTAATGGTGTTAATAGAAGAATGGGTGAATAAGTATAAAAACATGACTCTGAGGTAGAAAATTCTCATGTAAAGGCCTATAATTCCTAGGAGAAATGGGAGCTAACACTCTCAGACATAAATGCCCTTTCTGGGGAAAGGGGTTGGTGGGAAGCATATAACTGGATGTCTTGCCCAGAATGGCCCCCTTTTCTCTCTTTTCTTTTTTCTTTAATATTAATAAGTGAAAAAACTAGACTCAAACTCTGAGAAAGACCCAATTACACTCTGCAAAGCATCAAGCTTTCAGCAAACTGGAATCATAATTTTTTTTTAAAGCTTTTGACGATACTATCAGAAACATGGTCAGTTCTCCTTAAATGAAAAATGACATTTCATGGTTTCACAAGCTTCAGGCATTAAAGCTGAAGGGGTTCTTGATGAGCATCTATCTCAGCTCTTTATTTCAGCAGATGTAAAGACAGAGAGAGGATGGTATATGTGATCACCCATGTGATCACCCGAGTACTCTAACCCACCACACATTGGCTTCCTTGAGCCTGGGGGAAAGTCAAAGAGCAGGTCATTAGGGACCCTTTCCACAGGCTGGTCCCTGGGCAATTCAGCTTGGAGGCCATGAGCTCCACGTCTCAGCTGACAGGTTTATAATTTTCAGTTGCTATTCATTTGTGCAAGGGAGAAGTTTGTGTCATCTGGACAAACTTTCAACTGAGCTTGGCCTGCAGCTGAGCTCTGTAACTTTCCATGGTGTGGAAGGCAACACATCATTACGTCTGGAATCCAGCTGGATAATTCTCTAAGCACTAAGAGCTAAGACAGCTGATCACAAGGGGGAAAATACAGTATACTCATATCCAACTTCTTTTGTCCTCTAAGAAAATACATTTATTTTCTAAACTCCGAAAGTGAAAATGGTCATCAAAGTTTAAGACAAGTGTGAGATTAGCTCTTTTTGCATATAAATGATAATTTCACTGGAGTGCAATCAGAGCTTTTGTTTTCTAAATTAGAAACTCAGAAGTGTGTTTTGATATTTTTTCAAGATTTGGAACCTGAACTACATTAAAAGTACAATCCAAGTTTATTCTATTACGACAAGAACCAGATTTCCTAATCAAAGCAAATTGTTTGGCATTTTGTAAAATGCTGCTATTTAGCAAAACCACCAGAGGTATCTTAATGGCAATAATTTGGTGTGGTAATTATATGAATGTCGGATTGTGCTCTGCAAATCACAAACATTAGCAAGAACGATAATTGCAATACATTCATCCAGGTGCATTATTTTAATTGAATAACAGTGAACTGTGACAGTCTCCCTTAGAAAAGCACTTAAACTGGTCTAAAGTCATTTAGACAAGACTGATATTCTGTGAATTCAGTATTTTTTTGGATCCTCCCCTTCATTGTGGTGCTTCAAGCAATAATGTTTGAAATATATATTAGAAGTTTCCTTTCCCCTTGCAAACAGGAAATCACTGTGTCTGCCTTGTTTCCAGTAGTGTCACTTGTTTGGAAAACACAAAAGATCTCATTATGATAGCACAAAAGAAACGATTATTGAGGTGAAGGAAAAAAAAGAACAAAAGCCTTAAGTGAACTCACCAAACTGTGGCCATTTATGATTAATGCGTAATCTCCTGTTACAGTTTCTTCTACAACTGAGTCCAGCTCCAGCTGCTGCTTTTTTTCAAAAACTACATGGCCATTGGAAAAGCTTCTGTTTTGTCCAAACAAATTTTCCTTTGCTTTCCTTAAAGGAAAGGGAAGAAAGCTAATCATAACAAAGTATACACAGCATACCTTTTCAATCTAACAAGAGACTGGCCTAGAGGTAAATTCATTTTGTCACTATTCAGACAGACTGTGGCATAAGATTCAGTTTCGGTAAGAAAGCTAGATAATTCTTTGTGATAAGGATACCATAGCGAATTTCCAAATTCCAGAAAGGAGGGTAAACATAATAAAAACAGAATCCTCTTGAATGCTTTAAATTACTTAAAAGCTAAATCACCATCTTGATCTGGGCTTGAACTAGGGGCTCTTGATAAATTTGGTACATAAGGTTGTGTGAGCCTCAAGGGCTTAAGAACCACTGATATGGCACATAATGTTGTTAAATAAGGAAAGGAACAGACTAAAGACAAATGACAAAATCTTCTAGGCATTCCGAGGCATCTATATAGTAAATAAATTCATCAATTTGTAGAACAATGTAATATGATCCATCTTAAAGCAGACTTCTAAGAAGGACATGTTTTATAAATTTGACAATAAAAGCAAATGATGGCATTTATTGAATTGGTATAGTCAATATAATATAATGAAATATTTTAAGTGAAAATTGTACTCATCAGCTCAAACAACAGAATAAGTCTTCTGGGAAAGAAACTACTGACATTGAAACGTGGAAGTTCCTTCCAAATGGAAACTCCCTTCAATGCCTTAGATCTCATCAGCATAAAATAATCCTGCCCACAGCTCACCCATCTCTGCTGTTTAAGAAGAATGTATGGTGACTCAAAATCCTTAGAAGTGGCATTTTATGTTTTTCTTCAAAATGGAAAGATGATGCTTTCAAGGGAAGGGAAATTTCCTCTCGGAAGACCCTTGGATGACAGGCTTTGAAGTCACATAGGACAAGCTGACATGACTACAAAACTTTCAACCACAACAGGGAGCTACACAGCATGCTGCCTGAACATGAGTGTCAAAGCCTGCCACCAACATTTTAGGCCACAACTTGCATAATCAAAATGAGTGCCCATGAGAAAATAGGGATTAAGAAGCCAGAAAACGGATGTTTTTGCTTAGAGCAAAAAAGGCTCATCCTACGTAGAAAACGTTTAGTAAAATGGTTTTATGCTATGGCTCCTCTGAAAGAAGAGAGTGTTCACTGAACAAAAACAACCATTTTTGTCCTCAAGTTTCTAACTATTTGAAAACGTAACACTAATTGTTTACATACGTGCTAAGTTTAAAAAACAAAAACAAAAGTTCCTTATCTTCTGGCTCAACATCTCCTTCTGCTGTCCAGGAGCAAAATCACAGCCTATATGTACAAACTCAAGCAACCCAGAGGTTGCATATCCCTGGCTCCAAGGACGATATTATGCATTTAGCAATCGGTTTGTAGAATCGAAGAAAAAGATTTATAAAGTCAGTGTGCTAAGTGTGAAATTTAAGGAGTTATGGTAGGAAGGGGGAGAGAGCAGACATGAAAAATCATTGTTTTAAGTGGGAGGACCAGACTTTTGCATCAGATGTCAGGGAAGCCTCCTCACAGTCGTGAAAATTTACAGTCCCATATAATGAAGAAAGCAAGAGAGACGATTTCCTCAGAAATGAACATTTCTCTGACAGTGTTGTAGAACTCATAAATTGGGTCCTAAGAAAGCACCAAAGGGCAAACATCTCCTGAGGTTTCCTTTTTCATAAAGTTCTCACTCGCTGTTTAAATGACTCAATCTCTGTTTTCCCTCCAGAGAATGAAAACATTCCAAAGAAGGGTGAAGTTCATGAAAGTATTGGCTAAAATTTTATTTACTTAGGATTTCCACCCCTCCCCCCACCACCACCAAACTATCTTCCTAACATTTCACATGAACCTTTTCCATGCAGACAAGGGACAGTTGTCCTAGCTCTGCTTAAATTCCCACTGCACTATCTCCACACTGGTCAATCCTCCTCACCAGGTTGGGCTTGTGCGTTTTCAGACCTTTGCCATGCTCTATAACTGTCATTTCTTTTTTCTTCCTGGAACTCAGCTCTTCCAATACCAGCTGGTTCTCACAAAAACAATTTATTAGGGGGGCAAAAGCTACACATAACTCCCTTCAATGAATTTGAGCTATACATTTACATTTTTGCAGGCATAACACACAATGTTTAACCACAGAATACAAGTAACACATGCTAAAACAAAAGACTCCCTGTTTTTTTCCAAGCTTTGTAATGAAGGGCAGTCTATTACAAGGTTGGCATGCAGAAATGCATTAATAGTTGAAGCAACCATGGCATTCACAGCTGCATGCCACCACAAACACAGCGAAGCACAATTAGGTCCATATTAGCTTGTATGCAATCTATAAAGAAAAGAGACAATAAGGAAAGGAGTCCTTTTGTCAATTCTCTTAAGGCACTCTATATTCAAACATTAAAAGGACCTTAGGAAATGAATTGAAATCATGACATCATGTTTAAAAGGAGACAATCTTAACTTTGATATAAAAAGATTGGGCTTGGCACCCAGAGACCTGGGCTCAGGCCTGAGGTCTGCCTCTGACACCTCATGTGCCCACAGTTGCATTATCTAACCTCTAGCCACTTGATTAGTCAGTTACAGATCTAAGCTGGAACCCAGGTCTTTAAATTCCTTGTTCTTGATCTACCACACAAGTTTACCCATAGAGTCAGCTATAGGCCGCCTCTATGTTGGTACAAAGACACAGTGCCAGAGAAGCAGTTAAGGAACAGCACTACCCTGGCAACAGTAGAAGAAGGGAGAAAATACATGAAATTTTTATTTCAAGCCCTCGTTCCATCCCTTACTACCTGTATGACCTGTAAGACATTAAACCCCTGAACTGGTTTAGAAACTGGTTTTTTTATTAGAAACTGTGGGATAGTACCAGCCAATAGACTGGTTGATAGCATCTATGAAATATTGGGCAGCTGTCAGTGTGTACTAGAAGAACTCCAAGATTACTTAGTGCTCTAAAGTTTTACCATTTGTGATAGAAACTTAACTTACTAAAACATTTTGCCTGGGTGACTAGAAGTTAGGAATTAGGAACAAGATGCATTTTGTTTATAGACAACGTGATGTTCCCCTTCACTAAAGGCCCCGCCATTCCCTAATATCTTACATATGGTTCAGATCACACAACTCATGGTCCCTTCCTGGCCCTGAAGCCATTTGCATTTGTAAACCCTGCTCATTCAAACAAATAACTTTCCACCCAAGAGGTGTTCAAAAAAATACAATGCAAATTCTGTTGATTAAGGAGAAAATAGCAATTCCCAGGTATATCCCTGGGATCCTTCTCAGAAGCAGTGGGGTCACTTTATGGTTTAATTAGTTACAAGACAAATTTTTCTAACAATGAAATATGTGATCAACAAAACAAAAATAAAACATAGAATGAGTGTGCCTGTCAGCCCAAGCAAAATTACTTTCTCAGTCTGTTTTCTTTTCTTTTGGGCTGAAGACATATGTATTGGTAAAATGTAATGTATGCAATAATCTTCTGAGAAACCAGAGCAGAGTTTAATTGTAGATTTCTGAGCATATGCCCTCAATGCTAGAGCAGCTATGGCAGCAAAATTAATCCAGGATTCAAAGTGTCTAAAATGGTGTCATGACACTAAATTTCAAACAAGTCGTATGCATGATAGACATGAAAATTACATATCCTTGTTTGCGAAATAATCTAAACACATTTGACAGGTTTAAATATAAACATTTAGGTCATTTCCTCCCAATATCTACTATCATTTATTCTGTTCTTTTGATATAGTTTTGTTTATTTGTTTTTGTATAAACTCCCATTGAACTCAAAAGCAGAACAGAAGAAAACTGAATGGTGTACATTTATAATTTCAATACTTCATCCCCAAAACTATGAACTTTAATATAAGTAACCAAGATTAAAGTTATAGAAAGCACTGCCAGTGAAACCTTTTCGTGGATGCTCTTTTCTCCCCAATCCTAATATTAAGCAAATATATACTATAAATGTATCGATTTCTCTTTTATAAAATTTTCTACCAGGCATATAGCCTCTCTTAGACTCAAAGAATGAGATGATCTCCAAGTCTGGGTTGAAATAAAGCAAGATGGCCTCAAGTGTCCTGAAATAATCAGTCTAGTTGGAAATTACTTATTTGTTTTTCCCTCCAAATATTATTTTCTCATTAAAAAAATAGAGATAATTTTTTGGCTTTTTTCCTAATTGTAAAAGTATTACATGAATACTATTACAACATCAAATAATACAAAGAGCCATAAAAAAAGAAGGCAAATATGATTCACAATTCTATCACCCAGAGAAAACAACTGTATATGTCCTCCAGAGAATGACGGGTACCTAGGTAGATAGATATGGATATAGATATATAGTGTTTTATATATATACAATATACATAATATACATACATATGTATACACACACACACTTTTTTCAGAAAGGGATCATACTATGCATGATGTTTCATAATCTCATTTTTTTAATTAAATTTATCATGGATATCTTCCTATGTCAATAAACACATAATAACTTTTAATGACTACATAGTATTCTGTTGCATGTATATATCATAGTAATTAACAAAATTCCTATGGCTGGGTATTTGAGCAATTTTAATTTTCTATTATTGTATCTGATGCAGCAATAAATATTTCTTTAGATACATATTGATATATTTGTCCATTTATTTTCTTAAGGGCAATTCCTAGAAGTGGAAATCATTGGGTCAAAGTGTATATATATGTAATTTTGAAATATATTGCTAGTGTGACCTCTAGAAAGTTTCTACCAATTTACACTCCCAACAACAGTATATAAGAATTCACATTTCTCTACATTCCTTCCACATAACAACGGTTATGTCATCTACTTAGTCAACAAAATAAAGCTGGATAAAATCTTGAGATAACTTTGGTTCCCCACAACTTCTGCAATAGCGCTGCTACCACAGATGATCCCCTTTGTTTACAGAAACAGACCTTACCTTAGGGGGATCTAACAGAACCACATACAGAAGAAATAAAAAAGAATCAAGATCTTGCTTTTTGAGTTGCAAAATAGACTCTTGAAACTCATAGTAAGGCCGTCATTCTGAATTTCAACAATCTGGAATTTTACTAATTGGGTTTTTTCAGGAGGAAGGAAAATGTTTCTTCGAGTCTCAAAAAACTAATCCTTAAAAGAATTTGGGCATAAAATGTTGCCATAAGCAACTAACTGCAAAGAAATGACCTCTTTTCTAGGGCATTCAGCCTAAAGGAGAGGGGCTTTGATGAGAGATTTAGATATTGGTGAGTCACTAAAAGAAGCCTAGGTGCTAACTCATATCTTGAACTTGCAGTGGATGGAGTAACCATGTGTAATGGAATCCTCAGACGAATTTTTGGAACTCCAAGTATGGAATAGTTGCCACTGAAGTACAGTGACATGGAGGGTGGTAGAGTAAAGAGATTTCAGAAACAGAGGTAATCATATACAAGCACAAGTCTTCGTGGACACAGAAAAGTAAAGGAAGAGCAGCCAAACTTCCAGTTTCCCCAGGAGAGCATGGACATCAGCCAAGAGACACAGTCAGTACCCAAAGAGACCAGAGACCAGATAGGGACACAGAAATGGTAAGTGCTAGATGCCAGTAGGCTTGATGCTGAGGATCAGTGGCAATTGTGCATCCTAGACTTGAACTAAATTTACCCCAGAGTGCCTACTTTAATTGTTCTGTCCTCAGGCAGAAAAGGGGATCATGTTCAGTTATAGAAAATTTAAAGAGTTTCTGTTCTTGTACATCTGAGAGTATTCTGGGCTGTGAAGTCAGACAAGCTAGACATGACAGAACCTCCTACTTCTCTTTACATCAAATCAAATTTTAAGTCCTATTCATTCTACCTCCAAAATAGCTGTCATTTTCACACCACTTTTCCTTCCTCATTCTTACAACCTCGCTGCCCTTAGTTCAATCCTCATTATCTCTAAGCTTGAGTTTTCCAACCACCTCCTAAAGCATCTCTCCATACTATTCATTTTTCCATCAATCATACTCAATCTATCCTGTCGCTAGAGTGTTATTTCTAAAATGCAAAGTTCGGTTTGTCACTCTTCTACTTAGAAGCCACCCACATCCACTCAATACCTTCAGGATAAAGTATAATCACTTTGCTTGCCAATCAATCTATCACAGTCCATCTCTGAAAAATTGTTTCCACCCTTCGCTCTGTGGTACACTCTAGCTACAACTTAGACTATTGTTCCTGGAATATAACATGATTTCTTTCATGTTTCTATGTCTTTGTGTGTGTTAGTCCACCAACCTGCAATATCATTATCCATTGTAACCAATAGAGGAAGAGGATCCATAAAAGTTGTAATAGAGGTCAACATGTTGTTTTCAATAACTTAGGAAGGTTAATGAAAAATGTAGATTTCTCTATGATAAAATGCATAGGATCCCTAATTTTTTCAAGTTTTCTATTATTTCTGGCTACTATAACATCAACGTGATATAAAAACTGCTATATCATGCTGGTTAGAACCTATGACTAGAGACTGCATATGATATGTCTTTGCCAAATAAAAATTGGGAAATCTAATTGTTAATGATATAATTTTATTATTATTTATATAATTTTAATGATAGACTCCTTAGAGTCTATGAGGGAAATATTAATAAAAATAGTCCTTGTTGGTGTAAAGACTGGGAACAAGGACCGAAGGAAAAAGGGAAGTGAAGAGAGAGCAGGGAAGGTAAGAAGGATGTTCTCCGATGACTGTAAAGCTCTAAATTCTTACCTCATTTCATTCCTCAAACAAAATAATCCATAGGGTAGGTATTTGTATATTTTACCATTTTACAAATGAAGAAACTAAGCAAAGAGAGGTTGAATGATATACCAAAGTCACTCAGCCAGTCTTGAGCATGAAGTCGACATTCTAACTCGGCTCCAGTTAACAGAAAGTCCATACTCTTCCTCTTACATCTGTTGTCTCTCCTGGAAGTTTATTCTGCCCTAGTTGCTCATCTGGTGTCTGATCTCAAGTGAAGCAGTAAGGTACCTTGATAACTACATTTTTTTATATTAAGTATTTAAAGGGAGTAGGAATACCTCCTAGGTACGTTTAGGGAAACACACGACAAGTAATTTGGTGCACAGGTTCTGGGGCCGCACTGCCTATATTCTAATCCCAGCTGAACCACTGACTAGTTGTGAAACTTTGGGGAAGTTATTTACTCTTTCTGTGTCTCAACTTCCTAATCTGAAAAACAAGGATAATGATAATACCTACTATTGGGTTGCTTTGAGAATAAAATGAGCTAATACCTGTTTTCTGCTTACAGTAATCAATGTTCCAGGCATGGTCTCAAAGTATTTAGCAATAGGTTCATTAGGCTCATTAAAATCTAGATTTGCTCACATCTATTTTCTTTCAGTAAGAGTTAAATTTCCCAAAAAACAATCATTTTAAAATTTAATTATTAATTATCAAACAAGTTATTAATATTTCTTCAATAGACTCTATGGACTCTATCATCAAAATTATATAAATAACAATAAAATTATATCAGTAACAATTAATTAGATTTCCTAACTTTTATTTGGCAAAGACATATGCAGTCTCCAGACATAGCTTCTATCTAGCATAATATAGCAGTTTTCTCCAGTGGGTAAAGGCAGTGTAGAAGAAGTTAGAAGATTTGATCTACAAGTATCAATTAGTGGTGCTTACAGTTAAGATTTCCTTTTTTTCCAAGATTTAAGAACAAAGTTTAATGATGGAGACAATTAAGAAAATCCACAGTGCATGACTATTCATGCTGAAAGAAGGTTAGACCCCCATCTAGAGTGAAACAAGCAGCAAGCTGTTTGCCTTTGAGTCAACAATCTGCTTTGCCAGATCCAAAATAGGTTGAACTTAGAGAAGCTACTATTACAAGCATCAGCTAATAAAAATTGTTATAAGAGAGCATTTTTTAAAGTTCTAGGAAAATAATTATACAGATTTGTAACATGTTTTTCAAATGAAGTAACAAAAAGGGGATAAATTGTCAGATTTTAAGAAATGTTATTTCTCAAAATTTAATGTTTGACCACTCTTAGCTCCAATTTCACTACTTATATATTTTCTGGTACTATATAGTGTTTATACAAATTTCACAATATTCTGTTTCTTATAAGCATTTTATATCTGGGTTCTCCAGCAACTATGTCAACATATCCACTTTCTTTAATGCTGAAAGATTCTATTCCAACTTTACACACCATCTCCTACAGCTGTTTTCCAAGCTTATCTGGCCGTATGCTTCATCCAGGTGCCTATTAAAATACAAATTTCTATGTTCCATCTTAATTCTTAATATTTTTAATTTTTAGGCCAGAAGGAAGCTAGAGAATCTGTATTTTAACAAGTGCCCTTGGTAACACCGATCACTCATTATCATGTAAGAGTTAAAAGTTATTCAACAATGCATAATTTTAAATCCTAATAATGAAAATTATTTGGAATACTTTTCTAAAAACACTTGGGAAATGCTGGAAGCCTGAAGACAATAATTTGCCACTGATGTCAAACTTATTTGACATCTTAGTTTGTCACCAAAATGAATAGGGCTTTAGGAAGCATGCAGAAGGAGCTCTACACTAAATTAAGACAGTAGGAAACTATAGGGTGTCTTTCCACTTTCTCAACTATCTGATCCTCCTTTTTCCCTCTTTCTCTTCTTTCCTCTCTTCCTTTCCTCCTACCTTTTTAACACTTACCTGAGTTCTTCTCTGACTTCCACTGCCGTGTTCCCTGCTATAATGAACACATCATTCATGTCATCAGTCAGCATGTTGCAGGCATAGCCAATGTTGATGGCAGTTTCTGATACAAAATAAAGCCCACTTCAGTGAGAACATTACTTGAGAACATAAGTACATTTTCCATAGACATTTTGAGGCCATTGCTATATTTCCTTATAACTTACAGGCTTCCTTAATGTCAGAGAGAGCATGATGGGTGATAAAATGCAAGAGGCCCAAAGGAAAATTCAAAAACGTGGCTCCTATGATCCAATTCACCAATGGCTAAGTTCATGGAGAGGTAGCAACATCTATGAATCCTAAGCCTTCTCATCCAGTTTTTACCAGAAGTCCCAAATACTGCCTTTGAAGAGCTAAAATACTAGACGTAGCTATTATTTCATTTTGATATGGTAGGTGAATTGAAAAACAACTCACAAAATGTTCAGTGAAAAGCAAAAATTCTCTTATAAAATTTTTTATAGTTCTCCCACATACAACATTGCCATTTTCCCATTAAGTGAATTGACTACTGGTATGAGATAACTGGAAAATTACATGGTGTTGGGCATTCTTTCCTCTAGTTTTATAGAAATGAAGCCTAGGATAGTCAGGCTACCCTTCCATCTTTAAGAGTCATGTGATTCTAATTCTACTGAATTCTTAGACTCTAGCTAATTCTATAGCATCGTTAGATTTCTCCTAAGTCAAGGAAGGCAATTGATAAAATCTTAGCATATCCTCTGTATAAATGACAGAAATTATAGCTAAATAATGGTAAACCTGTCAACATTCATAAATAGTTGAATAGTTGTACCCACTGATCAACATCAAACTCTAGGAAGTCTCTAGTAACACACTGCAGTGCTCAACTCTATTGTTTATTTTTTGGAATCAGTGATTTGACTGAACATATAAAGAACTGATTTATCATATCTGCAAATCTTCCAACGTTCTAAAATTGTCAAACAGGTAGATAGAATCTAAAAAACATGTGTGTGCCAGTTAACCGAATATTTCTGATTTACTGATGGCCAAGCATAAAGTCACTTTTGTTTTAAGCATTACTGCCAGCAGTATATCCAAAATATGTTGATCTCCTTTTCTTTCATAGGAAATGGAGTATTCTGAACATAATGACTCTCTCTCTCTCTCTGAAGACTTGGCATTTTGTCATGCCTGAAAGTGAATCAGCTTTCTGGGTACCACTATATAGACAGACCTGGAATGCAACCAAGTTGCAGTAGCACAGCTGCTGTGGTTGTTAAAATACCAAAATATTTCCACACAGGTTGATAAACAGTTGCTTCCCTGAGCCTCTTCAAAGCCTGCCTACCACCCTAACCCCTCCTTTAAATTCCCCAAAGCCTCCTACCATCAAGAAACTAAAGGAGTATTTCTAAGGTCTCCAGTGTCCTGCTTCATTGCTTTCCCAGTCTCTGTCCTTGAAAGCAGTGCTCATATAAACCAATAATTAAACATTTTTAATTCCATTTTTGTCTAGAGATGTAACTATTATATTAAGAAGCAATTGAGTTGAAACTCAACAGACCCCAGAGTACACTATGAAAGGTATTTTGTTTGTTTGTTTGTTTTTGTTGTTGTTGTTTTTAAATAGTAAATTCTTGTTGTATTTCAACTCTTTCCCATATGAAGGACTGGCCAAATAGCTAACAAATTAAACATTTTGATTAATTAAAGCTTTACCATATAAATCATCACCCTCTTTTCAAAAAATTGGTATCCATTTTCAAATTACCTTGTTTGTCTCCTGTTAGGACCCAGATCTTAATATTGGCTAGTGACAAACTTGTAATTGTTTCAATGACACCTTCTTGTAACTTATCTTCTACAGCAGTAGCACCTAGAAGCTTCATTGAAAAATAGAGAATACCTTATGTTAATGCATGCAAACAACATTCATAACATCTATGGCTTTCGATCACAGAGTTTAGAAGTCAAGAAATGTGAACTGGAAACAGAAATTATGATGCACTGATATAGCAAGTATCCTATCATGTGCAGAAGTGGGTTGACAAGGGCCCAAGAGGAGTTTCTCAAATCAGGCCAACTGATATGCACATTAATTAATGGCAGAGAGCCTGGAAGTTAGCACAATCAATCAGAAGCCATTTGAACTTATAAGGGCTTAAGAACTCACAAGTTGCTTTTCCACTTATAACAATATGAAAGGGTCCAAAAGAGAGCCCTCATTTCACGGTCAGGTTCACAAAAACGTGGAGCTATTCTCCTAATTAACAAATCAGCAGATGCCATATACTAAAAAGTGAAGGTTCTTCTGCACTATAACATCTAAAGGTGAACAAGGCATGCTCCCAGTACCTCTCCATAGCTGAGAATCCTGGCCACTGGAGCTTCAGAGAAGAGTGGTTTCTAGAATACATCACACTCTGGGCAGCATAGATATCATCAGAATCTCATAGGTCTAAGATGGTTTAGAACTACAGCTCCACTCTTCATGGCAAGTTTCCCTGCTCTGAAAAGGTGGCTCATAAAGCAGGGAGGGGAAAAAAACAATATCAAGGACATAGCCAGAAGGTGAAAAGAATAGGGAGTCTGCTATCTTTTATTCTTGGGGGACTTCCAATTGCATAAGCTACCATTAATAGAAATAATTTTCTAGGTTCTCTAGGGCCACTCATGGCAAACTTAAAGCCAGCATATAATGCATGATTCAGTGTTTAAAACAGTAATATCTGCTGTGTGCAAGATGATTTTGTCAATGGATTAGTCCTATGCTAGATCTCTAAACACATACTATCCCCTCCGTAAACACAAACCATCATGCTTCTAAACTCATACCATCAAATCTCTTTCAATTTCTTCATACAGTCCAGCTATACGTTCATCCCTCTCATCTGTGGCAGCATTTGCATCTTCAAGCATCTTATGCCATTCTTTAAAGTACTTGTCATCCAGATCTCTGTATGCGATGGCCAAGGTTCGAAGGCCTTCCCCTGCAAATTCCTGCCAGAGCAGACATTGACTTAGGAACCATCCCAAAACAATAATCACAGCAAGAACAACAATGATAATGGGTATGAAGTTTTGCACTCAAACTCATTTTGTCCCAAGAGCATTACGTGGCCACCCTTCAACTTTCTAATCCCCTTGGAAATGAAAGATAATGTTTGTGTTTTGTATTATATTTCTACGGGGTTAAAAGATTTAGAGGAGCTAGCCTTCCATCTAAAAGACAGCTGAAATGCCTGCTGAAGTATCCTAGTTGAGAGATGATCAGTGGTGTCCATGACTTGAGATAGTCAATTAAAACAACATATGTTGGGTTTGGACCTCTCCTCTGCCTGAAGGAAGCCTTCCGAGTAACAAGAGAGACATAGCCTGTTTCATGGCCCGTGGCCCTGGGCTTTTCTAGTGGAAAAGAATGACCCTCAAAGGAGTCACAGGGGGCTCTCTAAAGGGATTGTAGCATAGTATCTCACCGAAGTCTTGTCACATTCCCCCTGGTAATACAGCTATGTCTAAAATTAACTCAGTCCTTCTTTTGTTTATGCTTGAAAATTTTCATAATAAAAAGTTAAAAGTCAATAATAGATGAATAAATGATGTTAGTCAGGTAACAGAAGTTTAAGCATATAAATTAAGGGTATAATAATAACCTCTAGGGAAAAGGGGAGAGAAAGACCGAAAGTTAACCAGTAAGGTTAGTTAAAAAAATTATTTTTTATAAACTGTTTCTATGGAGTTAGTATTTAATAAGAGGTCAAATTAATGGATAATTATGCTTTTCCTTTAGTGCCTCAATAAACTGATAATTTTAAATGATACCTATGGTACTTTACCCTTCTAATAGGAAAAAAATAAAAAATAAAAATAGGAGACTGGTAGTGGCTAAGTGTCTCACACAGTCGCAATAGCTAGAAACACATGTTGATTGCTTTGGGGAAATGCTAAAAACCTTCCACTTCGCCTAGGCCTCCTCTGGCCATTTTATGGGCCTCTACACTACAAGCATTTTTGTAGCCATTTCTACTCCTTTAGGCATTGCCATTGAGCATATATCCTCTGTGTGTTTCGGCTTATGAAACAGGCATAGGTTTGTGTTAAACTGTGACACATTCTAATTAGGTTAATTAAAAGAAAAGTCAGTGCATACTGCAATAATGTGGTTCAGCCTAGAGAGGCCATGAGAAAAATTGTCCAAATTTATCTTGTAGGCAGTTGGTAGCACTTTGGATATTGAATCACATTTTATAAGCTTCGCCTTCCAAGACCACCACTGGGTCCCCCACTGATCTGAAAATCAAGTCACTTTGTGGTAATGGTCTTTTATCCTCTTAATTCATACAAAAACTTCTTTGCCTTTAACTTGCAACCCCGCTGGGCATCACAGTGCTTTTTTCTCTGTTCTGCACAACAGTGAATCAATTCTAAAACAACATTACAAAAGAGGACAGATGATTTAAGTTATTTAATTAGCACACAAAACACTACATGAGAATTTGAGCAAGGTCATTTCCTATCATAATTCAAAATCAATAATTAAATATAAATTTAAAACCTCAGAATTTGAAAGCTGAAATGTATAAAGTTAATGAAGCAAAGAGCAAGTCAAATTGATACTACCTGATAAATTTTCTTTTGCATAGAAATGTAAAAAGATGAAATTAGGCTTTCTATACTTTAGTATGAAAGAAAAATGTATGAAAATCCAAGGCCTTGGTGTTTGAGCAATGGCAAAAATCAGATACTTATGATTCCAATGTTGTTCTCATAAAAAAAAATTTTAAAGACCATGCCGGCCTTCTGGAAGAGATTAAAAGAAAATCAAGAATGCTCTATTGGAAAGACAAAAACAGCTATGTTTGTACCCAATGTTACTAAACCATCATTCTTTAAACTTAAAGTCAGGCAGAGTTTTTTTTGTTTTTTTTTTTTTAATTTTATTTGTTCGTTGGTTTTTTAAAGATTCAGGGAATGTTTTGTATTAAATATAGGGCTTAACAAAGAACATGAATCCTCAATAATTTTTTAAAGGAGAGAAACCAATAAGAAAATGAGAGTTTGGGCCAGTTGCCCTTAAAGTTCACATTGGGTTAAACAGAACATCAAATGAATTATCAGAGAGATATTTGAATCTCAGGTTTAAACCAGGTAATGCTAATATTAATTCCTAGACTCTTACTTCTTTGAAAAAGAAGTATTTGCCAAAGATCACTGCTGTTCCCTTCAGAGAGCTTTTGGAAAGAAATTATGCATAGTCTCCGAATGTGCGCATTTGGTAACTTCAACCTAAGGAACATTAAGTGGCTCATCATGGCTTACGACCTGAATAAAAGGACCCTTGGAGGAGAAAATCAGCTACAGAGATTATTTTCTCCTCACCATGTAAACACGACTCTAAGCTATTCAGTGGGGGGTGATCATAAGAGATTCTATTGGTTCCAAACACATTGGAACCCAGGTGAGTTCTAACTCCTCTTCCCTAAACCAGTCCAGTCTCCCAAGGGGAGCAGCCCCAAACTGCAGGGGAGTTAGAGAAGGTTTCCCTAGGTGTCCTGAGGCATCCCCAGCTAGAGGTCAGGAGCCCACACTCATAGGCTACTTTTCAGCTGCTGTGTGTTAATCTACCTGTGGTAAGACCAACCAGCCTATCAGTAGGGTAGGAGGTGGGCCCATGTGCCAGTTTCTAGACATTTGCCAGCACAGTTTCCTGTGGAACCACTTTCCACATCTTTTCTTTGAGAAGTCAGATCATTTAGCTGATATTTTTTAAATAAGATCTAACCATAGAAAGTGGCCAAAGGGCCATTGTGCTAACCATAAAACAGAGACACTTACACTGATATGGTCTGATGTGAAAGTCAGAAGGTCTTCATTGGATGGATGAAGTTTTTCAAACAGAATAGTGTCTGCTCCTTTGGAATAAAGCTTTATCTGTCCTTCTGGGTTTCTAACTGAAAAGAAAAAAGTTTGGAAAGTAGGTGATAGTCAGTAAAATCTGTCAAAACTAGGCCCTCCCAGGGCTCCAGCCAGGAAATTTGGAAATGGGCATAATGTTTTAGCCAGTAGGAAAACCGTCAGTGCCTTTGGTTAGAAGGTCACTTGGCTTTATTCCTTTATTAACTTAGAAATATTTTATCTACTAGAATTCTTTATTTCCCAAACTCAGAGACAAGTGGTTTTATTCTAATGCATATGACCTTCCTATTTTCTTTGCTCACTGTTTCTGAAGGGTTGATACATTTAAATTAAGGCTATACTGAGCAGAATTGAGACCTTTGTTTGCCTGTCTCCTGGTGTGAAATTCAAGATCTACTGTAGGAATCAACTATCAGTGTTATGCCAAACAGTCTCCATATGGAATTCTAGCCATTGAAAGCATGGTTTATGCATTAGTTCTCAGCCCTTGCTAACATATTTCTTTATCCCCTTCACTCCTTGGAAAAGTCCTTTCATTCTTGGTGGTTCACCCTTGGGTCACAAGCCTGGCTATAAGCATGCCTCACACAGGGCTTTCAAAACTAAAATTTCTACCTCATTCCTATCGAAAGCCTAGACTAGTAGGGCAGTGTTTTTAACCTGCTTCTCAGGTTTAGAAATGACAGCCTTGACTAGGCCCCCGTCAACTCCAATCCTCAAGCCTTCCCCTGGCTGCCCCACATATTGCTGTCAGACAAATCTTTCTTTAAACCATAGTATACCTGGCCTACCTTTACAGTCTTGATTTTACAGCTTGGCACATACTAGTTATTTAATTATTTGTTGAATGAGTAAATAAATGAAGGAATGACATGGCAATATATTTCTTTCCAGGAACTGCTTACAATTTAAGACAACTGCTTAGGTCACAACTTCACGGTCCAAACACTCTGACTCTCACGAGCTTCATCAAGTCATAGATTATTACATGTTTTCCACTCAATTATCCCTTTTCTATAAAAACACAATGTCTCAAATAGATAAATATAAATATTGACTGCTATTAATTTAATAGGATACAAAATTTAGAGCTTGATTGAAAGAATATAAATAACAGTACAATAAATTACTTT
This sequence comes from Pteropus medius, assembly GCF_902729225.1. Taxonomy (NCBI): domain Eukaryota; kingdom Metazoa; phylum Chordata; class Mammalia; order Chiroptera; family Pteropodidae; genus Pteropus; species Pteropus medius. Next base: position 21,731,290 of record NW_024349801.1, on the reverse strand, counting down.
TTCATCTAAAATTTAATGACCCTTAGTCAACACAATCTATTCTAGTTTCCCCTTGGCTTGAATAAATCAAATACACCCTGGAAACCTTTCGGTACTGAGACTTGTCTAGGGTTCATCAACTCTTCTAAGTCTCTTGGTCAGCATTCCTAGTTGCTAGGACTCATGCCATTTTTCTTGTATTCTGGCTCTAATTGCCAATATTGAGGGAAAAGAGAGGAAAAAGATGTAATTTATCTAATTATTCAAATATATATATATATTTCAAATATATATATATATAGTCTACATTTGCCAGCATGACTTCTCTATGACTGTTTCTTATAGTCCAGGCTAGGGCATCAGTTCTCAAACACTTTGGTCTCAAGATCCCTTTATATTCTTAAAATTTCATAAGGACTCCAAAGACCTTTTTTAATGTGGGTAATATCTATCAATATTTACCAAATTAGAAATTAAAACAGAAATTTTATTACATCAAGTCTTATGATACTAATTATAATATTACTATAACAATAATAATAATCCTATTATATATTAATATAAATAACATTTTTTTAAAAAACTATCTTTTCAAAAAAAAATTTAGTTTGGAGGATGACATTGTTTTCCATAATTATAGATCTCTTTAATGTCTGGATTAATAGAAGACAGTTGGATTTTCATATCTGATTCTGCATCCAATCAGTTATATCACACATCATGTGGCTTTTGTAAAACTCCATAGTTACTCATGAGAAAAAATGAAAAATACAAAAGACATTAGTATTATTATGAAAACTTGTTTGTCCCTGTGAACCCTTTGAAAAACTCTGAAGTTTTCCTAGAGTTTCCTGGACCACACATTGAAAACCACTTGTCTAGAGAAATCACAAACTGACTGTGATTTGTGCACATCCCTTATCATCTCTTTATCTCAGTTTCTACGTGTGAAAAGGAGATAGTTTAAAATTTTAACTTGAAAGGTCCTTTCCAGCTCTACAATTTTCTGATTCAATAAAACTTTTTATTTCTGATGCTTCCTGTTAACCTAGCATTAGCCCCTTTAACTTTGAGTTTGTGTAAATCCAATTTCATGAAATCCTGCTTAATTTTACTCACTAAATATTTATTTTAGCAGCTCAGCAAGGCTTCATTCAAAGCTTCTATCATTTCTGCTAGGAAATATAAAGGCTAATAAAATCTTGGTCATTTCAGAAGTTAGCCTTTCAAAAATAAATTTAAAAGAACACAAAATAACATGAGGGCAGAGCCTGGACAAAGGTCATAGATTTCTAGTTAGAGAATACTTCCCATCGCTTGTCCTTTAAATATTGGTGTTCTTTAGAGAATTACTCCAGGACCTACTTCTCCCACCCTTCACACTGTCCTTGAGCAGTCACATTCTTTTCTAAGGCTTTAGATTCCATCAATAGGATGATGGCTCCCCAGTGTATATTTCCTGCCCAAATCCATCTCCAACACTCCTTTCTGACCTGTACATCTAACTACCAACTGGACAGCTCCTTTTGGATGTGCCTAGGCACTCCAAATTCAAACTCAAATATCATCATCTCTCTATCTCAGTTTCTACATGTGAAAAGAAGATGTTTAAACAACTTCTAAGTTCCTTTTCAGCTCTACAATTTTCTGATTCAATGAATATTTTCCATCTCTGATGCCTTCTCTTAATCCAGTATAAGTCCCTTTAATAGAAACATTATCTTCCTCTAGTAACTAGCTATTGCCCCCATGTCTCCAGTCTCAATATCCAGCTTTACCATTCACTCGGTCTCCCAAATCAGATATCTGATCGACATTCAAAGTTCTTCCCCCTTCACTATCCCTACATCAATAGAAACAATGAATTTCTCTCTACCACCTTCTCTCCTGCCTCAATTATCACATTAATCTAAATGATTTTATTCATTCCAGTCTTGCTGCCTTCTAGACTCTTCTTTAATCCAGCCAGAATCATCTTCACACCACTCTTAGAATCCTGCAATAGCTTCCCTCTAAAATTGGGTTTGGACCTTAAATTGGATTTGCACCCCTTAACATAGCATAAACAGATATCATCAAGATCTGCCCCTCTCCTGCCCACTTCCTACCCTGCGTCATCACCTTGTCTGCAATGCAACCACACAGAACATCTTTCAATTCCACAGTCTTTTTTAGTTTCAAATCCCTGAAACATGGTAGGCTCTTAATAAACACTTGTTTAATTGAGTGTAATTATAATTATGCAAAATTCATAAAAAGCAGAAGCTATGCCTTTGTGGTATAAAGAAAAGAAAAAGATTATAAATGATTTCCAGGTTTATGCTGTTAAAGTCAATAAATAGTAACACTGTGGAAGATGATGAAAAATTCTACTTTGTTGTATCTCAGTTGGGTGGCCGTTGATATATTTACACAAAAAATTGCCTGTCATATGGCAGTGTGATTTGTACTTTGATAATCTTTAAAAAGTTTAAAGTTGAAGAATCCTTATTTAAAGATCTTGTAAGGGTTTTTCAAGGAGCTATTATAATTAATTCTTCTTTAATGATATCTGAAACTTGCATCTATTAATAACTATCTTTGAATTGTTATTTACACAATTAGTAGAATTGGTCCTTCAAAACTATAAGTTGAGATTTATATGTTTTTTTTAAATATAGTAGATCCTATACCTTCTGACGTAATCCTTTATGGAAATCTTTTTTTATTTAGAGACCTCTGAATTAAATCAGGGCTCTTGCCTCAAAATGCAAGTATTACTGGTATTGAAACTATAAGTTTAGGATTCAATGAATGATAGCCAAAAAGTGTAGGAAAGGAGGAGAAGAGGAAGAAAGAGAAGAAGAGGGGTAGGAGGAGGAGGGAGGAGGGGAAAGGGGAAAAAGAGGAGGAGGAGAAGGAGGAGGAGGAAGAGGAAAGAAGCAGCAGCAGCAGCAACATATGTCTGAGTCTTCACATCAGGGTATTGCCCCCATATACCAAGCATGTGACAATCATGAGACTAGCATTGTGTTTTGCCTTGTTATCAGACATTTTTATCCTCATGCAGTCCTTTCAAATTCCTCCAGACTAAAAACAAAACAGAATTAAAATAAAGCTCGCAAGCCTTCATGCATTTTGTGGTAGAATATTACCTTTCTTCATATGGGATTCATTAAGGCAAACATCTGATGTTTGTGGTTAGGCTGTGATTTATCCACAGCCTATAATGGTGACTGTTGCTGAGAAAAAGCCAAGCGTTTCCCTGTGTAGCCATCTTAGATTTTTGTCAATTCCCTCAGAGCCAATTCTGGGCCAACTCAACATCAATAACATCTCCCCTGAAGCTGTAAATAGAAGATAGCTCTTGCTGATACATTAGGTCAACACTTAGAGTAGCATATGAGCTCATCAGCAACACTGATGATGACTTTCTATAGCCTAATGTCAAAAAAATAAAAATAAACATCTCAGATGATGTTCGATTTTTACCTGCTGAGAGTAATCAACCAAGGCTAGTTTCCATTAGTTAAAGACCAAAAACCCTACAATTATATATACACATGTTTTCCACAGTAAAAATTGATTTAATATGATGAATATTCATAAGTTACAAAGTATTAGGTTAAATTTTAACAAACATTTATAGAAAATCTATTGTGTGCCAAGCTCTGTGGTTGGCCCTGGGCAGTTTAAGAAGATTAAGGCATAGCACCTGCCTTCAGGTAGCATACACTCTAACAACTGAGAACATCATGGGTATCATGGGACTGGTATCACACTCAGGTTTTGAACTAGGGACTCTGGGGAACAAAGGAGGTTGCAGTTACTTGGACAGTAGAAAAAGAATTGAGAAAACAGGTGACAGTTGAATTGGATATTACCAAGCGAGTATGAATTTTCCAAGAAAAGAAGTGGAGAAAAGGAGAGTTCTAGATAGGAGAAATAGTACATGCAAAGAGTGTGAAAATGCACAATGCATGCTGGGAATGGCAAGGTGTGTGAGGTTGGAGCACACAGTTTGGGGAAGTGGAAGGAGAGTAGATTGAGATCAGATGCAAATGGTCCTGAATGTCATGCTAAGGACTTTATTTTTTAAGTTCTAGGAAGCCACCAATGTTTTTTAAGTAGATGATGGCAAAATCAGCCTAGTGTTTTAGAAAGAATACCCTGGTGTCAGCAGAGAGGATTATTTTAAGGGAGAAGAGTTTTGAAGATATTGCAATAACAGAAGCAAGCAATGATGAGAGCCTTAAAGAAAGCTGTGGTACAGGGAATTAAGAGAAAAAGACAGAAGTCTTTTACAATAAAATGGGTTTTCAAGGCTACTTTTAGAAAGGTTATTCCGATGCTTTCAGAAGAAAAGCCTTAGAAACAGGGTGACTCCTGAGGATTCTATAGGTAAGGCAGGAGATACTGAGGCCTAGTAAAGAGAGTTGCAGTAAAGGAGATAAATTTGATCAGTGCTTCAGACAGCTCTGGGTAACATAATGAACAGTATTTGATGATCCGTTAGTCCAGGGAAATGATCCCAAACGGTGGTCACCTGACCAGCAGCACCAGCATCAGCCGATTAGACATATAAATTTTTAGGTCCTGCCTCAAACCTACTGAATCAGAAACTTTAGGACTGAGGCCCAGCAATCTATGTTATAACAAGCCCTTCTGGTATTTCTGATAGGAGCTAAAGTTTGAGAACCACTAGCTTAGGAGATGGAGTGTCAAAAGCAAGTGAGCTACAATAGAGGTTGAAGCTGGATTTTGGAGAAAGATAAACCTGAATTCAAATATTTTGCTCTGTGTCTTACCAGCTGTGTGACAAGTCATGTAACAGCTGTGTGACAATCTTTAGCAAGTTATTTAAAATCTTTGAATTTCAAGAATTTAATAAAATAATTCATTGTAAAGTGTTTAGTTCACTGACAAGTATACAGTAAAAAGTGATTGTTAACCATTTTAATAAGGGCTATAGAAAGAGCAATCGCTGTGAAAGAAAGTCTCATATTACACATATAAAATTTGAGGTAATCATAGTACAACCCGGTGGCAGAATCCAGAAGAAGGCTGAAAATGTGCATGTGGACCTCAGATAGAGATTGAGGCTGAAAAATTACATAGGAAGGACACAGAATATAGAAAATATGACCATGCAAGTGGTCGAGATTATCCAAGAAGAGCGCAGGAAGTGAGAAAAGAGAAGGATACCAACACTGAAAGTGGGATGGATAATTGTCAGCAAAGGAGCTTGTGAAAGAAAAGACAGGACAAGAAGAGAGCCAGAATCCAGTGAGATCACAGAGGCCAAAAGAGGAGGGTTAAGAGAAGAAGGTAAACAGTCTAAATATTACTAAATTACTAAATTAAAAAAGATAGATAGGTAGGAAGGTAGGTAGATAAATAGATGATAGATGATGATATTTGATAGATGACTGATAGATGATAGATAGATAATAGATAGATAGATAGATTGACAGATAGAAAGATGATAGATGATAGGTGATAGATAGATGATAGATAGATAGATAGATAGATAGATAGATAGATAGATAGATAGATAGATAGATAGATAGAGATAGATGACTTCCCCATGAGGTGATTGGAAACTTCTGACAAAGCATTCCTTCTTGAGTAGTAGAAGCAGAGGCTTCATCCTAAAAAGGTAAAAATAGAAATAAAAGAGGAAATGGAGTTATAAAATCAGTAGAGGTCAAAGATAAACAATATCTTTAAAGAAACAGTACAATAATAGAGTTGTGGGCTGAAGGAAGGAGCAAGTGATAAAGAAAAAGTCAAAGACACAAGCGAGAAGGGAGCAATCAAGGAAGGAAAAGGCATGGGACCAGGTAGAATGTTTAGCTATGAAAAGGAACAAGAGCAATTTTTCCCTGAGGCGGGAAAAGGAATGAGTAAAGTTATAGCTTGGGGATGAAGAGGAGGGTGAAGAAAAGTGTAAGTTAGTGGTGCACGTCTCTGAAGGCCTCTATTGTTTTTAAAAAGAAATAGGAGATAAATTTAGCTTCCAACAGTGAAGAAGACTGCGGCAGGGTTGACTTGAGGAAAGGTCAAAGGTTTAGAACATCTGTTATAAGAACTAGAAACAGGAGCAAAGTAAGAATGAGAGGGACATTGAAGCAGCACTGAAGGATAGCATAGAGTTTAAAAAGCATGTATTCATTGTAGTTCTATCCACAACATTAGGTGATCATCTCCAGCAATGCAGGTAAACAGAGTGAATGAATAGTAATGAGGAGGCTGAAAATGATGTTTACAAAATAGCATTATCGACAACAAGTAGCATGTGCCAAGTAAATCAGGAACTCATCCTGAGCCAGTGTTGTGTAGCAATAAAGTGAATGGGCTTTGCAGTCTGACCTCCTAGATTTGAATCCCAGCTATTTCACTACAAGCTATGTGACCTTGGGAAAGTTACCCAACCTCTCTATGTCTCAGTTTCACTATCTTTAAAATGGTCATAAATATATAATACTTACCTTATACGGTTACTATGAAATTAAATCAGTTAATTCATGTAGTACATTTAGAACAGTGTTGGACACATAAGTGCTTGTTACATGTTAGTTATACTTATTACCACAGTAATAACACTAAGTTGAGGATGATAGTTCTTAAAGTTACAAAAATATCATAACTCTCAGCACATAACCAAAGTGAAATCATCTTTGAGAAACATCAAAATAACCATAGTACTATGAAAGATCAAAATAATCTCAGCTACCAACCATACCTATAACAGACATCCTTTTTCTGATATTGTTGAAATCCAAAAAGGCAAGCAATTGATAAGTAACTCGTGTTCCCAGTTCTTCTATTGTTATAGTCTCTGGGGTTCGAGACTTAAAAATGAACCCAAAATTCCTTGCAGCAGTCACTAGAGCCCCTTCATCAGGTGATTGAACTTGGTAAACCAGCTGTCCTAAAAGAAAAAGAGATGCATAGATTAAACAACCAAGAAAGAGTATTTTCAGTGATTAGAGATACGCCATGAAAGTTTCACAAACTAAAACAATTAATATATATCAATTCGCATAATCTTCATGCTAAGTCTTTCAGGTAGAAATTATTAAAAATATTATTTCCATTTTATACTGCTGAAACCTATGACTGAAGAGGGTTTGATTTTTGCAAGTTCACACAGCCAGGGTGATGGAGCAGATACTCCAAATTCCACTACAGTCTCCACTAAAGACCTCTTTATGAGAAGGCGTATAAGAAATCCCCCTGAAATGTAAGGAATCAAACCAGGATTTAATCCTTGGCACCTAATATTGTGTATGTGTTGAGGTGGGAATAAGAGGGGAGAGGAGAGAAAAAGAATGCAGTAAAAAGAAAAAAAAAATTAAAATGCATTTTAAAAAATAGCATGCAAAAGTAAGCTCTCTATATTAAATTAGTATATTATCTTTGTATGTAAAAATAAATTAGAAGAAGTACACAGAGCTAGATCCATATTTACTGGTTTATGGCAATATCCAAAATAAATTATAAAAAAAACAAGTTGCATATTGATGTATGTATTATGACTCTTTTTCATTAAAAACAAATAAATTACCTACATATCTGCATATATTCACACACACACACACACACACACACATACACATGAGCAAGTGGAAAGGGTGAAATGATACACATCAAATGTCACTATTGGTTACTCCTGCGAGGGTGAGATTAGAGGAATTCAGGGAAAAAATTAGTAGCTTTGCCTTCAGAAATATTTGTATTATATGGTTTCATTTGATACTATAGGCATAAATTAATTTTTTGAAAATCAAAAAAGGGAAAAAAATAAAATAATTACTTGATCTACATATAAAATGATATAGTAACTTTTACTTCTGCCATTATGATGAACTAGGTACCAGGACCAATCTCCCCTGCTACAAATAACTATAGATTCTATATAAAATATTTTAATATTTTGACTACATCTATGAACTGGCAAGAAAGCAAGAATTGTTTAGGTCAAAGATTGAATACAGATGGAATAAAGAAAGCATTGCAGCCAGTTTTGCCTGAGGACATTTTCTGAACCAGAACGTGATCATTGGTTTCAAGCCTCTCAGGGCTTGAGTAAGAGAAGAGATACTTAAGATGTCTAATGGGAGACCACCTTTTAAAACTGCCTCCCCAAATCTATTTCCTCTATATAAGGATTAATTGGAAATCAGTGCCCCCTTTAAGAGTGCTTGTAAGGAAAACCATATATCTATAAGTGGGAAAAAAAATTTCTCCTAAAAATTTATGACCAGACTGGCTCATATGCACATTTGCATCCGAAATTCACAATATCGGGGTGATCTGAAAAAAAATTGAAAATTTAGTTTAACATGTTCCTGTATTAGAACATTGACTGAAGCAAATGCAAATTCTTTCTAAAGGAATCAGCCTCCACTTCAGACCCAAAGAATTTCTATAAATAAGGTTCCAAAGTTCGGGGTGAAAAATCATTAAAATCACAGTAAACAAGACATAATGAAAAACAACAGAAAGAAAAGAGATAATAAGATCTGCAAAGACTTTAGATATTGGAATTATCAGAAATAGCACATACAAATATTTAATAGATTTCAAATGTAAAAGAAAGGCATGAAATTAAGTAGATTTGAAAAATAATTAGAGACTTTATAGAAATTCAAAATAAATAACTTCAGATTAGATACAACTAGAGAATTATGTACTAAAAAAAAAAATTCCAAAATACATCCCAAAGAGACAAAGAAATGGAAAAATGAGAGACTTGTTAAAAGATGTAGAGAATAGGGTGAAAATATCTAACACTGAAAATCTAAAATGAGAAAGAAAATGAGTCTGAGGCAATACTTGAAGAAATATGTGGCTGAAGAATCTCCAGAAGTAATCAAAGATGACATCCTACAGTTTGGAGAATCTCAACAAATCCCAAGCAATATAAATTTTTAAAGATTTCACACCTATACTAAGAACATGAAAAAAGAAGAAATCTTAAAAGTAGCCAAGGAAAAAAGACTGATTACCTTTAAGCCACAATTATACTGCCAACTAACTATTCAGTAATAGAAATAGCAACCAGAATACAGAGGAATATTCTCAATATGCTGAGAGAAAACTGTCACCTTAAATTTCTACACACAGCAAAACATCATTCAAGAATAAGGATGAAAAAAAAAAGAAGGATGAAATAAAGTTGTTTTCAAAGAAAGCTTTTGAGAGTTTACTACCACTAGATTCTCTCTAAAGGAAATTCTAAAGAATACACTTTAGGTCAATGGAAGATCAGAGATGGGACAAGTATTAAAGAACATAGAAATTAGTAAGTATATGTAAAGTATATGTATAAGTATAAATCTACACAAACACTGACTACGAAAATGATAATAATAACATCTGTGGTATTAGAAAAGGAAATATATGAGAAGATTAGTACATAAGTCAGACAGGGTTGATTAGTATTGAAGAGTTTTAAGGTCCTTGCTTTGTCCAAAAGAAAGCTTGGGCTTTGATAACTTAATTATGCTAAAATTTCTAGGCTAACCACTAAAAAGAATACAAATAAGGCTAAATTATTTCCAAAGCAGAGAAGTAAAAAATGGACTAAATCTATCAGAAGACAAAAAAAGAAGAGACTAAGAGACAAAAGATGGGGCAAATATAAAATGCAAAATAAGATGGTAGAAATAAATATAAATAGATCAATAATTATATATAAAATACTTAAAATTTAAATATATCAGTAATCAATAAAGGTAAATGCGCTAAATGTTTTATTTAACCTTTAGTTTTCTCAAACTAGATATTCTTTTCAAATGGCAGAGAAGCTGCTTCATATTAAACTAATCTTAGTCTTTAAAAAAAAAACAAAAAAAATTATGTCACAAGAGATGTATTTAAAACATAAAGAAAAATGTTGGCAGGAAAGAGTGGGGAAAGCTAAACAATGGAAATATTAACAAAAGGAAAATATCTATGACTATATTAATAGCAGACAAAAACTTTAAGGCAAAAATATTACTAGAAATAAAGAGATCAATATACATTGATAGAAGTTTTGATTTAAGGAACACGCAACTCTAAACTAACATCTAACTAATAACATGAACTTAAATCCTATAAAGCAAACACTGACAAAACTACAAATAAAGACAGATTAATGCACCACTATAGTTGATGATTTTAATGTACACTCATTACCTGAGAAATCAAATAGTCAAAATAATCCACTGAGATAGAAGATTGAATACTATTAATGAACATTATGTAATGGATGTATTTAGAACCCAGTACTCAATAACTGTATAAACACTTTCATGTCAAGCACACATGAAGCATTTATGGAAATTGAATACATACCAGACCATAAAGCAAGCCTCAACAAATTATAAAAGATTGACATAATAAGATAATAAGAAAAAAATCCTAAATTTTTATCACTTTAATTACCATCTGTTAAAATAGGAAAAAAATCCTATCGAAGCACTTGTATTTTCCACTTTCCTACTTCTGAAATTTCATCCTGGCAAAGGGAATGAGAATATCAACTTCCCCAAATGACTAATCCATGAAACAAATAGCACACGTTTAAAAGCAACACCTGTGACTATAAGTTATACAATCATTATAGTTTTAAGTTTGTTAGATTTGGGTTTTGTTCTTTTGTAACTAATATTTACATGAGAAAAATTTATATTTTTCAATATACTTTAAGATACATGGATTTAAGCTACCTAACCTATAAATAAAGCTTTAAAAGGAGAGCAAATGTAATTTCCCTTTACTCAGTGATGTAAATCTTCACTTGGAATTTGATATCTCAAAGTAAAAGACAGAAGTTGTAATGTTGAATGTAAATATATGGTGAAAGGATACTTACATTTACCTTGCTGCACTTCAAAATAACTTTATACAGCAGAAGAGAGATATTAGCAAATATCCACTGGAATGCATAAAATTTAAGACTGATAGTACTAAACGTTAGTAAGAATGTGAAGGTACTGGAATTCTCATACAATAAATGGTAGAAATGTAAAATAATACAACCATTTTCGGAAATTGTTGGGCAGGTTCTTATAAAATTAAGCATATCGTCACTATGACTTGTCAATTTCCATTAAGTATATACCAAATATATACCAAATACAAATTTTTAAAAATATTTTTAAAGACATAAAAATGTTTATGGAAACTTTACTCATAAAACTCAAAGCTAGAAATAACTGAAATATACATGAACGGAGAATTGGAAAGGAAAAAAATGTGATATATTCAAACAATGGCATATTACTCAGCATTAAAAAAGAATGAACTATTATTAATTGATACGACAATATGAATGAATGACAAAAACATTACATTGTGTAAAGGAAATTGGACATAAAAGAATACATATTGTATGATTCCATTTATATGAAGTACAAGAACAGGCAAAACTCCTCTTTGATGATAAAAATCAGGGCAGTAGTTGGTTGGGTAGGGGTTGGTGATGTGGACTGGAAAGGAGTATGAGTAATCTCTCTGGAGTGATGGAATAGATTTATACCTTGATTGGGATGGTGTTTACATGGATGTAGGTAATTGTCAAAACTCATCAAACAATACACTTAAGATCTATATATTTTATTGAATTTAGCTATATCACATTATGAAAAAAAAATTTAAGTGATATTAGAAAAGAATGAATATTATCAGTAAACTAGAAATTTGAAAAATATCTGAAAGATAAAAAGTAGATTTGATCAATGAAGAAATAAGGAAGAACACAGTTCAAAGCATTTGCAAAAGAAAATGAATACAGAGCTAATAGCAACCCCCAAAGATTTGTCGCTCTGAGAAACAACAAAAAAAAAACAGAAGTGGTCTTGGTGGATCATTTGTAAAATTAGTTGAAAAATTCCACTCAGCAATCCTGGACCATTTGGGCTCCTCCTCCTGCCAGCTTACTCTGAAAAGCAGGCTGCAGTGATATTTGCTCACAGGATAAAACCTTAAAAATGTTCTTTAACACAAAGTATACAATCCACCTAAAAACACCTTGAAGATTTGAGTGCTGGGGCTGGAAATCAAAGCTGAGAAGCTCCTGAAGTAGCTTCGGAATTCCACAAGGATAAGAGAAAGAAAATGAGTGAAAGGAACTCAAAGACTCTGATATCGTCCAGGCCAGATTTTCAGTACAATTCTCTCTCAAATGGAAGTTCTGGCACAGACTCCTAGCACTAGATCTGAAAAAGTAAGAGAGTTAACCCCAGGTTGCATATAGATTGCAGGAGGGAGGAACCTCACACCTAAAAGATAAGCTGTATATTTGCCTCTCCCCCACAATCCTGGCAGACAGGCCATTTTAATCAGAACCTATATTAACCAAGAGACAAACAGGGATTCTCAAACGCAAATAAGAACAGGCAACCACAAATCACCAAACATTTGAAAACTGTGAAAGCTAGACACAGAACTCAAATAACAACATTCCATGAAATGATACATAATAGAGAAAACAGAAGAAATTTTCAAATTAAGTGTAATTAATATCTTTGAAGAGATCTAAAATAGAACATTAAAATAAAAACAGATTGCATTTAAAATAAAGGTTTTAGAAATGAAAAATCTCAAAGACAGAAATAAAAGAAACTTACTTAAAGGTATTGTGATATCCTCAAATGAAAATACAACAAATTATTATTGGCATTTGTATTATAAAGATAAATTTAGTAGAATTTTGTGAATCCTCACAGCAATTAAAATCAGAGGAATGGGTTAATCTAGCATCACCAACAACAAAACTGTGGCTTGAATATGGTCCCAACAAGGAAATAAAAGAATTTAGAAAGAGAGTGAGAGAGAGAGAGCAAACATTTATAAGTGTCAAATGTATGTATTCACATGTACATATATACATATATCACACACATATGTACATGTATATATACAATATCTATATATTTCACTTCTGAGTTGAAATTATTTAAGTGGTAACTTTTAGTCAATAGTTGGTAGCAATAAAAAATCTTATAAATGGAATAGATCGGGCTCAACTAGAAGAAGCAGCTGATTCATTATACTATTATCTACTTATCTCATTACTTCAATATTAAAATGGTCCATCTTACAAGTGTGAGGACTTGTTCATAAAGGAGAATAAATAAGAGCATTCTTCTGTCAGTGTAAATCTATCCCCATTACTGAGAAAATTCATTCTAAGTATATGCCTGATGGTTACCTGTTATCTATCATACGTGCATGTTAATGACGAGAGTTAAGCGGAAAATATTCAGGACATAAATAAATATAAGGACAAGCTAATCCAAATACTTTAAATAAAAATATCAGTTATAATTTTAAAAAACAAAGTTTACTACTCAGGTACACTATCCACTTACCTGCACTATTTTCCTCCGACATTACGGTGTGACAGAGAGCTAGTAACCTAAGGAATTCATGCACTTTGGGATCACCCAATTTAATGCATTCCATCAGATGGTGGTCAAAGAACTCAAATGTTCTATCTACTCGGAGGTTGACTGGGAAATCCACAGGCTCTTTTTTCTGTAGGAGAACAGCAACAAAAAGAACTATAGACCTCATTCCAACAATAATCTTTGAAAACACAAAAATATTTTCTCTAAGCGTTTTTAATGCTTATATGATTTTTCAGCCTCAAACATCTGACACTAAAACAGCTTTCTGTTTCCTCATTACTATTAAATATTCTCTCCTCACTTCAGAGCTATGACCCTTCCAAAAGCATATAGGGAAGAAAACTATCCAGTGGCTATAAAGATCCTCAAATGCTATTGCAACTTCAAAATATAAAGAAGCTCGGAAGACTAACTTTTTTCCAAAATCTACTCAGTGGCAAAATATGACCTGACCTGAACTTATCTTGGTAGCAATATCTGACCTGGAATGGTATGTGTCTAATTATAGACGTCTTTAGCTTACTTAGTGTGAATTAACAGTTTCTGATGCAAAAATATGAATGTGTTTGGCTACAGAACACTTTCTCAGATCTCACTGGAGATATTGCATAATATAATGACAGAATTAATATCGGGATCTTGAAGAGGTATTTGCACTCAAATGTTCATTATAGCATTACTCACAATAGCCTGAAGATAGAAGTAACATAAATGTTCACCAACAGATGAATGGATAAAGAATATGTGGTATACACATACAGTGGAATATTATTCAGTCATAAAAAAAGAAGGAAATCCTGTATAACACTACAACATGAATGAATCCTGAGGGCACAACCTTACGTTAAGCAAACCAGTCACAAAAGAATGAATATTGCATGATTCCACTTACATGAAGTATCTAAAGTAATAAAACTCACAGAAACAGAAAGTAGAATGGTAGTTTCCAGGGGCTTGGGAATGGGGGAAATGCGGAATTGCTGAATAGAGTTTTCAGTCATGCGATATAAAAAAGTTCTAGAAATCTGCTGTATAACATTGTGCTTCTTGCTAACAAAAGTAAACTGTACACTTAAAAATTTGTTGACTTAAAAAAAACCCAAGATGTAGGGTTCAATAATGAACAGAATAGTAGAAGATGATTTGATAGTAATTAAGATCCCTGTTAATTCACTGACTTCTGGAAAACACAAAAAGTACTTCTAAAAGTTGAGTACTCAAAGGACTAGTCCTGTGATAATGTCTTTGCAAAACTAATTGATGGGAAAATATTTTGACATACACATTGTCTTGGTGACCATAGAATAACATTTTAGATTATATCCAAATATATGGGAAGACCTGTATACAAGACACTCAGTTAGTTGTGTTTATCCCAGGATCATAGAGACTTATTTAATCACAGATTATTTTGTTCATGTAATAAATTTTGAAAACAACTACATTAGGAGCAAAATGATCAACTCACTAGTAAGGAGTAAATTACACGCTGACCTTAGACTTCTCTGAAACCCTCAGGTAAGAAACTGTGACTCAAAATGATTATAACCAGTCAAACTGTAATTCAAATAGAAAGTCAACATTTTTGAACAGGTATTTCTTAACCCTTCTTGAAACTGGAGGATGAACTTCAGCCAAATAAGGGATAACTAGAAAAACGATGGGAAATAGACTGGTTAGATGAGTCAGTGCTGAGCACTAAATCTTCTTTAATGGAAGAACTAAGTCTAAAATAAATAGAGAGATTAGTATGACAAAACAAAATGTATATATTATATACCTTGACCATGTAGAAAAGAGCCAAAAAAAATTGGGAAAAGATACTGATTTCCTCATTTTAACATTCAAAAGTCAGAAGATATTATTTAAAGATTAAAATTAACTAATAGAAATCCACATATATTTAATATTTTAAAGTGTCATTAATAAAAATAGAGAAATATGAGAGAAAGAAAAAAAATACAATAATCTCATCAAGTCCACATTAGGATATTGATAGACACTGCCATAAGAAAAACAGAATTAAGAGTATTATATAAACTCTTGAAAATATACAGTAGAAACACAATAAAATACTTCCCTAAATATTACAAGAAATGTACACACACAAAGAAAAGAGTCCATAGAGAGAAAGAATTATTAAAAAATTGTAGACATAAAATATAACCTAAAATATTATGATAGCACTAAGACAGATATAGCTCAAACTCATTTATTAAAAGATTGGAATGTAAAGCAAAATCCAACCCTATACTGTACACAAGAGACACACTTATAAGCAAAGTCATTTAGGAACATTGAAAATGAAAGGTAGACAAATGCAAATGAAAAGAAACCAGGAGTCATGATCTCAATATCAAATAAGGTTGAATTCAGGCCAAGAAGAGTTAAATGAGTCAAATATTAAATTGTGTAATTCATAATAAAAATGTAACCACTTTAAACATTAATGCACTCCCAAATAGCAAAACAAAACAAAAATTTCAGGCTATATAAAAGCAATATTTATAGAGAGATTATCAAAACACTTTAATTAATCTATTTAACCCAAACATGTAATATAAAGATAATAAAACAGAAGACCTAAATAATATAATTAATAAAGTAGAACTAAATGACATCTAGCTAATTTTGTATACTTGAAACATATAATCTTATTAACCCATGTTACTACAATAAATTGAATAAAATTTTTAAAAGTAAAAATAAAGGCATTTCTGTTAATTAAATAAATAAATAACATCTAGCTCATTTTATACTTTGAAAATAGAATATACATATGTTATCTTTTTAAAGACTCTAGAACATTGACAACAACCGATCATAGTACAAAGAAAACCCCAATAAAGTCCAAAAAGTAGAAATAATACAGACATATTATTTTATTAAATGTACAATAACATTAGAGAGAAAAAGCTCCCAACACTTGGAAATTTTAAAGTTCTTCCTTAAAAATTCAAGATTCAATATAGATACTCAAATTGATATAATAAAAATAAAGATACTTTAATAAATTACATACCAAAATTCATGTGATAAAACTAAAGCAGTGTTCAGGGAGAAATTAACAGCCATAAATATTTGTATAAAAAAAGGAAAAAATAAAAAAATTTTTAAGCATTTAAGTATGAAGTCAGGAAAATAATAACAAAAGAAACCTAAGGAATGAAGAAAGAAGGCATTAATAAAGATAAAAGCAGGACTTATTGATTAAAACACAAGAAAAACTACAGATAATAAATAAATTGAAAAGCTGTACTTTTTTGGGGAGAAAGGGGCAACTTTCGAACATATTCAAGAAAGAAAAAATAAATATAAGAAATTAGAAAAAGAAATAGCTACAGATACAGAGAAAATTAAAAGAATCGAAAGTGATCTCTTTGCTCAACTCTTTACAAATAAATCTGAAAATCCTATTCGATTGGAGAATATTTTAGAAAAATATAATTTTCCAATTGTTTCAGAAGAGGTAAAAATTCCAAACAGATAAATACTATAGAAAAGAAGCTGTGGTACATATATACAATGGAATATTACTCAGTCATAAGAAGCGATGAAATACTGCCATTTGCAACAATATGGATGGACCTTGAGATAATTGTGCTAAGTGAAATAAGCCAGACGGAAAAAGTTGAAAATAACATGATATCACTTATATGTGGAACATAAACCTAAAAGCAACGAGTGAACAGGACAAACAAACAAACAAATATTCATGGATATGGACAATAGACTAGTGGTTATCAGAGGTAGCGGGAAGGTGGGAGGGGAGAGGTAGATGGGCTAAAGGGAGTCAAATATGTGGTGACAGAAAGAAATCTAACTATGGGAGGTGAACACACAATGTAAATATATATATGCCTGACTGTTAAAATGTACAGCTGAAACATTGGTTTTGTTAACCAACGTCACCACAAAAAAAATAATAAATAAATTTTTTAAAAAAGAAAAAGAAAATAGAGAACATTATCGAAGGGCTACTGCCCCAACAATATCAGGTCCACATAATTTTACAGAACTTTATGAAAATTTTAACACAGAGATCATTTTGATATTATATGAACTGTGCTTTAGAATATTAAAATAAAGAAAAGGCATTCCGTTTCTAAAGCAAATAAAACATTGGTAGCAAAGCAAACATTACTCCCAAAATAAACAGTGAGGACAGATGTGTCTAATACCAATGCACATATCTAAACAAAGCATTAGCAAACAGAATCTAGTAGCTCAATGAGAAAATAATTTAACATAACAAGTGACATTTATTCCCAGAAACTGTAGATGGATGATAACCAATAGAAAAGAGGGTAAAAAATTATGAACCAAATGTTCAGAGAAAAGAAAATACAGTTAGCTATTAAAAATATGAAAAGATATTCAACCTCATTCACAATAACAGAAATTAAAATTAGAATTATTTTGATATACCATTTTCCACATAGTTTTGTCAGTGATCAAAAACTCTGATAAAACATTGTGTTGGTGAGGGTGAGGGAAAGCCAACACTCTTATACATTGCTTGTGGCAGATTAAATTGGTATAAATTCAAAAATCATAATTTGGCAATATTTATAAAATTACAAATGCATATATCTTTTGATTCAGCAATTTCATTTTTAAAAATAGAACCTTTTAGAGAGTATAAGACCCATGCAAAATAACATATGTACACACTGTTATTTTTGCTACATTTTCTTTACTAGCAAAATATTGGAAATATCCTGAATGCCCATTAGTTCTTCTTTACAGAACATCAATATAACAAAATACTATTTAATTATTAAAAAATTTAGGGAGCACTTTTTATTTTACTGGTCTAAAAACATCTCAAAGGTGCATTATTAGAAAGAAAGTTGAAAAACAATATGTATAATATGCTACCACCTACATAAAAAAATAGAGAAATGTAACAGTGGGAACTCTGTGGTTGGGGGACCTGGATAAGAAGAAATTTTACATCATATGAATCTATTTTTTTAATGTCATGCATAAGTATCTCAACTGGTCCTAGTGGAAATCAGTCCTCTAGGAATGCATCATTTTTAATAAGCATACACAATTTGAAATTAAAAGTAAGAATGAAATTTTATCACCTCCACACCTTAGTTATATCTGTCTTCTGAGCCAGGTCATCATGTACTTCACCTGCTAAAACAAAAATTGAGAATGAAAAATAAAGGAAATTGAAACTAGATTTAGACATTTAGTTTTAAGGAATATACTCATTCATTAAAGCACCGTTACTAGGTGTCATTATGAATTAAAATGTAGACTTTGTAGGAGTGTTTTCAAATTGTAACACTAGGCACTAGACTTATGGAGGATCACTTTGTAATTTATATAAATATCTAACCACTATGCTGTACATCTGAAACTAATATAATATTGCATGTCAACTATAACTGAAATAAATAAAAATTTTAAAAAATTGTTACCTTAGACATGGAAATTACCCCAGAGAGATACTCATATTTGCCCAAGATAGAACTAACATGCAGTATACATTTAAACAAAAAAACAAAACTTGGAATTACATTTTTCTGAAATTTTACTATTCTGTTGTTACATTATCTATGAAGTTTGCAAGAGGCAAACTTTGTCTTCTACTTTATCCCCAGTGTTGGGGAATCCAAAATTATATCTTAGAGAGACCAATTCTCATCAATGCAAGAACTTAGTGAGTACACCTTTGTCTATATTGGTGCAGGCCAGATATATCTGTGTAATGTCAAGGTCAAGTTAGCATGTAAACTTTAAACAATGTTAGTGCCTTCTGCAGTCAGAGAACATAGCCACTTATGTGCCAGATATTTAAAAATAACTTAGCATAAAGCCAATATGTGCTTATTATGGATATATTAGAAAATATGGGACATTTAAAGTAAAAATAAAAATCATTAACAGTCCCACCACCCAGAGATAACGAATATTTATAGAGTTGTTTTGGGGTAGACTGTGTGTGTGTCTGTGTGTGTACATTTATTCATCATACTGTTCATAAATTTCTGGTTCCTGCAGTTTCTCAACCACTTAAAATGTAGAATTTCTCCTGTCATTAAAAGTTCTTTGTGAATCTAATTTTAAACGATCATATGATAAGACATGCCGCATGATTTATTTTATCTTTTCCCTATCTAGAGGTTGTTAAAATTTTTGTAATTTTTGCTTGGCATTTGTAAGTTTAATACTATTTGCCAGGACTATATTTCTTGTAATAATTATAAGAGTTACTTGCATCAATCCTGTGCCAGGCACTTACATTATCAATAATCTTTATAACAAACTTGCCAGGTGAAGATTTTCATTCCTGTTCTGTGGATGAGTGAACTGAAGAACTGAGTTCAAAGTAACATGACTAAAATTTAAAAGGCCAACATACTAGATTTTTGAACCTAAGATACTGAGGGACACTTCGTAATGATAAAGGGAATCTTGCACTAGGAAGACATAACACTTATTAATATCTATGCTCCCAATCAGAGAACCCCGAGATATGTAAAGAACTAAAGGGAGAAACAGACCAAAACACTATCATAGTAAGGGACCTAAATACCCCACTGTCAGATATGGACAGATCATCCAAACAGAAAATCAACAAGGAAATAACATCCTTAAATGACACATTAGACCAAGTGAACATAATTGACATTTACAGAGCCTTCCATCCCAAAACAGCTGCTTATACATTCTTCTCTAGTGCACATGGAACATTCTCAAGAATCAACCATATACTGGGACACAGAGATAGCTCCAACAGATATAAGAGGGTTGAAATCATACCAACCATATTCTCTGATCATAATGCTTTGAAACTAGAGATAAACTGCAAAAAGAAATCAGGAAGAAACACAAATACATGGAGACTAAACAACATGCTACTGAAGAATAACCAAGTCAGAGAAGAAATAAAAAGAGAAATCAAGAGATACATAAAAAAAGAATGACAATGATACTACAACATATCAAAACTTTTCAGACATGGCAAAAGTAGTCATAAGAGGAAAGTTTATATCATTACAAGCCTATCTCCAAAAACAAGAACAAGCCTAAATAAACAACCTAACGCTTCATCTTTGAAAACTAGAAAAGGAAGAACAAATGAAGCCTAAGCAGAAGGAAAGAAATACTTAAAATCAGAGCAGAAATAAATGAAATGGAAAACAAAACAAAAAAAAAAATAGAAAAAATAAATACAACAAAGAGCTGACAAACCCCTAAAGAGAAAAGAGAAAGGACACAAATAAACAAAATCAGGGATGAAAAGGGAAATTACGACTGATATCGCAGAAATACAAAGGATCATACAAGAATACCATGAAAAAGCATATAACATCAAATTTAATAACCTAGAAGAAATGGACCAGTACTTAGAAAAATACAGTCTTCCTAGACTGAATTAAGAAGAACTGGAAAATTTAAATAGACTGATCAGCAGTATGGAAATTGAAACAATCATCAAATCCTACCAAAAAGTAAAAGTCCAGGACCAGATGGCTTCACCAGTGAATTCTACCAAACATTCGAAGAAAATTTAATACTATTCTCCTCAAACTCTTCCAAAAAATTGAAGAGGAGGCACTACTTCCCAACACTTTTTATGAGGCCAGCATTACTCTGATACCAAAACCTGGTAAAGATAACACAAAAAAAAACTGCAGACCAATATCTCTCATGAACACAGATGCAAAAATCCTAAAGAAGATACTAGCGAACCGAATATAGCAACACATTAAAAAGATTATATACCACATTCAAGTGGGCTTCATCCTAGGGGCACAGGGATAGTTCAACATATCCAAATCGATTAATGTGATACACCACATAAACAAATTAAAAAATAAGAATCATATGATCATATCAATAGATGCTTAAAAAGTTTTCAACAAGATACAGCATCCATTTATGATCAAAACACTTAACAAAATCGGTATAGAAGGAAAGTACCTTAACATAATAAAGGCCGTATATGATAAACCCTCAGCCAAAATTATACTTAATGGTGAAAAACTAAAAACCTTAAGTGTAAGGTCAGGAACAAGACAAGGCTGTCCACTATCGCCACTGTTATTCAATACAACATTGGAGGTCCTAGAGAGTACAATCAGGCAAGAGAAAGATATAAAATGCCTACAAATAGGAAATGAAGAAAAACTGTCACTATTTGTGGATGACATGATTCTCTATATAGAAAACCCTAAAGACTCCACAAGAACACTACTAGAAACAATAAGCAAATACAATAAAGTTTCTGGATACAAAATCAATGTTCAAAAATCCATAGCATTCCTATACTTTAATAATGAAGTGTCAGAAAAAGAGGTGGAAAAAATAATTCCTTTTGCAAATGCAAAAGGAATAAAAAGAATAAAAGGCCTAGGAATAAATCTGATGAAACATGTGAAGGACCTATATAATGAAAACTAGAAGACCTTATTAAAAAGAATCAAAGAAGATACAAAGAAATGGAAAGATATTCCGTGTTCTTGGATTGGAAGAATCAACATAGTTAAAGTGACCTTATTACCTAACGCATTATACAGATTTAATGCAAACCCCATCAAAATCTCATCAGCATTTTTTAAAGAAATAGAACAAAAAAATCATCAGATTCGTATGGTAGCACAAAAGACCTCAAACTGCCAAAGCCATCCTGAGAAAAAAGAATGAGGCTGGAGGCATCACTCTGCCCAACTTCAAATTATACTACAAAGCGACAGTAATCAAAACAGCATGGTATTGGCAGCAAAACAGACACACGGACCAGTGGAACAGAATCAAGAGTCCAGAAGTAAACCCATATTTATATGGGCAAATAATTTTTGACAAAGAAGCCAAAAACATACAGTGGAGATAGGAAAGCCTCGTCAATAAATGGTGCTGGGAAAACTGGAAAGCCACCTGCAAAAGAATGAAACTAGATTGTTTCATTCGATGAAGCCTAAAGTCAGCAGACTTTATAGTTGTCTATCACCTCACACCAAAATTAACTCAAAATGGATTAGGGACTTGAATATAAGACCTGAAACAGCATAGAAGAAAACATAGGAATGAAACTCAAGGACCTTGGACTTAAAGAAGATTTTATGAATTTGACCTCAAAGGCAAGGAAAGGAAAAGCAAAAATAAATGAATGGGACTACATCAAACTAAAAAGATTCTGCTCAGCAAAAGAAATCGCCAGCAAGGTAAAGAGATAAAAATCTGAATGAGAAAATATATTTGCAAGCAACGTCTCCTATAAGAGCCTAATATCCAAAATATACAAAGAACTCATACGACTCAATAACAACAACAACAAAAAACGATCCAATCAAAAAATAGGCAAAGGACCTGAACGAACACTTCTCCCTAGAGGACATACAAATGGCCAACAAATATATGAAAAGATGCTCAACATCGCTAGCTATTAGGGAAATGCAAATCAAAACCACAAATATATACCATCTCACATCTGTTAGAATAACTATAATCAACAGGAAAAATAATAAGTAATAACAAATGTTGGAGAGGATGCGGAGAAAAAGGAACCCTCATTCACTGCTAGTGGGACTGCAAATTGGTATAGCCACTATGGAAAACAGTATGGAGGTTCCTCAAAATACTAAGAATTGATCTACCATATGATCCAGTAATCCCTCTACTGGATATTTATCCCAAAGACTGAAAACCCATTTCCAAAAAGATATTTGCACACTGATGTTCATAGCAGCATTATTCACAATGGCCAGGACATGGAAGCAACCGAAGTGTCCTACAAGAGATGATTGGCTAAAGAAGTTGTGATACGAATATACAATGAAATATTACTCAGCCATAAGAAGAGAAGAAATACTGCCATTTGTGACAATACAGATGGCCCTCAAGATAATCATACTAAGCGAAATAAGCCAGACAGAAAAAGTTGAAACTAACATGATATCAGTAATGTGTGGAACATAAACCTAAAAGCAACAAAAGAACAAGACAAACAAACAAAGACTCATGGACATGGACTATAGACTAGTGGTTACCAGAGGGTAGGGGGTCCAGGAGGAGGGGAGAGGTAGACGGGGAAAAGGGGGTCAAATATGTGGTGACAGAAAGAAATTGAACTATGAGAAGTGAACACACAGTATAAATATATATATATATATATATATGCCTTACTGTTAAAGTGTACAGCTGAAACATTGGATTTCGTTAAACAATGTCACCATAAATAATTAATTAACTAATTAATAATTTTTTTTTAAAAATTAGAGTCCAGTGCAACATACGTGTTGATTTTAAGAGTTTCAAAAAAATATCGATTTTCTTTTCTTTTCGATATTCCCATAGACCAGGAATTTTAGCATAAAAATAAAATATTGGCATAAAATAAATAAATAAATAAATCTCAAACTCTCTGCAGTAATATTCTAGTCATTACTCCATATGCAGGAACTCTAATAAATGATAAAAACAAACCAAAACTGTGTCTTTGTGAAAAAATTGTCCCTTCAAAGAAAGCCCATTTTTAGGGTTGGCGATGGGAGTGAAGAAAAATTAAAGAGATCTAAGAAAATAATAATTCTGAGTCAGAAAATAGAAGATTTAGATAAATCAAAGTAGACTGTCAAAATTTCCCAAGGCCTGGATTTATGATATAAATAAGACCAACTTGTCTGAAAACAAGAAAAAGTGTTTCTGAAACATTCTGTGAGTGCTTTAGTAAGAGTATACTGTAAATGCATTATAAATTATTATGGCATATAAATTCAACATTTAAAGAAGTTATTTAAATATTTCAGTTACTCCTGCATTTTATAAAGGAAATTATACTATCATGGGATTTGTAAATTTGGAAATTTGCAAAGATCTCAGGATATATACTTTGTGAAAATCAAGAGCCATCTCTAAAAATAGTCCTGCGACAAAGATATCTACAAACATTATTTCCTAGAAGTGATATTATTATTATTATTATTAATATATTATAAATATGTGTAATGGCAAAATAAACCAAAAGGGCCCCCAGATCCAAGATATCTCCATTACTCTAAATTTTTCCCATTTAAACTACTCTTTGGATTAAGTCAGTATTTTTAGAAAGCCTTTGAAATAATGTCAAAAAAATCTTTTTAGGGAAAAGTTTTATTTTATTTACCAATCATTATGACAGTGATATAAAAAATACACATTCAAACTGAGGGCTTGTGGAAGTCCAGATGGAAAATCATCTGGTCCACTACCAGAGAAGGGAGAAAAATAAAGAAGAGGTGAGGAAACCAATGTGACCAGAGGTTGGGTTGGAAGAGAAGATCAAAAGGCAGGAGAGTATAAAAATAAACTTCTTATATTCTTAGTTTTGTTCAAGATCAAACCTTGCTTTAAATTATTTGGCAGCGTGTGAACTTTCCCATCAGAAGACAAATGGAAGCTTTTCTTCTCTTTCTTAAATTCCTTTTACTTCCTGAAGTTTCCGTATTGAGAAACTAGACCCTCAGAATCCAATAAAGTGAGATTAGAAATCCAGAGGAACCAAACAGAAACCTTCTGCAGAGTTTCCATGCTCTCAGCAGAAGGAACTGTCTGCTAAACAACCAAAGTCAGGGTGATAAGACTCCTATACAAATAGAATGCTTGAAAATCCAAATACAGAGCAGGTAACCTGACAAAAGTGTATAAACAGGAACTGGATATTGATGAAATAGCTTGTCTGTTCATTCAAAGTAGCCCTCTACGGTGTAAATTCTCAGGAATGAATAGTAAATTCTCACAAGCATAGGCACTAAAATCAATTCGAGGACTTTCTGGGATATGAGTCTATTAATTACCACAGAGCAGAATCACACAGTTGGAACACTAAATGGAACCTCAGATAGTATCAAATCTAAGCTCCTTCTCTACCCTCAAATGGTCACAAATCCAAAGTTTCATCTAAGTTATTCGGCATTCATCCAACAAATATTTAGTGAGTGTTTATTATGTACCAGAAACTATGTTATATGCTGGTGGTGCCCATATTAACAAGGAAGCTGGTGATGGTTTGGGGTTTTTAATTTAAAAAAATAATAATAATTGCTTATTTTTAAAGGACCATTAAGAATATCATTAAGAAAAAGCAGCTGTTTCCCTTACCGTAGATTCTCCCATTAATGGAACACTTTTTAAAAGTCATGATGTTTTGAGTGAGGGTGCCCGTTTTGTCAGAGAAAACATATTCAATTTGGCCCAGTTCCTCGTTGAGCGTGGTTGTCCGAGCTTCAGCAGGTGTTGCTTTCCCAGAGTAATACATCTTCCGATCCCAGTTTATAAAATAACTATGTCCCAGACGAATTACTTCCACACTTTCATCGATTAAAATGGAAAAAAAAAAACAAAAACCAAAACAAAACATTTCATCAGTTTCAAAACATCAAAGCTTTGCCAAATTAAGAAGTCTGCCAGTCTTCAGAGTTCAGAAGAAAAATTTGATGCTCAAACCCTAGGCCCAGTCACCTTTCAGAAGCATCTCAGCAGAGCCTGTTTATAAACAATCCTGTAATTTCTTTGCAGCACCATGGAACAATAGGCTGGCTTTGCATAAAGCCTTAGGGACTGTTCCATAGTTCTCTATTTACATTAAACAGGCCCAGCGGAGAAGATTTCTTACGTAGCATATAAATTGGCATCTCTCTTATCTCTTAGGAGAAACTGTTATTAAAGATGCTCGTCAGAGGTCTGATCTAAAAAAATGTGTTGCAGACTTACTTTCCAATACATTGTTTGATGTGGCTTCACTTTCCCAAAAGAGGTAGAAAGTAGTATCTCCATGAAGCACAGAGAAAACTATAATAGACATTGAATGAAAACAGGGGTGTGTTGTCATTATTACTCTGCCCAATTACCAGGACAAGAGCATTGTCTCGTGATCTGGTGGTGATTAATGACTTTCTAACTCTGGAAATGGAATTTCTGTAGCCGAAGGCATAAACTTTTTCGATCTTTGTCATACATAAGACCAAATCATTTTCCAAAAAGGTTATAGCAATGCTAGTTTTTACCATTAGATTATTAAAATTATTTGCCAAGTCGAATGCATTTTATTACTGTTTACTGCATTTCTTTTTTTATCGGAGAGTGGAACATTTTTTTCCAAATTTTATTGGCCAGTTGTATTTCTTCTCAGAATTATTTAATTGTGTTATTTGCCTATTTTATTTTTCCTATTCAGATATTTGTACATTTCTTATTTATTTTAAGAACTGTATATAATATATACATATTACATATATAATTTATTTAAATATGCCACCTAACTTATCATTTGCCTTTTAATTTTGTTTTCACTATTTTTGGCTACAGAAGTTTCTTCTTTGTAATTGATCATTATCCATAGTTTATAGTTCCTGTTTACAGATTCTGTTCAGGGAGTTTTGCTTATATAGGCCTTCCCTATGCTGAGATTATGTATAAGGATATCTATATTATTTTTCTAGTTCTTTATTGATTTTTTCTACATTTAATTCTTTATCACAATTAGAATTTCTTGAAGTATGATATACATATGAAGAGCTAATTTTAATTTTTATCAGCAAAAAGTTTTTCATCATTATTTGTTGAACAATGAATTCTTTCCCCTATTGTGTTGGGCTGCTTCATGTCACACATGAGATATTTTCCTCACTAGAATCTATTTTAGGGACTTTAATTTTGTTCCTCAATATGTCACTTAATGCATCTCTTAATTTCACTATGTAGCTTTAGAAAATTTGGCAATACCTGGGAAGACATAAGAAAACCATATTTACTTTTTTTTCAAAAATTCTTAGCTGTAATCACTTATTCTTCATCTAAAATCAACATATTCATCTAAATAAACTTTAGAATCAATGTATTAGCTTCCTCATAAAAATTATTTGATATTTTTATTAAGTCTATGTTAAACTCTTAATTATTTGAAAACAATTTCAAGAAGGATAAATCTTTCCAAGTATTCAATTTTGAAAAGTACCTTTATTGGTAAAGAGTTTTAGTTTAGTCTTGTTTCGCTTTGTTTTTTCACATAGTTCCACAGCATAGCTTGATAGAGTTGTTCCTGGACGTTATACTTTTTATTGATGGAATAATTTTTAAAACTGTTATTGGCTTAAAGGAAAGCTTTTTAATATTAAAAGCTTTTTTAATATTAAAAATATGATTATGTGACAAAATCAGACATTTAAGTGAATTATTTTACTAAGAGTTTTACGGTATCATTCTTTTGAATTTTCCAGGTTTATAATTGCATTGTCTATGCTTTTCCTTTCTAATAGGTTTATTTAAGTTTCAGTTTAAGGTCTCATTTTGTTCATTAATATTTCAGTTGCATGTCTTAGTATAAAGGACACCTAGAATAGCACAAAATAGGAATGGTAATAGCAGGGATCCATAGCTTATTTCTGATCTTAATGGAAATTAAGCCTTGGTTTTCTCAGTTGTAAACTGAGAAAGCTGGCAGCGGCCTGTTATGCTAGCTCTGAACATGCCTCCTTGAAGACAAAAGATAGCACCCAATTGCTTTCTGGGCGTTAAATTCTATTGTTCTAGTTCTATAAATATATGACATATCTATTTAAGTGGTGTGGCGTCAGTTCATCCTCTAATCATTGTAAATGGTAACACCTTTTATCACCTAAACAAAAAATCACACTGTGACTTTGTAGAATCATAAGATATAAAAATAAATGTCGTACTCTGGATGTATTTATTTATAATTGTCCTGTTATGTTTTACTCCTCTGTATCCACCCCCTCCACACACACTTCCTTGTAAGTTCCTTGGTAGTTGTTCTAATTCAGCTTTGTTTTCCTTATTCCATCCTTCAAAAAGCATTAGTACATGTGGACCAGGCACAGTGCTTTACCTTTCATAGGTAGTCAGTCAGTGTCATATGAATGAATCTTGGCCCTCTATTCCCTAATTTCATCAATAAGGACATTAAGACCTACAGAGGTTAAGTGACTAAACCTGGATCACACAAATATTTAGCTACAGAGCCAAGAATAGAATTCAAGTATTTGGTAAAGCCAATGCAGACCTGACCTTAGGAATGCCATAAGAATGACGTTATGTAGATAACTATAGAAATCACTTGAAGCTTTCATTTACCTGAAAGTAAAGTAGCTCCCTGAAAACTCAAAGCAAAATAAATGGAACAGAATCTGATCCTTCCATGTTGCAGTACAAGCCAATGGAAGTATTCTAAATTAGTTTGAATTCTTAGACCTTAAAATAGTCTGTAGAGAGGAAGAGTATCCTTTTTGTTTGGGAAAAGAGGATTTAAAGGAGTCACAGTGAAAGCTTCAGCCCTTTGTTTTATAACAAAAAGAGACAAGTGTTCAGGGTTAGCATAATCAAGCTGCTCAGCGTTTTCTGCCTGAACGCTCAAAGAGCAGGGCTCATGACAACCCCCATTCCGTAGCAAAACAAGCAACATGGAGATGAGTTTTGTTGCTTTGGGAGAAAAAAAAAAAAAAGCTATTTCCTTAGGAGTACAACAGCTGCATTTTTTAAGATCATGTATTAAAAATCTATAGCTGGGTATATTTTAACACTACAGTTAAACAAGTTGGTAACATAGAAATATCCTACCAAAATCAACATCCTTTGCTCACAGAGAATTGTTAACCATTCGAAGTAAATTTTGCACTTTTATTCTAAAGTGACATATGGCACTAATTTATTCTTAATACCTATTCAAAAGTTTAATGGAATCTCCTGTAGAAGGTCTTTATATCTCCAAACAGAGATACCTGGGAATTCTCTTTTCCTAGGTCTCAGTCTTTAGGACTGAGCACCTGAAATACCTCAGAATGCTGTTTCCCCCAAGTTGAGATCAGAAACACTCTTCTTATCTGGTGAGAAAAAGGCTGACGTTTATCTTCATCAATACCACACCTCACCAACAGATAGAGAATTCCAGCCTCTTTTTTTTCCCCTCTTGATATCTTCACTGATTAATAAATAATACACAGCTTAGGCATAGAGGGAAAAACACTGTGCCACATGTCAGTAGACTCGAGTTTGGATCTTGGTTATGTACCTAACCAGCTCTGCGATCCTGAGTAAATCATCTCATTTGTGAAGAAAGTTCAGCAATAACTACTTCATAAGAGTGTTAAGATCCATAAATGAGATAAAATATGTAAAAACACTTTATATAAAATACAAAATGTGATCTAAAGGTAAGTTGGTATTATTTGGAGCAGGAAGAAATTCAGAAAACAACTATTTAATCCCCTCATTTTACTGAGAAGCATATATTTGACAGAAAAACTAAGGCACAGAGAAGCCAAGTAATTTCTCTCAAGTCACATAGCTATTAGTGGCAATCCCAAGACTAGAACCTGGGTTTGAACTATTCCAAACAGATTTTCTTTCCACCACTGCAGAGGACACATTAGAAGAAAAAGGAATGCTAACCTAGGAATCTAGCCTTGGTCTCTAAAAAACCAACCTTTCATATCATTAAATGAAAAATGCCAATGTACTTTAAAGAGTGTGTACAGAATATACTTCCTTCATGAGGACATATGTAACTGCACATGTACTGATGGTAAGCCACTATGAGCATTTATTATTCATTTAGGACATAAAAGAAAAGCTATAAAAGTTGACCATAGCTGTTCTGGCAAAGAACAGGATTTACTACAGACTTTATAATTAGATACAAGCATGAGAGGTCCTTGGAATCAAAGATGAGCCAGTAGGATACAGTTTAAATAGAGCCCACTCTGACCACAGTTCCAGAAAGCTCAAAGCAATTTGTGGTGTTGTGGCCACATGCCACTACTTCAAGTCAATTTCCCACAACTTGACATTTTAGTTTCCTGACCGCTATCCAAAACAAGGGTGGATTTTGTACATTAAACTCCCTTTGCTTCATAACAGCTAGAATTTTAGAAAGAGAGAAAAAGAAGCTCATAAAAATTAGTAGAGATTTAGAGCTGGTGATTTTGTGTATTGTTAAAATACTGGTGATGAGTAAAGTCAAATAACCAAGTCTCAACTTGGCTCCAGCATCTCTGGGACAGTCTGGCTCAGTCTCAGTAGGATTAGGATCAAGAATGTCTCAGGTCCAATTTCTAAGTCTTATCAAACACACACGTACATGCACACACATGTGCGCACGCACAGCTCCTTCATGTAGTGTACTCATCTGTAGTTAAAAATACTAACAGAAAAAATCAATATTCATTGTGCTCTTATAATGTATCAGGCATTCTTCTAAGAGCATTACATGTTTATTTAATCCTCATACAATCTTATTAAGTAGAACTATCATTTTCTCTACTTTTAAAATAAGAAAACTGAGGCACTAAAAGGTAAGGTAACTTGCCCAAAATTGTGGTGCTAATAAGTGTAGAATAGGATCTGAACCCATACATCTGGAGCCAGACTAGTGGCAGGGAGGCAACATTGCCATAGATATCTTCAAATATTCTTTATTTACTACCCAACATCAACCAGATTCTAATTGACCGGGCTGCATGAAATTATATTATGGTACATATATTCCAAAGAAAAACATTCCTGAGAAAATGAATAAAATCATGAAGAAAAGAAAATGCATTTATTGTAATTTGAAAATGTAAAAGTTAAACAGATTAAACAGCTTAGCTGCCTCATTTGTAACAGATGTGGCAGATCATAAGCAAAGCAAGGCATCTATCTCACAGTCATAGTTTTAAAACGAACAGAACGATTATGCAAAACAAAGGCTTTTGATGAAATGGTTTCATTAAAGTATAAACTCTCATCTTACCTCACATATAATGAAATGGGTACAACTGTATTGAGAATAATAATATATGACCAGAATGTTAAGAATCCTGAGAATACAGGGTTCTTCTCTCTTTCATTCCAGAAAAGGAACATTCTGAATTGGTCCCCAACTTGACTCTCCCAGATTGAATTTCCTGTTCCAAGAATAATGCCCAGGCACACCAGAAACCCAAATATCTGAAATGAGAATAGAAGTCTGGTTAAGCTTAACTTGAACCCAAAATTAGTCATATCGACGCAGTATAATTACACTTCTAACTCCAAGAAACTGTCATTTAAAAGGCAAGTTATATAAAGCTCTTCTTATTTATCATTAATCAAATGAGTAAAATTTAACATTATTATGTTAGGAACTCAGCTATTTTACATACATTTTCTCAATTCTCTCATTAATTCTGAAATAGGAACAATCCTTTTACACTTGACTGGTCAAAACAAAACAAAATAAAATGAAAACACAGGAAAATTATCTAACTTGTCCACAGTACAAAGCTAATAATTTTACATCCTTGATTCATAACGAGCGCATATGTTTAAGTGGCCTAAGTAAATATATGTCTTGATGTGCCCTGGTCAGCTCCAGTTTATATCTATTTTCCAGGTATGATATTAATAATGTTCACCCTTCCACCTTCAAAAATATCCTGTTTAAATGATAAGTTATATGATCACACAAAAACCAAAGAAAGAAAATATCAGTGATGAAAAACTGTCTCAGACTAGTCAAGTCTCTTGGCTATGGATCTAGCTGTGCGATACTTGCTCAAAGTCAACAAGAAAGATAAAAATTAATTTAAAAAATTCATGACATATGCCTTCCTTTTGAAAAAAGAAAAAAAAAGTAGGAAACGATCTGAAAATTAGCTGACCCTTACATTGATATTAATATTAATACTAGCAAAGTAGACATTTTGGAGGTATAGCAACTAGAAAGACAGCACGGTCAGTCCCTTGTGAGCCTGAAATTCCAGCTTTAAAAAGGAAGGACACAAAGTCAGTAAACATGGTGAGACTTGAGCTAAACATGGCGTTCAGGGGACTTTACTCTGCTAAGCGCCACACTGTGATATGAGCTGAGACCAGCCACTGTTGAGGAAGGAGTAGGGCTTGGAAATAGGAATGTATGTCTCTCCTATTTCCTTTCTCCTCCACTAAAGAATATTCAGATGTTCTGGGACTGCTCTCTGCTTTTTTCTCTCAAAATAGGCACATAAGGAGAACAAAATAGACACATAAAAAGACAAAGTTTAGGGAAAGCTGATTTAAAGTATATTAGAAAACAATCTATTAGAGAAAAGTAGAACTGTGAATTCCTGAAATTCCGTCAATGTGGTACCTGTATCACACAGCATCTTCTTTCTTTCAATGGCTGAAATTACAAATTAATTCTACTGAATTTCTTTAAGAACACTAAAATTGGTGATACTTGGTACTAAATGCCTGAATTTAAAGATAGACTCCGCTTCTAATTCCCCAATGGATCATCCAATTTTCTAGTATGAAAACTTGAGACAGTCCCTGCTTTATAACCATTAATTTTACTCTGTAGTGGATAGATATACAATCTCCATGCAAACCCTAGAACTGGCTCAGGGCTATATTTAAATTGGGAATTCTGAGAGGGGGGTACAGACTCCTTCTGGGCATGTTCCCTTGGCCCCATGGACTCTGTCTCAAAAAGACAGGTATAGAAGAAGAAAAGCTTGGGTTTCAGCGTGATACTGAAAGTAAAACAATGAGCCTGGACACTATTTTGTACCCAAACAAGAGTTCATTTTCATCTTTCCTTATCCACTATTACATATCAATTAGATAGATAGACGATGATGATAGATAGATAGATAGGTAGAGATATAGCTATAGCTATTGAGCTCAGATTTTATAATTGTTTGCGAGTCTGTGATGGGGCAGGTGGGGAAATATGGTTCAAAGTCATTGTCCTCATATTTCAAAGTCAATGTCCTCAAACATAACCCCTAAATAAGGAGGCAAACAACATTACATGAAAAATCAGATAACAATCAGATCCACAGCTTGAGGTAGCAATAGACTAACTGATGATAGGGTAGGATGCAAAGAATACCTGACTGGTTTTGATAAATGGGTGATAGAAGAAATCATTTCAAAAAATTCAGAGGAGAAAAAATTATCAGAGGAAAGAGTAATCATGGACTAGGAAGTTTAGAAGCTTTCATGAAGGAGAACTGTGACAGGTCTCAGAGGATTCAAAAGCAAAAATGGCTACATAATTTTCAGAGCCCAGTGCAAAATAAATATGTGTGACTCCCCCCTTGTTTGAAGTTTATCAAAATAATTTCTGCATAGCAACAGAAGATCAATAACAAATGTGAAGTCTTTCAGAGTATGGACCCTATTTAACCGTACAGGTCATATAACCATGAAGTTGGCCTTGCCCATAAGCTATGTAGAAAGGATATGAGCAAAGGTAAGACAGCAGAAAGACCAAACTACCTTAAAAATTATGTTTTATTTTTCAAAAACAAAGTGTTGGAATATGGAGAACTTGCAAGTCCGTGAAGTCTCCATAAGCACCAACCTAAGAAATTCTACTCATGGTTGAGAAATCATAATCTGGAAAGTAGAGAGCCTTATAACTGGACACAAAATGCAAAATTCCCAAATATAAACTACACTAGGCGAACACAGATCTCTGAAAGAATTCCTAGCAAAACATGAGAAATATATTAAGGTAACAATGACTAATGATATTACCTAACTTTGTTATATAACTTACCCATAGTACTAGAGTATTCATCAATCTATCAATGCTTGTCCTTTTAAATTTTGTCTTACCACTGTTCTGCATTAGTTTAGTGTCAGGACCTGCAAAAGAAAAAAAAATTTTTAATAACAACTTTGAAATGATTACATAATGATGAGGAGGAAGTGGTAGAGTAGGAGGAATTCCCACTGGTATCAAATAATCCTGAAAAGAAAAGAATATATTTTTCAAAGTAATTCAACTTTTACTAAGAGCAAGCAAAAGCCTTTACTAAGTTGTATATAATTCTCAACTGATGGCTTAACAACAACTCTGGAAACCGTAGGAGAGTTGGTCTCCTTTGAACAGGATAAATCCAAACAGAACTTGTAGCTGAAAGGTTAAAGAAATGCTATTTTTCGATAATCTGTGTACGGATATGCTTACAGTGTGAAGCAGTTAAAAATAATTAAATCACAAAGTAAAGAATAATTTAGAAATGTTAAAAAGAATGCAGTAATAAACATAAATCAGAACACTAAAGTTAAAAATGGAAAGTTAAAATAAGAAATCAAATTCTGGATCTGTTTCTCAAAAAGATTTTAGGTGTCCTTTAATGGAAAAACCAGAATAACTCCAAACAGTACATGAGCAAGTAATTTAATCCTTTATTGTGTATTACATACTGTGTATATAATATATATTTTATGTAAGGGCAAGAATTGTCTTAAATCTTATGTTAGATTTACTTTAGGTAAATAAATACGTTATCTCATGATATATTTACTAAGTGTGTTGTTCAAGGAATTCTAATATTATTAACTGCTTTAGAAGTAGAATATGTGATGGTTGACAGAGGAGAATATTAGAGTATATTGCTAAGGAAATTCCTCGTGGACAAAGAAGACACTAAGTAGAAGCAATTGAGTTTTGATTATACGACTTCTCTAGTGTTCCCTCTCCACATCATCTTCCCATGATTATTATCAATTCATGCAGCCATTTAATATAGGAAGAGAGGAGAAATGAAAGAAAGGAGAGAAGAGAGGCACACATGAAATTTTACGCCATTCTATAAGTCAGGGAAGAATGGGAACATCCTTAAAGACTTCCATTTACATTAAAGACAAATTTAAGCAAATATTGAGTCTCAGAATAATTTGCTGTCTTGAGTTAGAAATTGTACCCTAATGTCCTATTCTCAGCCACTGCAGTGTAAAGAAGGCCACCCACATTTTCTCAGAATTGTTTATTAAATTCATATGGGCATTGAGGGTGGGAAATATTTCATCTATAGTAAAGATCACAAAGGGCAAACAAAGTTTGTGATTGCTAAAAGCTGAAATATTGACAGAGCAGTTTTGTGTTAAAAATTTACATTTCTTGGGCCTACATACACACACAGACTAGCAAAGTATCTACTTAATGGATTTTTAAGCATTTATTTAAATATATCCACAGATGTTGATATACACATCTCTTCTTTCCCTTGTAGCCACTGTTCTCTTGAAAGAATTTTCTCTACTCAGTAGCTCTTGTTTCCTCATCTCCTATTCATTACTCCACCTAGTTTCTAGGCCAATCACTTTACCTAAACCAAACTGATGTTATCATCAATATTCTTCATACCTTCTTTGCTCTCTCAGCAGCCTATGACACTGTTGACTATTCCATCCTTTTGAAACACACGCTTCCCTTAACTTGTTATGATGTTCTGCTTTTCCTCCTACCTCTTTGGTAGCTCCCTCTTTGTCTTCTATGATGTCCACTCCTCTCTATGCAGCCATGAAATATTGAGATTCATTAAGACTCAAGCATAGGCCATCTTCTTTCTCGATCTACCTTCCGTGGGCAGTCTCATCTAAGACCACAACTCCAATTACCAACTATAGGCCAAATGTGTATATCCAGCTCAGATTGCCCCTCTGAGCTCTAAAAACGCATATATTTAAATCTATATCTTTAATTGCCTATATGACATTTTCATATGAATCTGCCTAAGCACTCCCCCACCTCCAACCCCAGTGGTCCTTGTCTAGTCTAACTTGTGATCTTCAGGCATATGTCCAGCTCTATCCTCTATATTCCAGTGTTCTTTATTTCAGGCACCATCATTCATCCAGTTGTGAAAGCTGGGAGAAACCTAGAAGTCTAGTCTATCTCCATGACTCCCACTCTAATCCAAAGTCCCACAATCTCTCAAATGGACTATAATAAAAGCCTAGTAACTTTGTTCCCCTGTATCCACTCTGCTCCCAAATCTAATCAATATATTTCCTCCTTCCCCACCACAATCATACATTCTTTTTTAATTTATTTATTTTAATATTTCAAGTATACAGTACATTGGTTAGACATCTATGTAGTTCATAAAACGATCCCCCAATTGATCCCTCCCTCTCCTGACCCTCTATCTAGCTAACATATTAATGCTAAACGCATTCCCTATGCCATGCTCCCCATCCCTGTGACCATCCATCAGCTATTAATTTGTACTTCTTTAACCCTTCACCCCATTCTCCTGGCCCCCCAACTCTCCCTCCCCTCTGTCCATCACCAAATTGTCTGTTTTTGATTAGTTTGTTCTTTTTATTTCTTAGATTCCACATATAAGTGAAATCATAAATTGTTTATCTTTCTCTGTCTGACTTAAATACCTTCTAGGTCCATCAAAGCAATATCTTTTTCTATCCTCTTCCTTTTAGTCTGTCTTTTAATCTGAAGTGAGTCTCTTGTAGGCAGCATGTGAGGGTCTTGTTTTCTTATCCTTTCAGCCACTCTATCTTTTAGTCGGAGCGCTTAATTCTTTTTCATTTGGGGTACTTATTGATAGGAATGTAGTTGTTACCATTCTTTATTCCTGTTTTTGATACATGCTTTTTCTTCTTAAAGAAGTCCCTCCAACATTTCCTGTAATATTGGCTTAGTGGCGATAAATTTCCTTTAGCTTATTTTTGTCTGGGAAGCTCATTATCTGTCCTTCGACTCTAAATGATAGCTTGCTGAATGAAATATTCTTGGTTGTAGATCCTAGGTCTTCATCCTGTCAAATATTTTGTTTCAAGCCTTTCTGTCCTGCATAGTTTCTTTTGAGAAATCAGCTGCCAGTCTTATGGGTGTTCCCTTGTAGGTAATTATCTGCTTTTCTCTTGCTGCTTTTAATATTCTTTCTTTGTATTTAACCTTTGGCATTTTAATTATGATGTGTCTTGGCATGGGCCTCTTTGGATTCCCGGTTTTGGGGGTTCTCTGAGCTTTCTGGGGTTGTATGTCCATTTCCTTCACCAGGTTAGGGAAATTTTTCATCATTATTTCTTCAAATAGCTGTTCAACATCTTGTTTTCCTTTGGGTACTCCGATCAGATGGGCATTTTGACCTTTAATAGTGTCCCATATGCTCCTTAAATTATTTTCATAGTCTTGGCATCTTTTTTCTTGCCATTCTAATTGAGTGTCCTTAGCTTTCCTGTCTTCTAGATAAGGCATTTGATCCTCTTCTTTATTCACTTTGTTTATTCCTTTGTTTATTCCATTTAATATACTTCTCATCTCAGATCATGTATTCTTCATTTCAGACTGGTTCCTTTTCATAATTTCAATTTCAACTTCCATTTTTATGTTTTTTATCTCTTTGTTGAAGTTCTCACAGAATTTATCTACAATTCCCAAAAGTTCATTGAGCCTCCTTATAACCAGTATTTTGAACTCTACATTTGTTAGATTACTTGACTCCATTATATCTGGATCTCTGTTCTGTTCTCTCATATAGTTTCTGCTTCTTTGTCTTCCTATTTTGGCTGCCTTTCTATGTCTATTTCTAAATACTAAGCAAAGCTGCTAAGTCTCCCAGTCTTAGTAGTGTGGATTTGTGAAGTAGGTGTCCCATGGCACAGTCCTAAGAGGGGTTCAGCTGCAGGCCAAATTTAGCTCAAGCTCTGCCCCTCCAGTGCCACCTGTTAAAATTCAGCAAGCAATCCACAGACACTGTGCTTATAGTTGCCTCACAAGGCCACACCAGAAATCGAGGCCAGCTGCCTCCAGTGTAAGTCCAAGCACTGTTCAGCAAGGAGCACCTGACTCACTGAGAATATACCTGGATGTGGCTTGGTGGGGCCACCAGTTAGGGGAGGTGGGGTTTCAGAGAATCCTCTGGGCAGAGTGACCTGTTATCTAGTTTGATGATGACTCGGTTATGGCAGCACTGTGTCCACGCACTGGGAGGGGTGAGGGCTCAACAGGGAACAATGGATACCACTGGCACTTCTGTACAGAGCGAGTCTCGCTTTGGTCCTCACTCTGACAATGTTTCCCTGTAATTCCCTGGTACCCCCTGCACACAGCTGAATGGGCACTGGTGCTCCGAGTGAGCACTTCTGTCACCGCGAAAATCCGCTCACAGACACAGCCTCTTTAAGGGGCATCTGCCGCTGCCACTGCCTCCATCTCACTCAGCTGCTGGAGACCGGGTAGCCCCACTTCCTTGCCCCATCCTACCTGCCATTACAGGGTGATTTATTGGATTTATCCCTAGTTGTATGGCTTGTTCATCTAGATCTCAGGCAATTTTTCCTCGCTGTTTGCTCCTTGTTTCCATCACAACTTTGATTTGGTCACCAGAGGGATAAACAGAGCCTCTATCATCTATGCCTTTTTTATCCGCCCCAATCATACATTCTTTCCAGGACCTGCTATTTACCAACTTTACAAACATTGTAGTCAAGAGTGAACCTTTCAAATTTAACACATAAACACATACCATCTGTTTGAAAACTTGCAATGGCTTTCCAATGCTCTTAGGATCAAGACCAAAATTCCTGATGCAGACCGCAAGATCCTACATGGCCCAGCCCCTACGTATGTCTCCAGACACATGTCTATCTCTATCCTGCATGCTCTCCACATTCCATACTGGCCTGCTTAAGTTTTTTTTTAACCTCACTATCATCATTCCTGCCACAGGTCCTTTGTCCATAATGTGCCTTTTAGCTAACTTGCTTTTTCTCTTCACAGTCCTGCATTATATACTCTTGTGAGGCCACATTCTTTTTTTTAGAGCACTTATCTCAGTTTGAAATTATATATTTATTACTACAATTATTGGAGATTAATGTCTCTTGTCTCCTACCAGACTCAAAATCATGTAAGTGAAGGAACTGTATTTGTTTTATTCACATTCTTAATCACAAATGAGTAATTAGAATAGTCCTTGACACATAGTAGGCACTCAGTAAATAATTGTTTAATGAATTCATTAATTTATTAATCATCTGCTATGTTTTAGGCAATGTACATATGTGCTTTTCAATTATTATCTCAGCTAATTCCTAAAACAAGCCAATAAATTACGTACTATTATCCTTAGTTTACTAATAATGAACCTGAGGCTTAAGTAACTTGACTGAGATTTCTTGTCTAGTAGGTATCAGAGCCAGAATTTGAACCCAGATATAGCTACCTCTAAAGCTCTTAACTGTTATTTTAAAAACTATATGAAATAGTCCATTAACTCACTAATTCACTGACTCATTCAATTGACGTATATTTAAGACTATGACTCATTCAGAGTCCAAACAGGAAATAGATGACACATTGAGCAAGGATAATTGAAGGAAGGTTTATTTATAAAGGGACTCTAAAAAGTGAACATGGGAGTATAGGGAGGCAAAAGGTTAATGCAATAACCAAGGACTTAGTAGCAATCGAGACATTTCCACGTAAGCCAGAAGGGAGGAATGAGGGGAGAGAGTGCTTACTGGACCCTAGAGGTATGTAGAGTTTGCAGCCTTTAAAGGAAGAGTGACTTTATGTTGAGGGACCCAGCT
Organism: Pteropus medius; assembly: GCF_902729225.1. NCBI lineage: Eukaryota > Metazoa > Chordata > Mammalia > Chiroptera > Pteropodidae > Pteropus > Pteropus medius. The sequence goes on along the minus strand of NW_024349801.1, from coordinate 21,691,616 downwards.
AGCCTGAAATGATTACACAGAAGGCAGTCTGGAGGAATAAATACTTCGATCTCAGTGTTCTTTCTCCCTTTGATCTCTTCCCAGGGATCCCTAATGACAGAGCCCAACTAAAAGCCTAAGTTCAAGGAAATCTATTAGTGTAAACCATGCAAATCAGCCTCCCAGGTCAGAGAGAAGAGTGGAAAAGGGTGACGGTAGATCTGGAGGGGCAAATGAAGACATCCAGCACAAAAACCTACTGTGCACCAGTGCTGACTCCCATGTGGAGTGGAGTCTCCTCAAATGGATAAGGCTTTACTCTCAGAAATAAGGCTTTCTCCTCTCTTGAGCATAAAAGAAAAGTCTTTAACCAGGGAGGCATGGCCTGGCTGCTATTAGACCCTCATAAATTATAGATTTGTAAAGTAAACCATGTCTGTCTCATCTATATTTCTTGTACAATCCTCAATGGCAGGTATAATTACAGTAATAATACAGAAAGAATAGTTAATAATTCATTTTGAATAACTTCCATAAGATCTAGCTATTCACCTAGAACTAGTTCCCCAAATTAGATGTCTCAAGACTTAAGGCTTCTGAGACATGATCCGTTCAGCTTTGACACTGATGAAACCAACCATTCCTCTGCCTGCCAACATTCCAGTTAAGCTTTCTATTAACGTTTGTGCCCAGACTAAAGTCAATGGAGGCATGCTCTGCTTTACAAATATCTGCCTCATGAAGGTTCCCTGCCAAAAATCAGACTACATCATAAAAGAAGAGGATGTTCCCCCATTTCCCCTTGCCAAGATCCAAAGAGCAATACCCACATCTCAGTGTATGGAGCAGGCAATGCATTCTGAATTGATGCTGAAAGAAAGGAGAAGCAGGGAAAGGAGGAAAATAACATTTGTCAAGCATCCCCTTCCATGTGCATTGTCTCACTGAGCTTTCACAATGACTGTCTGATGTACTTATTATTATCCCCATTTACAGCAGAGAAACTAAAGCTTACGAAGTTTAAGAAATCGAGGCTTAGCATCCTACAGCTGGTAAACAAATCTGAACCCAGATCTGTCCAATCCAAATTCTGTGAACTTTCTGTTTTACTGCCTTAGAGGGAGATCATTTCAATTTATCACCCCACTTCTTTCAATGTAGGAGAATTTTTCCATAGAGCCAATCTTATGAAGAAAAACTTGGCCCCTGAGTGGCTCATAGCAGCTGTCCTAGCTTAACATGCCTTCACTGAACCATAGTCCTGAATTAGTCATTCCAAACAAGATCACACAAATGCAAACAAAATTTTGGGCTACAGCCCACTCGTAGGATGAAGCACTCACATTTCTGCGATGACAGGGAGCAAATCGGGAGGGTCCTTTCCATCAGAGGACCTTCAAGAAGTCTCCCCTTTATTAAGTAGGAAGGTAAACGAAGTTTAATTTATAGGCTTCACTCTCTTTTTCTCAGTGCAAGAACAACACAAATAAAGAAATATATGATCATGGGTTTATTTCCCTGACAAAAAGAATGAAAGCATCTGATGAATTATAAAACCAGATTCATTCCCAGATAAAAGCACGTACACTGTCTCATTTCTAGGGATTTCCCAAGTCCTTTCAATGGCAATGCCCCAAGCTGCAAAAGCCTTACTAACACCAACAGCTGAGAGTATTTAGGAAGAATTGGGAGGACTTTTCTAGGTTTGGAACCCTTCTAAGTCTTTAATGAACATTTTGTTGTTGTTGAGGAAAGACAGTTAAGAAAAACATTCCATTTTTGATTGCACATATAGTCAATGGACCCAAAACACATCTTAATTTAGTGTCACAATAAACAGGATTTTTAAAAATAAAGGGCTGGCAATTGAAGTCATGAGTACAATTTGAGTGGCTTTAGGAAATGGTGCTACTGTAAGCTTCCTTAGCAAAGGAGTGTCACCTTGGGCTCATAAAGTAGAGAACGAAAAATGGTCAGCAAAAAGAGTAAGAGGCAACTCCCCTCCCTCCCCTGACTTTTAACACCACCTTCATCACACAGTCTTTCCAGAACCTGTTATTCTATTGACAAACAGTTGAAGAAGTCTCAAAGTATAAACAGAAATGATTGCAGGATCTCCAAGAAACCTTTCCAAAAGAATTATTTGACCTTCATAAACTACAAAATTAACAGCAGAGCAGGGGGCTTTCTTTCATACTGCTTCTATACCTTAAAGTCAAGCTGATTAACACACACAATGATGGGAATGATTGAGATGGGGTTAAAGAAAGAGAAATTAAACAGTAGGTATCTGATAGCCACCAAGTAATTAAGGCTCAAGCACCCGATTTCAGTTCCTCACACAATGGGACCACACGAACTATTTCCAGAGCATTGGTGTCTTCCCCTGGTGCCCTGCACTCTGCAGTCAACCCAGGATGGCACCTCAGGTGTACTAAAAGCACTGTGCTCGTCCAATCTGGAGAGCCGCAGACCATGACCAGAAAGGGATCCCCGTAGCTGACCCTGGGCAGTCAGCGGTACCTGCAAAAATAACCATTCCAAAACACCAGCTGGTGTTTCTCAGGACGCAGCCCCTCAGGATTATCTTCTTGTTGTCGAGGGAGTGCTTGCTGTCATTCCAAGAGAGGACTCCCATGAATTTATCTAGTTTGTTGTTAGGTGCCTCACAGACAACAATCCCTGAAAAATAAAAAAATAATAATAATAATAAAAAGCCTCTTTATGACTCACCTTGATCTCTTTTTAGAAGCCCACAGGACTTGGTTACCACCCTACTTCTCATATAGAGTAAATTTTACCTTCTCTTTTGGTAGCAGAGTGTTCCACATACAAGATTGTGCTGGGGAAAATAAGCTAGGAGATGAAAATCCGTTGAAAGTTTTGAACATAGCTTTCTGCACTATCCAAGTAAGAATAGAAAGCTCGAGAGCCCTGGGGTATTTTTTTTTTCCTTAAAAAAAATCACTTATCTCTATTTATAGTTTGAAAAGATAAAGCAGGGACTGTCCTAAAAGTTTTCCTTATTCCATATCTTTTTTACTGAATGTGAACTTTCTCACAGGTTAAGATGGCATACTTCCAGTTTCAGAACCAAAGTTAATAGGGTCTTTCTAGTCTCATAATCAGAATTGTGAGGGTTCACCTATATTCCACCCCCAAGAAACCTGGGCTTTGTTTGCTATGTGTGCCTGAGAATGCGTGTGATTCCTTTCAGCTGTTCTATGCTTCTTATCTTGATTAGATTCAGAGTTCTGGGGACTCTCAAAGGCACCATATAACTTGCCCCAACCTGGCCTGAAGATGTTTCTAGTTTTTTGGGTTTTTTTAATTCCAAGCCCATTCCAAACCAAAGGCCATGCCCATTCCAAATCAATTAATCAATTCGTTCCATTATTTCAATAAGAATGTACACTTCCAAGGAGGTGGTTCTCTTGATAGAAAAAGAAACCAGAAATAATCTTTTATGGATCCTATCACAAAATAAAACTATTAGATTAAAATACATTTGCATCGCAAACGATTGGGGTTTAAATTTTTGTAAGTAATGGGTACAAAGACTTGAAAGACAGAGGGAGCAAGGAAGGATAAGAGGCTGTAGGTAGATCCAAACAGGGTTCGGCCAGAATCAGGGGGAGATTAATACACACAAAAGTCTCTCTCTAGCAAACGATAAAAATGTATTTATTTAATCAGAAGCCAAATGGTAGGTTGGAACACAATAAATAGCATTTGGAAAATAAAAAGAGAGGCATGTCTTCGGCACCGATTGAAGGAAAAGGAGACCAGCCCAGCGCAAAGAACCTATCTATTATTACACTGCTATGAGCACCTTCTGAACTTAGAACATGCTTCCATAGCTTCCCTTTTAAAACTTTTAGACACAGGTGACAGCAGCCAGTTTTCACAGGGCCTCATCACTTCTGATCTACCAGATTACTAACATTAATAGACATTGCATGAAAAAAAAAAACCCTGAAAGAAATGAATGTCTTGAGGCCTCAGAACTGCTTTTTCAAATTCCATCTCTCTTTCTCCAGTATAACAAAAGTGCTTCCTAAATACCCACCACTCAGGCACTCACTGGCATCTTCCCAGACATTCACCGTTAAATGAGAGAGTGCTGGCACAAGGATTTGGATGAGGCTAAATAACTGTACTAGTCACTTGTTATATACAAGGAAGTGGCTGAATTTTTGTTCCCCCCATTACAGCCTATCACTGATATTAAAAAGTAAATTAAAACTGATTTCATCTGGCCCAAGCTGTTTAGATAGTTACATTGTGGAAGGAGAGAACTTTTTCTAAATTCTAAGAATTTAGTATCTTTTTTTTTTGACCAATAATTTTCATTCCTAAATTTTATAGAACTTAAACTTGAGTGTCACTGGCGAAACCTACATGAAATAACAGTTGACAGCAACCTTTAAAGCTTATTTCAGTTTCTTGACCCAAGACTCAATTTTTCAGACTTCAAATTTGGCCAAAAAAAAAAGTGTTTTGGGCAAAAACAACATAATGCACAGTCCCTGCCAATAAGAATATAAAAAACAGGCTCATTTGAACATTTTTATTGTAGCAAGCAAAGACTGACATGCAGGCAAATGCGGCCTTGAACACGTAGGCTTGCTTCTCCCTGGCCCCAGGGCTCGTCCACTTCTGGCCTAACACCAAGGGCATGAGGCATGGTTCTAGACAGGAACAGGCAGTAAGATCAAGGGGTTCTGCTGAGGTGTTTGGAGAGCAAGCCCCAATTCAGACTTTCTCAAAGAGCATGGTTCCAGTGATTTAAGTACTAAATACAGGACCTGGTCGAAACAATATGGTAGGAACAAAGCCAAACTACATATTTTATCTTCAGGAGTGCTCAGCTTCCCCTTTCTTAGCCCTGTTAGCACAAAATGCAAGCTTTCTAATTCCTTTTCTGTCCCTTTCTGAAAGAGATGAACAGGTTCCTTTGAAGGGAGCACTGTATTTACTTCTATATCTCCATAACCTATCATACTACCCACATAGTAGGATCTTAACTAATATTTGTTGTAGAGATGGATGGAAAAACTTTCAGATGGTGGATTAGAGTAGATCTAAGATGAATAAAAGAAGTGGGCATATTCCCATTATAATAATGATAAAGGGATTAGAAGACCTAATAGCCTAGTCACAATGGAAGGCTTAGATTAAATCTAACTCTAAGGGGATACAAATAGACCTGAGAACACTGGGGGAAAAAAAAAAAGATGGGAACCTTAAAGCACATTAAAAGCAACCAAAAATATATTCCAGGCATAAAGCAAAATAAGGACTAGGGGAAAACTCTAGAACCCTTCTTCCTTTTGCTAATAATATCAGAGAAGAGTAACAGGCAGTAAACAGTTTGACAATGGATGAGAAAACTGTTTAGGAAAAACAGCATTGTTCTCATATAGTTAGTCACTGAAAACATGTCTAGAGCACAAAGTCATCTTTAATGGACAATAAAACAACTGGGGGAAAAAATCATGCCAATAATGAAGTATAAATATAACCAAATGAGCCAGTCACATTTGTTTGCCCCTCTGAAGAGAACATACATAAAAGCAGGTAGTGATTCATACAATTCACAATCACGCAGAAATGCTCTAAGCCCATTCTAAACAAAATCCACAAGATTTCATTCTGGACCTTCCTCGGCACTCTAAATTTAGTCAAATTGTTCATTAATTAGCAACCTAATAACCTCTAGAAACTATTTACTTGAAAATGGAAATCTGTAGTTTATCATGAGAATGGAGCTCAGTATCCAGTACACCATAATTTTCCAGAGAAGTTGGCTTTATTTCTCTCTGTAAATTGTTAGCAATATTTCATGATTATCTGTATTGTAACTCTTCCACAAGAGAATTTATTTATTAAATAAGATGTCATTATTGCTGTTCAAGAGTTTCTCCAGCCGAGAGCCTCTCAGAATTTAGGAGATTATCCACTATTGTTGCCCTAATAATTGTGATAAATATTTTTGTCTTAGAAAAAGGAGTGTCTCCTTCCTGCTTTCTAAAGTTTCTTGATTCTTCAGCCATCAAGCCTCATGACCACATCGACAGCAGCAATAAAGAGGGAAGTAATTCTTCCTGTCTTTACATGGAATTTGTGTCTCATGCAGTCACATCAGCTATGTTTCTGGGCTGTGCTTCTGTCCAGGTGAATGGGAAACCTATCTGATAGGTAAGAACAAAAAAGTCACAGGATAATAACCAAGCTTTTTTGTTTTGTTTTCAACCCAAAAGAGATGCCTGTGTTTCTGTGTTTTAATTACACACATGCTATTCTTTAGAAAGGATCACAAAATACCTGAATTAAAGAGTCAACCTTTCCTCAGTTCAGAACTCAGCATTAACAGTCGTACAAAATATGTAAACTTGTCATAAGTTGCAAAAAACAGATCTCAGTCCAGTCAGTAACAATATGCAAAAGATTCTTAAACACATTTGGACAATTTACAACTGGGGCTTTCCCCAAAGCATTAAAATGTCCAGCTTACAAATGTATAATTGACAAGGATTTCTAGTTACTTATTTGTAAACGCTTATCAATTCACATAAGATTTTTACATGAAAAATCAAGGCCCACTGTGTTTTTATACTTATTATATTAGATCAAGTTATATATCTTTTCTTATAAAATTCAGCAGACTACATATCAATTTTTTTCTGATGTTGAAATGTATAAAAGATTTCTATAAGAACTTGTCAAATAAACCTAACTCTATCTTTCATGTACTGGTTTCTGTTTCGTGAGCTCTTTTATAAACTCTTGATCCTAACATTCGAGATCATCAAGAACATTGCTATTTTTAAAAAAATATGATGTCATCTGAGCCCTGGATGGACTTGATCTGTGGTAATTAATTTTGTACCATTAGGTTTAGAGCATTCTTCTAATTTATGTCTTACCCTACCCTAACCTTGGCCTTATCAGTGGCTAAGTGGTCACTGATTCTGCCAATTCTCCAATGCTGCATTTCTCCTTATACTTTAAAGCCTCTCGTGTCCCTTTGTAGAATAGGCTTTGCCAGCTGTCCTGGGTTCATATTCTGGCTTCTCCACTTAGTAAACATGTGACATTGGGAAAGTTAGTCGGTTTATCTGGGTCTCAGATTCCTTGCCCATAAATTGGAGTTAATAATAATTTCTTCCTCTCAGGGCTATAAAGATTTAATAAGACTGTATGCAATTACTTAGCATGGTATCTGATACATAGTGAAAAACATTCATGTGTCAGCACCATGTTTAGGTTCTGAGAACTTTAGGACATTTACCTAATTAAAAGTTTCTTTGGGGATGAACACATGTTTAAGTGTATTCTCCCCTGGGTTCTAAGCTCTATGAAAGCAAGGCCTGGGTCTGACTTATTAACCACTGTATTCTGAGCCTTAGCAAATCCTTTTCATTGTGTTAAAGATAAATTTACTGAGTGAACCAACAAGTGACTGAGTAAATGAATGAAAGAAAAAAATAAATGAAAGCTTATGACATGCCTACTGAGGCCATCAGCAAAACACTGTCCTTGGGTTTAGGTGCCAAAATGGGGAGTCAGGGAGACTTATAAGTGATATCCTAAATCCCCACCCATCTCAGTGTAGACCTCGATGTCCTCAGCTTGGAGGTTTCAGTGGAGATTTCTCTAAGGATAGTAGTAGGACATTCGAGTCTTCGGATACTTAGAAGATATAAGACAGAGACAGAACACTGTAGTTTGGTGCTAGAGAAAGTATTTTGGCAAGTCTCATAATAAAAACCACACAGTAACTAGAAGCAAAAATAATGCCATACCCAGAATTGCCCAGAAGTCACAAGCTAAAAGATATACTTAGCACAGACAGGCGTGCCTCATATGTCTGTCTCATCTACGTGACCTTGCCATAGCTAGGCAGGCCATTTCGAAATGTACACAAGCTGATATCAACTTTTTTAATTTAAATAAAGGAATGCAATATCTGGTTTTAATTCCCATGACTCAAGGTAGTCTTTTTGTATCACCAAAGGAAACCCTGAAATCTATTTATATTCCTTTATGACAAAGATGAATAGAGGAGACAAAAAAGAGGAAGTAGGAAAAGAATGGGGCAGTAAAAGGATCAAAAAAAGCTTGATAATACATATGGAATTATTTTATAATTCTACATACTTCATATTTTGTCTTGTCCTTAAGAGGCACTTAATAAATAGATTTACTAAACTAATTAACATGGAGAGAGTGATGAAACAAAAAAGATAAACAGAAAAAGACGATGTGGGTAGAGAAAATAAGTAAAGTGACATAAAAAGTGGAAAAGGAAAATGGAGAGAGAATAATAAGAAAGAATAAAAAAAGGGAGGAAGGGGAAAAGAACTGGTGAAATGGGATAGTTAGAGAAATGTGTGTACATAGTGTTTAGTGTGCCAATGTGTGTGTCAGAGAGGCAGGGAGAGATTGAAATTAAGAGTGAAAACTAAGGCTAGGAAAGAAAAGAACAGAGGAAAGTGGAAGGCTCTAGGAAAGCAGGAGAATTGTGGGAAGGATTTAGGGTTTGTTAACTATCTCAACTCGGTCAGTCTTTTCACACAACATCTTGCATCACCCTCGTGGTCTTTACATTTGGCTACTAACGGGACACCTAATTTGTATGTTGTATCTAATTTATTTCCCCTTAATCCTTCTATTCACTCTTCAGATGCATTCTTGAAACAAACGAACCAAAAAAAAAAAAACAACAAAAAAAAAAAAACAGATTTTAATAAGGCTAAACCTATAAAATATTATATTGCCTAAAATGTTAAGGTAGACTGAAATTCGACCCAAGATTTAAGAATGAAAAAGCAAATTTAGCAGAAACCTAGATTTTAACCCAGAAGTGTACTGGCCTCATGCATCTGGCATTATCTGTCCTCTGAAACATGGCCACAGTTAAAGTATAAATGGTAGAAAAGAAAGGTCTGTGTTGCCTTTAACAATTATATGTCAGAGATTTGGTGAGTTACCTATGCTGTGTGAAGCAAATTCAGGCTACGCCTAGTAAGTCATGATTATTACTGCATTTTAAAAATAAATTCCATTAAGTTTGAAAAGAGACTATTTTATATATAAGCAAGTCCTTTAACCTTTCAGGATACTTCATCTTTTAAAAGAAATTATATGATGAAGTTTTAGATGAGGAAGTGTTTTCTTGCTTCAGCCTGAGCAACACTGCTTGTATTGGTTTAAATTTGGGCTTCTGTGTTAAATTGTGTTTGGGGGGAGGATTTTGAAGTAAAGGCATTGTAAAACCACCTCATAGGAGAGGACCCAGCACTCTAGCTTTGTCCTACAAGGCCCCATTTGGAAGCTTTCTCCACATCCTATCATTTCACACTTCATTCCCAATCTTTTTACTTTAGGCCCTTCTTTAGCTCTCCTACTTCTTTCTGGGGGCTGATGGTAACTTACCCCCAACTCTCTGGCATTTGGGACCATTTATTCACTCATTCAGCAAATATTTATTGAGCACCTACTATGTGCTAGACATCGTTCTAGGAACCAGTGAGCAAAACAAAGATTCTTGTGCGGCTCCCATTGCAGCAGTAGAGATGGACAATAAAAAATAAACTTAGAAAATAAATACGTTAAAGTGTACATCAGATGGTAGTAGAGTGCTATAAGAAGATAAGGTAGAGCTGGGTAGGGGGAATTGAGAGACGAGGAGTCATGTCGAGAAGGAAGATTCTTGGCCCTGTTCCTGTGGTTCCATGCAAGAAATCCACCTACTCCAGCCTGACCCTTTATAAGCTATCCTGGTATTGACCTACAGTCAGAGTTCTTGAAGGGTGTGGTAGTGACAGCACTCAACAAATATTCGTACTTATTATTTCTCAGGCTCCCTCGCAGTTAGGTCAGGCCCATGTGACTCATGCTGGCCAATAAAATGTGAGAGGAAGAGGCAATTAAAAGTTAGCTTGTCTCTTTCATCTCATCTTTACTTTGATGTGCTGATGTTAGAGACCATTAGTCTAGGCACCATGGCTACAAAATGGAGAAAGCCACTCAATCTGCATCAGAATGTGACATGAGTAAGAAATAAACTTTTACTATTTATATCACTAAAATTTCAGGGTTGTCTATAACTGAATCATAGCGTAAGCTATCTTGGCCAATACCTATAAAAGAAAGTGAACTGGGTAATTATAATAATCATTTTCTGTTTTTTGATGGTAAGAAAAAACTAAAAATCATTAATTTTTACCTCCTCTTAGATTGACAGAGGTGTAAGGGTACAATTCTGGCAAAAAAAGAAATGAATAATGGTAAATTATATGTAGGTTGACCTTTTAGGACTCCATAAATATTCTATGAGGTATTTTAAGCAAGAATTTTAATTTATGAACACAATTTACTTTTCTTGGATTCACATAACAGTAAAATTTCATTGAAAAAATTACTTAGTAGAAAATGTGTAATTTGTTTTAATCTAATCAAAATATTTCTTGAGCCATTCAAAGTTTCCTGGCTATTTCCCTGACTTAAATCTCAAACTGGAGGAATATTTTTTTCTATAAACATTTGTTATAACAGCACTCTTTTAAGAGAGATTAAAATATTAACAGAATCCAGATGGAGTTTACAAGTAAATGCAGAGCATAGGCAATATAAGCTCTAAACGGTGCACTGGAGACACTTTATAATGTAAGGTTGCCTGTGCTTTAATTCATGGGATCCTCGTCCACATTTTCCTTTAGAGGACTCTAAGGAAAACATTTTGGAAGATAGTCTCAAACTTATAAAGATTTGTTAATAAATAAAACCAATCTGTATGGAAATAATGATATTCAAAACCAGGCACACAAGTGTGTAAAGCAAGAGACCATTGAGCAGCGGCAGGAAGGCCCCAAAGATTCTCCTACAGCCTGTTGTGGTGCCTACAGTCCTACCATTACTGGCTCTTTCTTTTAACTCAAAAAATGTCATTTCTCTGTGACACCTTTAACAGAAACAAAAAAACAAGATCGCAGGAACAGAACAGGTAGAGGAAGGTATCCTGAGGAGCAGGGGACTGGGTTGAAAGGTATGAAGATAGTGACAATAAAACGGTAGTCTGAAAGGATAACAGCTGACCAACGGAGTAATAAGTCAGAATATTCTTCCAAAACAGCTACTATCTTTAAGACCTTATGCCAGGAACTATGCAAGATACAGAAATACATGAGGCAGGATTACTGTCTTCACTAAGTTTGTAGTGTGATGTTTGGTCTTTGTTATGGAGCCAGAGAATGGATTCACATAACAGTAAATGGATTCACATATCCAGTTAGACCTAGACCTGGAAATAAATGTGGCCTGCATTCATTCTTGGCAAGCCCTCACAGGGCTCCAGTGCGGCCAAGGTCAGGTAAGTGAAGGGTATTGTGAGACTAAAGGGAACCAGATCTACAGAAGAGGAAATAAGAATGAAATGAACAATGACCTGGTAAAGTCGTCCTCCCCTTGGTAAACATTTTTACTCTTTAGCGTGAGAGGAGATGACAGGGTTTGATGCCTGGAGAATTTTATGTCCTTCCATCAAATTTAAAAAAGAGAACATAAATTGGATTTCAGATAATTAGTTTCTTACTTTTTTTGTTACAAAAGCTCTTTGGTTTTGAGATTTTTGTATGTTTGTCTGTTTTAAACACTTACCGTCAAACTTTGCAAGTCTGCTAATATCTGTTCCAAGTTCTGAGGTAACTGATAGCGCATGGCGGACTTTAAGGTTCGTTTCCCTGTGAAAGTAATTGACATGACTTGAAGTTTCATATGGAACAGCCCAACAGCATCTTACACAAAGCAATCAGGCTGGTACAGCACATGCAAAATCCAACACAAGCGATCTGAAGAATTCCCTTTGAATGTCATTCACATCCCTCACACTGTCTCAGGAAAGTGAACAGGGCTTTGCAGGCTCCTAAGAATTGGCATTCCACCCACGGCACATCTGTATAATGACACAGTAATCTGTTTTGCTATTGGAAAGAACAGAGGACATAATAAATATGGCTTTATTCGAACCTACTCAGACATCATGCATGAGTTATAAAACACATTAGGAACAGAAACGCAGTTACCAAATAAAGAAGGCCAGTATCACTCCAAAGTCTACTATCTACATAGGAGTTTTACTTGAGAAAGATGGTCATGGCTAATTTCATAGTAGCTTAAATTTAAATGGGAAAAAGAATACGGTTTTGTTTTTCTTTTTTTTTTTTTTAAATCAATCCAAGAATCCCATAAGTAAGTCTAGAATCAAACAACCAAACAGAAACTCAGAGGGTCACAGTGAGCTGTTCATCTGCCAGGCAGGACCACACATACAGGACAGATGGCTGCTCTCTGGTATTCATGAAATGACCAGCAGTAAAGATTTTATTACCATCACTCACATCTTGTGTTTAAGAGTTTGCCATGCCAGTTTTCTCACTGAGTTCAACCTAATTCTCTCCTACTGTAGTTTAAGATCATCTGTCAGAGTTCTATTTTGTGTGGCAATATTTAGTAGTGGGTTCATTCAGTCAACAAATATTGATTGAATACATATCATAGTCACCCATGATACTCAATGCTGCCCCACAAGGGTTACAGTCCTCTTGAGGGAAACAAGTAGTAGGTTAAAAAGCAGATGTCGCCTTTTGGAAGTACATGTCAAACGATGAAATAATGGAATTTGGAGAAGCGAAAAGCAGATACTCGAGAGGGCATTTAATCTAAACTTTCCATAAATGAGTTTCACAATGATAAGACAATATGAACTCTATAGGCATGCTCATTGGTGAAATAACTTTCTGCAGGAAACACTGAGTCAGATGTATAACTGAAGTTACTTTGTTCAAAAGTAATAGCATTGATACAAATCTGTTAATTCCTAGGAAGCAGAGATGAGCAGACATTAAGATAATCAAGAACTTCATAATTGAAGCAGAAATTGAGCTGGGCTTGATGGACAACAGTGAGATACTGGTGTTTGAGGCTAAAAGACTTATGTGTCCATTAATTAAACAATTTTTCAAATGCTAGAAACGAGCCAGACAGTCCTCATTCCTTAACCCAATCCAAAACATCGTGCTATCCATCAAAGTTTTTCATCATTTTAAGTTATTTCCTCAGGAATCTTTCCAATAACTTACTTCCACCTTCAAACGTAGAAACTAAAGGGAAAAAATAATTGCACATAGGCCTTATGATAAAAAAAATATTTCCCAAGACTCCTGATTAATACCTTTAGTGTCATGCCATACTCTTCCTTAATCTGTCTCAGTATCTTGAAAACTTCAAAATGATTTTTAGCATAAAGAATAATACAGAAACATTCTGGATACTCTTTACTCTGTTTCCCCTAATAGTAAAACCTCACGAAACTATATCACAATATCACAACCAGGATATTGATATTGACACAGTCAAGATACAGAACATCTCCATCACCACAAAGATTCCTCGGGTTGCCTTTTGTAGCCACATCACTTCCCTGCCTCCTCCCACCCATGCTTAACTCCTGGCAATCACCAACCTGTTGTTCATTTCTATAATTTTGCCATTTCAAGGAAGTTATATAAATGAAAGAAAATAGTATGCAAACTTTTGAGATTGGCTTTTTTTACTTAACATAATTCTCTGAAGATTCATTCAAGTTGTTGCATATATCAATTTTTCATTCCTTTTTATTGCTCAGTAGTATTCCATGGTATGTATATAACACAATTCATTCAACTATTCACCCACTGAAGGGCATGTAAGTTGGTTTTAGTTTTGAGACGTAACAAATAAAGCTGCCATAAACATTTGTGTGCAAGTTTTTATGTAAACATAAGTCAAATTGCTCTGGGATAAATGCCTAGGAGTAAAATTGCTGGGTTGTATGGTAGTCACATGTTTAATTTTTTAAGAAACTACAGAACTGTTTTCCAGAGTGATTATAGCATTCTACATTCCTATCAGCAATGTGTGACTGATCCTGTTTCTCTACATCCTTGCCAGCATTTGGAGTTGTCACTATTTTTATTTGAGCCATTCTAATAGGTATGTGGTGATTATATTATTGTGGTTTTAATTTTAATTTCCCTAATGGCTAATGATGTTGAATATCTTTTCATGTGCTTATTTGCCATCTGTATGTCATCTTTGGTGAAATGTTCCTTTATATCATTTGCCAGTTTTCTAATTGAATTGTTTGGGGGTTTTTTGCTGTTGAGTTTTGAACTTTTTTCATTCAATCAAGATACAAGTCCTTTGTCAGACAGATGGTTTGCAAATATTTTCTCCTAGTCTATAGCTTATTTTTTTCTCCTCTTCACAGGGTTTTTTGCATAGCAAAAAAATTTAATTTGATGCAGTCCAGTTTATCAAATTTTCCTTTTATAGATTATGAATTTTGAGTAAATCTAAGAACTCTTTGACTTGCCCTAGATTTTGAAGATTTTCTCCTATGCTTTTGTCTAAAATTTTTATAGTTTTATGTTTTACATTAGAATTCAATTTTCTTAATAATTATAGGACTATTCGAATTATATATTTTATATTGGATGAGTTGCGACAGTTTGTTTTTTGATGAAGTGGCTCATTTCATCTGTGTTGTTAAATTTGTGTTAATAGAGTATTTCCTTATCCTTCTGATGTCTATAGGATCTATTATAATAATCCCTGGTTCATTCGTGGTATTGTTAATTTGTATCTTCTCTTTTTTTTCTTTTTCAGTCTTCTTAAAGGCCTGTAGATTTTATTGATATTTTCAAAGAGTAAGCTCTTTGTTTCATCAATTGTCTCTATTGTTTTTCTGTTTTCAAGTTCATTGATTTCTGCTCTTGTTTTCATCTCCTTCGAATTTATTTTGAATATATTTTGCTATTTTCTAGGTTCTTGAAATGGGAGATTAGACTATTGGTTTGAGACTTTTTCTTTTTTCAAGTGTATGTATTTGTTGCTATAAATATTCCTCTCAGCATTATTTTTGCTTCTGCCCAAATCAGAGCATTAAACACAGGCCAAACTCTATTTGAATGGCTCAATATGACAATGATTCCAGAGGCAGTGGTTAAAACCATGGGCTCTTTTGTCGAACTGCCAAATTTGAGTCCTGGCTTCACTCTTTAAAAGTTTGGCAAAAATTACTCAGTCTAGAACTTGATTTCTTCAGGACTTATATAGTACCTACTTCAGGATTAAAAAGATAAAACTCATCTAAAAAACATTTATGATATCTTTAAAATGTAATTATTCAATAAATGTTTTTGTGCCAGACAAATAAATTGAATCCACTGAAACAGAATTACTTTATGGTATATAACTAAATTCTAAATTAACATCAACGTCAAAATTGCATCATACTCCATTTCTCTCTTATCTCTCAGTGTCTTCATTTGACCCACTTCCAAAAGGTTGCCTTCTAAAATAACATTGATCCTTCTTTCCTCAGTTGATCTTGATTACTACTCTTCTTATTTTCCTTAAACAATTACTTGAAATTAAAAACAAATGAACCAACCCAAAAAATAACCCTTCTAAAAAATCTCAGTAAAATCCTTGGGTAAAATTATCTATCTATACATGTCTGGCTCACTGTTTCCGGAAAAAAAAAAAATAAGAGAAAAAAATAATTTTCAAAAATCTGCAAAATAACTAATAAATGGACCTCACAATGTAGACTCCTATTTCTTTAAAGAAAATAAAATGAAGAATAAGGTTTAATATTTAAGTCCTGTTCCTAAAGGTATGACTTTTAAATAAATTTAAAACAACCTAATTAATATTCTAATGTTAGTAACTTACCCATCAAGCTCAGCAGTTTCAATATAACAGAGGCCATGTGGCTCACTGCTTGATAGAAGAAGCAGATCAGCCTATTTTGAATAATCAAGATAAAGAATACTTGAGAAGGGAAGGTTGGTTGAAAGTCTATGTTGCATCATCTCCTCCACTACTAATGAGCCGGGAGAGCCTTAGGGAAAAAGCAAAAGAGGTGAAATCCTGTTCCACCTCTTTGTCATATGCCCTGAATCAAACCTTCCTTCTACTTACCTGTTCCTCTTTTCCATACCTTCACCATCAGAGTATAAGCACGGGCAGGGGGTATCATAAAAAATAAATTTACTTATTTTACAAGAAATATCCTAAAAAATTCTATTTCCTTACTTTGACTATTACTAATAGAAAATATAAAATGTTCCCAAATAAATAAGATAAATAGGAATATGTATAATCACATACTTTAATTCCTTTGTATTATAAGTTAAGAGCAGGGGGCAGGCAAAGAAGATGGGAAAAGAGAAGTGAAGTAGGAGGAAGTTGGAAATGAGAAAAAAATAAGAGAAACAAGAAAATTTTAAAAGAGAGAAGTTAAAAGAAAAACATAATAAAATTAAATTTAGAAAAAAAGATGGGGGGTGTAAGGAAGAGGAAAGAGAAAATAAAGCAGGGTTAAGCGAGATGGCAAGATAGAATAGGAAATGTGGTAAAAGACAGTGGAAAACATTCGGAGACTGAGTAGTTGGTTTCTCACAGAGCTAAATCATCCTATGTAGCTATTCATTTGAGCTTTGGAAATGACCCAGCACAATTCAGTTTTAGAATTCTGGCAACTTTCTGTATCAGAAAGCTATTTATTTTATTTCAAATTTCAAATTTTATTTTAAAATAAGGATTTTTGCTTCCACATCTTGGCTATTGTAAATAATGCTGCAATGAACATAGGCGTGCATATATCTTTCAAATTAGTGTTTTCATTTTCTTCAGATAAATGTCCAGAAGTAGAATTGCTAACCCATTGATAGATGAATGGATAAAGAAGATGTGGTACACACACACACACACACACACACACACACACACACACACACACACAAAGAGTAGAATATTATTCAGCAATAAAAAAAAAAAAGAAAGGCTCTGGTCAAGATGGCAAAGTAGGTAAACATTGTGCTTGCCTCCTCTCACAACCACATCAAAATTACAACTAAACTACAGAACAGGCATCATTGGGAGTCCCCTGAAGTCTAACTGAAGAAAAGACCTATAAATGGGGACACACAGAAGAGGCCACCTTGAGTCTGGTGGGAGGGGCAGAGATGCAGAATGGGCTAGTCCCACACCTGCATGTGGCAGTTCAGAATCAGGAGGGATATCTTAGCTGCAAAGGTTAACACAGTAGAAGCAAGTGGTCTCAACCCCTCACCAGCCTCCTCAGCTCAGGGTTCCATTGCCAAGAAGAGAAGTCCGTACAACTTCTGGCTGTGAAACCCAGCAGAGATTGTGGCTGAATGAGATGGAGGGCAGCTGGAGTTGCAGACATTTCTCTTGAGGGGCCCACATGAGAACTTAGTAATGGACTCACTTACTCTGAGCTCTAGCACTGGGACAGTAGTTTGAAAGGCACCAGGGACATATGGGGACAAACTGAATTTTCTGGCTTCAGGGCAAGAGCTAGAGGGGCCACTTTCACCCAGACAGAAGTACTGGCAGAAGCCATTGTTCCTTTGTTGAACCCTCCCCTCTCTCAGCGTGCAGAAGCAGGCAGCCTCCACATCTCAGTCTCCATCAACTTGCCTAACGCTGGTCACGCAGCCCTGACGATTTCCTGAGACCCTGCCCCATCCAACTTGTGGATCCACCAAAGCCATTTCCACTGGCTTTTTTATAAAAGTGGCTCATCTTGCTCATACTAAAGACTCTCCTAAAATCTCTCAAAGGTTCACAAAACCCAAACAAGCAGCATCTGGCCTCAGTCTGCCGTGAACCTCTTGCTAGGCAGCCCCAAGCCCAGCACTAGCAGCAGCCTGCCTCTATTTGCAGCTTGCCTTTCGGGGCACCACCAAGCCCAATGCACGTGGCGGCCATCTGCGGATTGCTTGGTGACTCTTGCCAGATGTCCCTGGGCAGTGCACAGCTGTGGCTGAACTCAGTCTGCAGAGGAGCCCCTCCCAGCAAGCCCCAAAGCTGGCACTCCTAGTGGCTGGCTTCGGACCTAGCCGGAGCACCACCCAAGGCTGCATCCGAAGATGACACACCCTAAGAGCAGACTGGGCAGGCACTAGAGCCCTGCTAAAGCGAATCCTTCTCTGTAGGGTCAGTCCCTCACCAGCGAGTTCTCACAACAAATCAGCTCGATGCTCAACCCCTCCCACTGACATGCAAATAGCAACCAAGCTTTAACCACAACAAGAAGGCACACACAACCCATACAAGGGACAAACCTAGAGCATCCATCTCAGGTGACCAGGAAGACTACACCACTGGGCCACACGGGACATCTACTACATAAGGCCATTCTAATAAGAGTGGGAGACATAGGAGCCCTACCTAATACATAGTAACAAACACAGGAAGATAGCCAAAATGCAGAGACAAAGAAACATGTCATAAATGAAAGAACAGAACAAAGCTCCAGAAAAAAAAAAGAAACTAAACAAAATGGAGACAAGCAATCTCCAGATCTCCAGAGTTCAAAACACTTCTTATAAGGATATGCTCAATGAACTTAGGGGAAGAATGGAGGAACTCAGTGAGAACTTTAACAAAGAGATAGAAAACATAAAAACAAAAAGAGAAAACATAAAAAAGAACCAGCTAAAAGGGTTCATCAACACCAAACCAGTATTATAAAAAAAAAAAAATTAGAGAAACTTCATGAAGGAGGAGGAGGAGGAGGAAGAAGAAGAAGAAGAAAAAGGAGAAAACAATTAAAAATATGAATAATAAAATGTCAATAACTACATATTTATCAGCAATTGCTTTGAATGTGAATGGATTGAATGCTCCAATCTAAACAGGGTGACTGAATGGATAAGAAAACAAGACCCTTACATATGCTGCCTACCAGAGACTCACTTCAGATCGAAAGACACACATAGACTGGGGTGAAGGGATGGAAAAAGATATTTCATGAAAATGGAAACAAACAAACAAACAAACAAAGCTGAGTAGCAATACTCATACCGGAAAAAATAGACTTGAAAACAAAGGCTGTAACAAGAGACAAAGGAGGACCCAGTAATTCTACTCTGGGAATTTGTCTGAACAAATCCAAAACACTACTTCTAAGCTACATGTGCATCCATATATTCATTGCAGCATTATTTACAATAGCCAAGATATGGAGGCAACCTGGGTGTCCATCAAAGAACGAATGGATAAAGAAGAGGTGGCACATATATACAATCAAATATTACTCAGCCATAAAAAAGAATGAAATTTTGCCTTCTACAACAACATGAATGGACCTAGAGGGTATTGTGCTGAGTAGAGTAAGTCAAACAGAGAAAGACAAATACCATATGATTTCATTTATATGTGGAATCTAAAGGAAAAAAAAATAAACAAAACAGAAACAAACGCATAGATATGGAGAACATTTTGATGGTTGCCAGATGAGAGGGGGGATGGGGAGGTAGTGAAAAAGGGGAAGGGATTAAGAAGTAAAAATTGGTAGTTACAAAATAGTCATGAAGATACAAAGTATAGCATAGGCAATACAGTCAATAATATTGTAATAACTATGTATGCTGTCAGATGGGTACTAGATTTATCAGGATGATCAGTTTGTAAGTTATATAAATATCTAATCACTATATAGTACACCTGAAACTAATATATATTGTATGTCAACTATACTTTAATAAAAATAAATAATAATAAGTAAGAGAAGGGGTTTTATGAAATTCTGAAGGATTTGAATGTCTAAAAAGAATTGACTAAAATTTTAGCAATTTATTTTGACATATTAGCCTAACAATTTTCTAGCTATACCTAATGTACAATTGACATTCCAAATCTGTGCAATTTTCTTAATTTTGTTTTTAAAAATATTAGAATTGTGCCATTCTAAAGTTTTAAAGGTTAAATTTAAAAACAATCCACTTCTTTCATTGTTTCAAGCTTTTAATTTTCCATCTCAAAATAAATGGGATGTGTGTGTTGTCTAAATTGTGAGGTTAAGAAGTTTTAAAAGAAAAGCAGCTCTAGGTATAAACAGGCATCTTTCTCTATATTTCATAACTATTTTCAATCACAGATGATAAGGATTAGAAAATTTTAGATTTTGTTTAAAATTATTCTTTTAAGCTCAGGGAAGAAAGGCACAGACCCAAAGAGCATGAAGTTCTATTGCTATCATATTCATTGAAATTTAAATATGAGAAACAAGACCAAGGTGAATTTTCAAAAACATTTTTTTCCATTTAAAATCAGGATGGGTCATGTGGGCTCAAGAGTGGCATACACTCTTCACATGTTCTCTCTATAGTGGGTATGCTTTAGTTACACTGTGACGAATCAGAAAACAACTTCTGCCTCTACAGCTTCTGTGACTCTTTTCATCCATAGATGAGAAAGAGCCTTGATAAAGCAAACTAATTTATTTTTTAGGAAAGAGAAAGCATGATTTTTGGAACTCAAAGGTGGGCCAGGCAAACAGTCATTAACGCCCACCAGAACTATCTTCCTTAGACCCCCATTTGTACTTTCTTCCTCAATTATTGGTGCTTTCTCACATGCTTTGCCAGGAGAGGCTCCAGCTGTGGCTCCCAAGAATGAAGTAGTGTTTTCTAACACAAGGCCCCTTACCACACCTTGCACAGCTGCCTCATGGAAATCTGAAACAAATACTTCAATCAGAGGAAAATTGAAAAGAATCTGCTAAACTTCTCTGAGTACTCACAGCCAACAACATTGCCCTCATAGATTTATTAGGCGCCATTAATGTTTGTTGAATTAAAGAATAAATGAAGCAAAACCTCAAGTGATAACACCTAAAAGCTGTACAATTCTTTAAGGGTTTACAAAACACTTTTGCATAATTGTGTCACTATTTTCTCAACAAACCTGTGAGGGGGATAATACTATTCCCATGGTATGGATTATAATCCTGAAAAGGTCATCTCTGGCCCCACAAGCACTAGACGAACTAAATTAACCCATGTAAAGTTTATAATCTTTAAAAAGTCATAGAGAGAGCTTCATCACATCTAAGTGAGGAACCCAAGGCTCTAAGAGATTTAACACCTTATACATAGCCACACAGAGCTTAAAGGGCAGAGCTGGAACTAGAATTCAAAGCTCTGATCCCCAAATATACACTCTTTCCTCTGGTTGGCTGCAAAATCACTGAAATACAATTCTAAATCACAGAAAGCATTTTGCTATGTTTCATTTTGCTTTGTTGGTGTTTAAAAACCAAACTACAACAGTGAAAGAATATTAGGATAGTGGTCCCATAACCTGGAGGAAAAATAAATTTGTAGAATTCATTAGAACACCATATTTTGTAGAATTCATTAGAACACCTTTTATTTTGTTAAGCCATTCTAACATATAGAGTTCTTTACCTTCCTTATCACCTACAATATTATCTTTTTTTTAATTTTTTTGTAGTTCAAAAATAAAAATCCAAAGTAGCTCATGCAGTATGAATATACTTAGGGGAAAATATGCTGACATGGACAAAAATCAGAATAAAGTTCTAAAAATGAAAATGTATAAGATTACAGATAATATTTTTATTTAAAATTTAAATTTCATATCCAACAAACACATATTGAGTACTAATATGTACTAGATATATCATTATTTTCATTTTAAATTTATTTGAGAAGACTAAGAAAAAGATGGTGAAAAAAGAAGAAAAAGAATGGAAGAGAATAACAATGGATATTGTATCATATACTCACAAATAGGCCCTTTCTTTGATTTAAAAAAAATTCTTACCCCTAAATTTCATCCCCACAAATTAATAATTTTTTATAAACAGAACACTGGCCATTTACTTTTTTTCATGTAGAAAACAGTGTTTTGTATCTCTATACTTTAGCAAGAAGTTTTTGATTCAATACAGCTCAAATAGATGTTTTTAAAAGTTTTCTTTTTCTGAAATTTTCCAACTTTCTACTGTCCCACATATTTTTTAAATGAAGATTTATTTACAGATATTAGAGTGAAACAAATAACTCTGACTTGAAGCTATGAAACTTAAAATAACAAAGAGGACAATTAGACCACAAAACGGCCTCTCTGGAAGGATACCTTAGAAAGGTACTGATAAAGACTTGATGAGATGCTCTCCTGGGTCAAGAGAGGTTCAAATCTAATCCTTGTCAGGACAGGAGTTTAGGTCAAATTAATCTTTCTGGTTCTTTACTATACAAAGCAAAACCTCATAAGTAGCATTTTGTTAATTCAAAACAATCAATAGAAATTTTCTGATTGTTTCTGATTCAGAGAAGGGTATACATTTTCCTCTAGCTGATCTTTTCTTCAAATACCCTGCAAATTAACAGTATTAATTCCATTATTAAGGAAAAGTATTCAAATTATATGAGAACAAACTTTTTAGAGTACTCTGTAGCATTGTAAAAGCTCTTATTTACATCAAACCTTGGTAAACCTTTTATATCTATTAATTTAAAAATATCCCAATGAAGATAGACAAGGTGATAATCACTCAGCTTTATCTGAGTTGCCATGTTATTGAAAGTAATTAATTAATATGTATTTTGAAACATTTATAATTGAGTTTTTTACAAATACATCCTGGCATTTCTCTTCAATTATTCTGAATTAGTATAGATTTACTAAATTTTCCACTGTAAATACTACAGTACATATGCTATTTTAATCTGAGATAAATTCGTTAAACAATACTAAATACTCACTGCAACGAATTGGTTATTTTCTAATTTAATGATGTCTCCCACTTTGACATTCATCCATTTTTCATTCTGTAGTCTAAGAACAAAAACAAAATTAATTTTTTTAGGAACAGAGAAGAATCAAGGGAATATATTCACAATGGACCATCACACGACAAAAGAGGCAGATAAGACTTTTCTAGAACATTAAACTCAAAGGACCTTACAAAATCTTTTACCTGAGTGATGTGAGAACAAAGGCCCAGAGAAGCCAAGTAATTTGACCAAGGATACCCAGTGAGTTAGCAGTACCCCTGGGGCTAAACTCATGATGGCTAACTCTTAGCCATGTGCTCTTTCCACCACCCCATGGTATCACCTTTAGAGAGTAGCTATTAACTCTCACTTACATTTCCTTGACCAGAACATTAAAAAGGGGAAAGGGATGGAATACATTCAGTCACTGACATTCTTTTTGAACTCTATTATTCATAAATGTAAAAACATCACTGCCATTATCTCAGAAGTCTGTTTAACTGAAGGCAAGATGTGAAAGAGGAGACAGAGGCAAGGGAGAGTGGTTCGGGGCAATAGCTAAAATGCAAGTAAAAGGAAACGGATAAATTTTGGAAAGGGCAAGAACAATGGGCAATAAAAGAAGCCTTGGAAGATTTAATGAGAAAGACCACCTACAAATCATCCATGGCCCTGTGGTTAAGGACAAACTTGGTGGTGTTCTAATGGCTAGGATCAATAGCTCAGAATTGGGAACAACACAGCCAAGACGCTGCACTGCTCTCATGTATATATTGGAGCCCTGAGTCTATACTTCACAAAGGGATTTATAATGAAAAGCTTATTGTATCTAGTTGGTTGGGCCCCAATGACAAGTTAGGCAGACAGGCCATCTGGAAACAGACCACCTGTGGCAGTATGCTAATCATCTCTTCTGATATTCTCTAAACCAGCTTTGTTTTCCAAGTTGGAAACCTTCGTCACACTTCTTTCTCAGTGATTCCCTTTTAGGAGAGAAGGCTGGATGAGTAGGGCAGGTCCCCCAACAAGTTAAGGTGGGCAGGTTAATTTCATTATGCAGTTTTTAAAAACAACCTAATTTACTTGTTTTATAGGCTGGAAAACAGTTTTAAATATTTATACAACTGTGAAATATGCCTCACACTATCAACCCTGCTGGGTCATTTGGCTTAAACACTCAAAAAATTTTTCTTTAATATGAATCCAAGTACATGTTGTTCTGGAAAGTTTTCAACTGCAGCATTTTCATCTCTAGCCAGAACTCAATCATTTTTCCCAAGCCATACTTTTCTGCACTTTCTCTAGTTCAATGACAACAGGAGAACCCAGGAAGCGTTCTAAATTTCACTTTATTTATATTTACAGGTATGGTTTATGTGCTGGTTTATTTCTCCTGATGATAACTCCTTCAGAGCCTTAGTGACATTTCTCAGGGGACAGTACCTCAGATAAAAGCTGATGTGACTAGAATGAGATGGAGACCGTGTCATTACTCACGGAAATTGCACTGCTACTGAATTGCCCTGAAGTCTCTATGGAAAGTGCATCTGTTTCAGGAAGAAGCCGAAATGATATTAAGCTTCATTTCCAAACTTTTCTTCCTACTACCTGTACACTATAAGCTCCAAATGAAAATCAACCAAAGTAAAAAGGAAATACAGATTTCAAAATGCACATTTGACAGTTAAGTTTGTACAGATAAGTGGCAATAGCCACTCTTTGGTAAGAAACCTAAATTTTCTTATTTAAATTCTCCCTAATCTGTTTTTCTCCAGTTCAGTATCATGATATTTCCCCCTGTAAAACCAAAGCATTTGGAAAGATGTTTTTAAAGGTGTGACTGTATCCATGTGAATTACTTGAATTAACGGCTACACTTGAAAAAATACCACAACAAAATCTCTTTAAGAAAAACATTGGCAAACCCCCAGAGCATGCAAAGAATCCTGATATGGAAC
Source organism: Pteropus medius (assembly GCF_902729225.1). Lineage (NCBI taxonomy): Eukaryota > Metazoa > Chordata > Mammalia > Chiroptera > Pteropodidae > Pteropus > Pteropus medius. The sequence continues at coordinate 21,667,012 of NW_024349801.1, read as the reverse complement.
AATCTGATATTGTAAACATGAAGTCTTTTTGGAATCATACAGAAGAGTGATAAAGCAGAGCAAAATACCTTTCTTCATGCCAAATCCTCATGCCCATTCCTCTCCTACCCGCCTGCCTCTCTACCTGTATTTTAACCTCTACTTTTTAACTTGTCAAATATTTCCCAAAGCAGAAAGCCACAAAATAAGTCATTTGACCATGCTTTGCTAAGATCTATTAATCCACTCATGTCATTCAAGAGGCCAAGAAAGCAGAAGATTCCTATAATCATATATAAGCACAAGCTCCCTTACTTTATCTCACTCTAGTCCTCTTTCTTTTTCTCTCTTGCCACCTGCCTGCTTTCTTCCCAAAACATATACCTAGCAGTCTCTCCAAGCTCCTCTTCCCAAAAGGCCCTTTTGTTATTCTAGACACCTTCCAATATCTGCCCTGTCCTTGATCACCTATCCCTCTCCACCTACTACAGTGGAAAGTTCTCCCTAAAAAGAAACACTCCAAACATTTTGACTCCAAAGTCTTATGACTAACAATATTTGAGGTCTTAAAAACCTTCTGGTATGTGCATGTACAAATTCCACAGGACCCAATATCACCTCTGTGGGCTATGGGCTGTGGAAAACCTTCGCAAGGCAACAATGAGGCTGACACAAAATTTTTCTGAGCATGAAGCAAAATATTGTTATGAAGGTACACAACCATGGGAGAAACTTCCTCAAAAGAAATATTATTCAAAGCTTATTAGCAATCTGGCAGGAAACAGCAAGCGGTACTCCCTAGATGTCGACTCTGACCCTAGCCCTATTTAACTACTTCATCAGTAACCTATATAACAGATACATCTGTTAGAATTTAGGGCAGCATCCTATTAAGAAGAAAGCATAACCATAACAAAGTAAAATTACAATTAAAAAAAAAATCATCTTATGTCTTGAAGAAGTAACCAGAAATTGAATGAAGAATAAAAGGAAGCAGTACAAAATAGATTATTTAAAAGAGGAGAAAGGAATGTTCTACAGATGTAATTAGAGTTTTAAAGAAAAGGGGCCTGGAGATATTGGTAAATCAAAGAGGGTTAAAATCCTTATTTGAATTGAATATAGATCTGTAGAACAATCAATGTGTATAACACAATCAGAAGAGGGTTTTTTTTTAACTGTTATTTCTATTCTGTCTTACCAGGTAATGATAGCTGCAGTTAACTAGAAGTTCAGAAATATATCTCAGTGAGCACTAAGGGTCATAGCTAAGAAGTAGCCAAACTTACCGAACAAATATTAACTGATCAGAACCTGCAAATGCATTTAAATCACTGTATTTTAAATTCCATCCTTTTCTCATTCTACCCACTACCACCGCCACTGACAACACATAAAAGACATACCAGCAGGACTGGAGGGGCAGACAGGAAGATTTGTTTTAAAGCTCATCTTCAAAATATCTCTAGACTTCTTCTAAGATTTTAGTTTGTATAGTGATTGCATTTTGTCATCATCCTAAAACAAGGAAAACAGGCACTGCCTGGCTCTCCATGTGTGGTGCAGCTGTTCTTAGAGCTCATGTTCGAAGCAAGCTTGCATCATAGCTCTGCGAGGGGAACACAGGACGGCCTCGTGGGCTGTGGCAATGACATGTAGGTCCACAGACTTGGCACAAACTTTGCTTTTACCTTTGTCAAGGAAAGCCCTTCTGCTCTAGTAGAGGAATTGTGATATATGAATACTCTGAAAGCAAGTTAATTTGTTTAATTTCACTGAATCAAGAAATCAAAGACTTGAAAATATGTTTATTTTATTTCAGCTTTTGAAATGAACACAATTTAATTAATGCTTCTTTGGACCAGGGTTTTCAAAAATAGATGGGGTAAAGTCAATTGCTAAATACTATGCCAAAACTCAAGAAAAGGACTCATACAATTTAAATTCCAAAGACACCATAAAACATATGGAGTTTAATTGCCATAAAATAGTGACTAGAATGACTAAGAGAAAATAATTCCTTAAAATACACCCATTAACTACAGGCATACCTCAGAGATGTTGCAAGTTCAGTTCCAGACCACCTCAATAAAGTGAGTAGCACAATAAAATGAGTCGTAACCTTTTTGCTGGTGGCAGGTCTTGCCCTCAATTTGTAAAAAAAAATGCAATATCTGTGAAGTGCAATAAAATGAGGTATGCCTGCATAATATCTACTCTCAGAACATCAGAGAATCTGAGTTCTAAGGTTGTGAAAGATAGCAACTGCATCTAATAATTGTTGATAATTGGTTTGAAACTGTTTCTTCATGGTGAGATCTTAAAAGCTGCTAGGCTTTGCTGAGAACCCTCTTGAGAAAATGCAAGTCTGAGAGTGAGACAGCACCTACCAAGCTCCATGGCACTGAACGATTGGCTGCCGAGGATAGAAATCAAGCATTTACCTTAAGCAAAATGCCAAGCCCATTGCTAGACCTTTAAGGGACGGAAGGAGGAGCTCTTCAATGGGCCCCTCAAGGCTCCTGTCATCCTTTCTAAACTCTAATGTTTCTGATTGCCCATTAGCAACATAGATTCCTGAAAAGAGGATTTCTTCAAAAGCCACAGAAGACATGTTGGGGTTCCAGAAGGAGAAGATAATAAAGAAGATCGATATTATGGACCTCACTCAATAAACCAATCAATTCACACACAACGATCATGCTTTCTTCTTTAATCTCAAGTCCCTGTCAGACCTATAACAGACAAGAGTATTTTGCTCATACAGACATTGTTTTATTCACCATTGTAACCTCAAGACCTAAAATAATGCCAAGTTCATAGTAGGCACTCAATAAATATCCGTTGAATAAAAGGTAAGTAATTAATGAGTATAAAATAATTATTTCCAAAAACATTTGTTGAATGATACCATTTCCCTGAATATCTAATAAAAATTATAGCAACCAACATTTTTTAGTGCTTCCTGTATTCTAGGGTTGTGCTGATCCCTTCATGCATAGGATTGCCAAATAAAATAAGTGATATTCAATTAAATTTGAATTTTAGATAAACAACAAATAATTTTTAGTATATGTCTCATGCTGTATTGGGGTATACTTATACTAAAAAAAATTATCACTGTTGATGTGAATTTCAATTTAACTGGACATCCTATATTTTATTTGCTACATCTGACAACACTATTCATGCATTTTATGTCATTTAATCCTACAACGACCCTATAAGATAGCCATAAGCTGTTACTCCCATTTTATAGAATAGAAAACTGAAGTTCTGAGAAATTGAGATCTTTGGCCTATTGTGCAACATCTGTCAAAAATGTAAATACCTACACACTTTGATGTAAATATTCTATTTTAAAAAACTGATCACATAAGTGCTCAAAGATGGATTACAAAATGTTTATTGCAGTATTATATGTAATAGCCATTTATTAGAAACCAACAATGCCCACAAATAAAGATTAGATCGACATACCATGGCAAACCTATTTAATCGCTCATATAACAAATGGACTATAATGCAGCCACTAAAAAAAAATAAGATAGGTCTATATGTGCTGATATAAAATAATATAAAATATTCTCTAAGCTACATTATTAGTTTAAAACAGACACATGCAGAACACTGCATGTGCATGGTAAAATCCTAACAGTATTTTGAAGCAAAGATATATATACATGTATCTCTGTTCCTACACTGATAGAAAATATCTTGAAAGACACATGAGAAACTGTTCAGTGATTGCCACAAGAGAAGGAAAATAAAGTGGGATGGAAAGGAGACTTCGTTTTATTGCATACTGTTTTGTACTGTTTGAATTATATTCAATACATGAATTGTTGGCCTTATATGTAGATATTTTAAAGGCCAATTGAGGAGGAAAAATAGAAGAAAAGAAAACTCTTCCCAGGTCACATTAAGTTGCAGAGCTGGGGCTAGAACCTGAGTTCACAAAGCCCATGTTTTTAATACATTTATATTTATTCTTCTCTTGTAGTTATTTTCTATGATACTTACATATTGCCTATCTAGAAAAAGAATGGACCCTAAGGACTTGAAAGGATTTGATCACAGCAATCGTGCACACTCCCACTGTTTAAAAACTGGGATCCAAAGACAGCTTGCAATCATGGTCCCATGACACAAATGTTCAGTGGACAGCAGCAGTTTCTGGTTCTTTTCAATCCCACCGCTGTCAGAGCCACACTAGAGTTAGACACAGCTTGGCCTTAATCCTCTAACAACAGACTGGTGAACAGAATCTCATTACATTGAGAATAGCATAATACTCATATCTTTGGAATCTATTTATCTTGAAGAATGCAGATGTTTTCCTCTTTTTTCCTCCCTTCTTATTAACACAATGCTTATGCTGAGGCAGAAACACAGGGGAGGTCTGTGGTCGGCTGCTAAAGATGCTCTCACACCAATTTTGCCAGGGGGAAAGGGTGGGAAGAAGGGGAGATGGTAGAAGATGTAGTCCTACAGCATGAATAGCTTAGTTTAACATTTTGCTGAGAAAAAGTAATCGATCTTAGAGATATCTTGCTCAACATATAAATCCCTATAGATCCTGTTGTGAATTATTAGAATGCAAAACACATACATAATGTAGCCTTCCCATTTTTAAAACAGAATGATCAATTTACTTACTAAATTTTACCTGAACTAAATAAGCCTACTGAGAGTTGCACAGAAAATGCATTCTCTTTCTTCATTTTCCTAAACTGAAACCCTTCTCCTGAATCGGTCTCTTAAGATCTTTTGTCTTCTGTAAATTCTTAGTAGGATTCCATTAATAAATGGCTAATAGAGGATGAGGCCAAAGGAAATCAGAAGAAAAATATTTCAAAGGAAGTCTATTACACCTGCTCTCATATGAATGCTGAAGGAAACATCTTAGATGTGACTGTGGAGAAACAGAGTTATTAAAGTCTCAGTTGGATTCCTAAGCAGCAGTTTCAGAAGGAGATCTGTATGCAGGAAGTTTACTGGCAACTTCTCTTAAAATTAGCACCTGTAGGGGAGTGAAGGCAGCACATTTGGGCTGTTAATGCAGTCACAACAAAGGCTCAACCAACCTCATGGGGAGCAACCGCATGGAGCCGAACCAGGACTTCAGAGTTGGATCAAGGAGGCCAGACCGGATACCTTGGCATTGTTCATCCATTGGATGCAGTCTGAACCCAGCAAGGAGGGGTGACCTTGAGCAAAACAACTCTCCTCAGCCAAGGGCAATTCTCAGAGAGGGCTGACATTGGAGGGTTGTATGTAGGCAGCACTCTTGGTAGCCCGGGAAGTACATCTGCAGTATGGAAGCAGGTGTGGGCCGCACAGCTGAGCATCCTCTACAAACTAAGAGCCCACTTCCCAATTTTGCTGTCGACATATTCATGTCATTAAAATATTCTTTTTTAAATCTAAGCTTTTTCACCTTTCTCTAGTTCCAATTTCAATTCTATAAAGTCAATATGAGCAACTGCCATGAGTCTTTGTGCTCCTCCCCTCCACCTTAATACTTTTGGAGGAAAATCTGCAAAACTTTGTGTCATCCAATTTACTCTTTTTTCTAGATTAGTAAATGAAGTTAGAAGATAATTTTTAGTACTTTCCATTAAAAAAATATTCTATAGATAACTACTGACTATTGAAATGTTCTAAGAATAATGTCTGCAGGAAAAAAAGTAACTGTTTTTGAGATATTCCTTATATAAAGAACATATTTTGAGGAAAAAAATCTACAAGCAATCACGTTAGCCAGAGTAGATCGACCATTCCCTTTATCTAAGTTGCCTCACTTTATTTTGAGAAATCAGAAAATATGCTCTTACCCAGCTCAGTAGTGAATAATAATTTCTGTTTTTGAAAAATACCCTAAGAGAATACAGCTCCCAATGAAACAGGATAAAACCTGAATATCTTGGTTCCAGGACATAGGCTTATATTGTGTTTTCCCATTGCCTCTAGTGGGAATATGTCTGGACTACATAATAATAATAAATGTATTATTAATAAATTTTTCTATATAGGTCCAGGTTATGAGAGAACTAAATGTCTGTTAAGCCAGAAAAAAAATATTAGTCGCTTAACGTGCCAAGTAATGATACATGTCATACAAACATAGACAAAGCAAATGTGTCTCTCAGTTGTGTGATCTGGTTTACTCTGGTTAGAGAACCTGGTTTTCTGGAAATAGCATTCCTGCTTTTGGAGTACAAAGTACAGCTGTATGATATCACTGGAAGATCATGAGTTTATTTATTTACTAGATTTGTAGTCATTTTAAGTCTTAAACACTTTTTAAGAAAAATTTAAAATATTACTTTAAAGTAGGTTGTAATGTTTATCATTTTGAGTCCTTCTGAAATAGGACAACATGTAGGTAGACTTCTTAATTAGATCATCACCCACTGGCATGCAAAGTACCCTTCATTAATGAATTCAAGACCATACACATAAAATAAACATTCTGAGCCAGGCACTGGGCTTAGTGGTAGAGCTACAAGTGGAGTTAGATACATACTTTGATTATCAAGGAATCTAGAAAATAGTGCAAAAACAGAAATCTGTTTCTTAAATAACCCCAATTGAATCATCTTTGCCTTCTGATACCTGGAGCATGTGGATGTTCTTCCAGTCAGCAAAGAATACCTGCACTTCAGGAGAATGACCTCAGTATTAGATTGTTTGCCATACAGCTGTCATCAAAAGCCCAGTGAGAAAACTGATAGAGCAGAGAAATTGTCTAATAAAGGATATATTAACTTTCATTCCTCAAGATATTCCCTGCTTTGTCCCCTTATACAATGAGCTCATCAGAAAACTATATGCCTGGACTATATTACTCTGGTCCCTCTAGACTTTACTTCTCAGAATCATGACAACATCACACCAACACATTTCAATCAGGATTTACTTGTGGTCATGAGTAAACTCTCTCTGCTTTCTGAGGTTTCAATCATTATGTCATTCATATTTCTTTCAAAACCAGTATAAATCTTATTGCTCACAATTACTAGAATACTGCCTTTCAATGAGCCATCAATTTTGTACCCTAGACACTTTCATTATGAGTATAAACAAAGTTCAAGGTAATATTTCAGATTAATGAATGACAAATCCTAATGGATTGCTTAAACAAAAATTGAGTAAATTTATGGTAAAGACTCTGTCCTTTGAGGATAACATTGAAGGGACAATCTCAATACAATCTTGATACAAAATACTGTTCAGAATAGACCAGAATAGACCTTTTTAAGAATCCTTACATTCTTAAAGAATCCTGAATTCCTGTATATGACAAAAATGATGCCACACAATAGAAAAAGTCCATGTCATTAGAATCAGAAAACATGGAGTTGGGTCCAGGTTCACCCCAACATCCATGTGACTTGGGCAAGAAGTTGACCAAAATTGGAAATCTCTACTATGACCTGCATTAATTGACTTATGCCAACCCCTCAGAATACCTCTTTATTCATAACACTGATGTATTTAAAATGGTATAAACCCACCTGACATTTAAACACCTATCATGACATCTGTGAGTATCTTATAAGATCAATTTATGAAAGCATTTTGTAAACTATTTTTATTATTATAAAGCACCCTTAATATAAGGATAGTACATTCTTATTTTTTATTTCAAGTCTTCGAAGTGCTATCTATGTTCAATATCTCCACTTCCTGATTGTCCATGCTTTGTCCAATCAGGATTTTGTCTTCATCCCTCCAACTGCAACTTCTCTTCATCTTGCTAAATCCAAGTATCAGTTCTCAGTTTTCACTTTACTCAGCACTGTTAGCTACTCCTGCTTTCTTCAAACATTTTGTTTGTTTGTTTTAAATCTAGAGCACCATATCCTCTTGGTTTTCTTCTTACTCCATTGATCAGTCCTTCTCAAATCCTTAGCCAGCCCTTTCCCTTCTTCCCATCTTCAAACCTTGGAATGACTCAGAGCTCCTCTCTTCACTGTCTAGAAGCTAGACTCCCACCCTAGGTGGCCAGATAATTTTCGAATATATGTCTTCGGGCCCAACATCTCCCCTAAATTTCAACTGCTTATCCTACATCTCTACAGAATGATTAATATTGTAATAGAACTCTAGTCTCCCAGTTAGGGGAAAACAAACAAACACCACAGTAATATGCTCCTTCCCTATTTTCCCATCTTGGAACCTCAGCCAAGAACCATTCTCATTTCTCTCTTCACAAACACCCAATATGGCAGCACTCCTGTTGACTCTACCTTCAAAATGCATTTCAAACTTTGGGTATTAAATGATATTAAAGGAGTTCTGCTACTTTATTGGTATAGTAATAGTATCATGACTGAATATATTTTAAGTTTCTTTTCTGTTCAAAACACTAAAGTTTCTACTGATAATGTTATATGATATATATAATTTGCTTTTAAAATACCCCAGACAATAAAAAGTGAGGATGGATGTAACGATATCAGGAATTTGATGGTGGCTGCAGCTGGGTAATGCATAAATAAAAGTTCATTGCACTATTTTATTCTCATATGTTTGAAAACCTTTAATAAGATATATTCCTGCTTTTTATCTTCTACATTACGACCATCAAATATATGGCATCATCATCTCACCTGGACAAAAGTAGGAAATATAATTTGTCATTCTATTTCTGTTCTTGCCTCTCTACTTTCCACTGTCCACATAGCAGCCAGGGAAATCTTTTTTGTCATTCTATGTCATTCTCTGTCTTAAAACCCTCTAATAGCTTTTCAATTAGTATAAAATTGGAATTCCCCACCATGACCTACAAGAATTGGCTCTTTCCCCCTCAGAACTCCTCTTACCACAATGCTCTAGCCACAGTCAACATCTTACTGTAAAGTTTATTTCTACTTTGAGGCTTTTACACTTATTGTACCTTTTATCCAAGATCCGGGCATGATTAGCTCCTTTTAACTTAAATCTCATCTCTTCAAGGGGCCTTCTCTGTCTGCCCTATTCAAAGTAATCACCCCACCTTCCACCCTATTACTTCCTAATTTATTATTTGATTTTATTTCTTTGTTGCACTTATAACTACCTTAAATCATATTATTTATTTTTATTCTGTTTATTGTCTGTTTTCCCCACTAGATAGTAGGCTCCTTAGGGTGGAGATTTGTCTGTCTTGCTTATTTCTGTATCCCTAGTATTTAAGACAGTGTCTAGCACATATTAGAGGCAGCAATACATATTTGTTGATTGAACAAATCTTTGAATGGACTAATTATTTACATGGTCATTCATGATGTATGGCTAACATACATCATGAATTTAGCTCTTCGGCTGAAGTGAGTAATAATTCCGCATAACTACACCTGCTAGAAAGGCCCTAAGTATGAAAGAGGGTAAAAATAGAATAAATGATTGCAGGGCAAATCATAATAGTTGAGAAAATAAAAGCCTTATTCATTTTCCTCAAAGTGTGTACCGATGACTTACAATTTCATTTGACTATAAGGCAAGATGCATATCTACAGAGACACTGACGTTTTTCATGTCTTTAAATTCTCAGCTTCTTCATTATGACCTGTGTCCTGAATGGATGTTGCTGGTTGAAAGAGTACGTGGTTTCTGCTGAACTCAACAAACATTTAGCTCTTACTACATATCAGGCAGGGAGCCAAGCTCTAGAGATAAACACAGTATGGTTCCTGGCCTAAAGAGGCTCACGGTCGAGGGGGAGACCTAAAATGGACTATTAAAATGCAATGCTTAGCTCTAGCCTGGTTAAAATGTATATGTTTGCCTCCAGCTGGACTTTCTGTATTGCCTGGCTAACAAACCCTGTTAATCCAGCTTACCTCATCTGGTTACTTTGCCCCTTACCAGGCATTTCTATTTGGACACATTTTCCTCCTTCACACTGCTAAATTTAAGGCTTTCTAGCTATCAGGGGGTTTCAGGCATTATTGTTTTATTTGTAATCTGCAAATATATATCTAAATATGTGTATAAGCAATCTTCTCTCTCCTAAATTTCTTTCCAATCACAAAAGCCACTATTGAGAATTGTATTTTTGACATGGTTAATTGGGAGATTTCATGCCAGAGTTGGTGGCCAATAATTAGGTATCCTTTGAGTAGAACTTATATTAATTCAACATTATCAGTACCAGATTTGAAACTGAACATCAACAAATCTGCATGCCAGTTCTGAGCATTTATGCTATGTTCCTTTGCATATTTATTTGCATAAGCTCTGCTATAATCTCTATTTTTTTAGACACCTAACATCCTAAAATGTTCTCTACTTTTAAGTGCTTATATTGAATATTGTTTTCCTATCATATTTTACATCTTGACTCTAGTGTTCTTTTTCTTTATCTGTAGAAGAAGAGTGAGAAATGAGATACAGAAAAAGGAAAATTTGGAATACAGGGGAAAGGGAAGAATCTGAAGATATTTGCCAATTCAGAATGAAAGGGTATTGCTGATGGTCTATATGTAAGAAAAAGTGACAGTGTCTCTGTGTCTTGGCTCTCACAAAACTTAAGTCCAAAAGCAAAAAAAAAAAAAAGAGAGAAAGAGAGAGACTGTGGAACTACCTTCTATAACAAAAGAAAAAGATCAAGTGAAAAAGAGAAAGCCCAAGAAAGAAAATGGGACATATGCTAAGCCATAGTTCTCAATGTAAAAAGTGATGCTGTAGTACATTATTTACTTGGTAGAGAGCAAATAAAGGAAGTCATGTTCCTTTTCCTATTTATTTTTTTTTCTTGCTGGAAAATTAGGCTCTGTTATTTTAAAGAATATTAACCTATTTCTATTACCCAAGTTTCAGAAATAAATATTAAGTGAAAGAAGGCAAATTTCCATTAAAATCATGTGCCAAATAACTTAACTTATGGTACATATTTGTGACCCCAAAACCTATTTCTAATAAAGCAAGTGTTGGCAGAGCTGAGTCCTCCAGGGGGTTAAATCTAATTGGTCCAACCCCAGCTGATAAAGACAGTAAACAGATTGCATGATAGAGGTCAGTAATTTCCAACAGATAACTAATAACTGAGTCTAGAAAGGAAAAAAAAAAAGACAAAAAACCGGCTCTCTCCTTTTGGCAGAAAGCATTACTTTTTTACAATTTAAAACTATTTACAATTCATATGGTTTCCAGACCCTCTCTCCAGAAGTGAGGGCACAGTTCCCTGCCTGGGTCTCTCGGCTCTCCACATGTGATCTCTCAGGCAACCAGCCACATGAACATTAGATTTGAAAATAAGTCTTAAATTTAGCAGTGTGAAGGGGGAAAATGTATCCAAATAGAAATGCCTGGCAAGGGGCAAAGCAACCAGCTGAGGTAAGCTAAGAGGGTTTGTTAGCCAGGCAATACAGAAAGTCCAGCTGGAGGCAAACATCTGATGCAGACACAAGGAAAGCCCATCTCTGCCTCTCTGTCCAAGTGTCTAAGCCTGCCCAGAATCCAGCATTTTTGTTTTTCTGACATGCTGCAACCAGGGGCAGCTGTGAAAGAAACAGTAGGCATTGCTTTAAATATTAACTTGAGCTCTGCTAATTCAGAAATGAAGCATAGATAGACATAATTCTCTCCCTTTCTTTAAATGTCAGACCTCATCCCATGCACATTAAGGTGCAGCAATGTCAAGAGACAACCAGTAACATAGAGTGTTTGGATTAAAAATGGGTTTGTTATCCAAAGACCCCACAGCAAACACAGTCTCAAGTGGCAATGTAAGATGTGGACACCTCCATTTGCCCCATATTAGTTGTAGGGAAGAAAGATGAAAGGGAAAGTACGTAAAGGTATTCTGTTCTTGCCTCAAAATGATTCATTTAATTCATTTAATTATTGATCATCGTCTGCATGCAGGACACTGTTCCATTAGGCGATGGGAATACAGAAATTGTTTCAGCCTCTAGTAACTGACAGTAGCATAAGGACAAACAAGTACAGCAATAGATAACCACCCTCCCTGTATGTATCCTTCCCATTGTTTTTTTTTTTCTCCCTCATGCATCGGGCATGAGCTTTTGCAAAGGTGAATTCTTCCATGTATTTCTTCTATCTTTAGAAAAGAAACACCCAGACTCAATGTGGTCTTCAAGGCCCTGCAAGGCCAGTCCTCTGTTTCATCAGCCTCCTCTCACACTACTCTTCTTTTAGTTTTACTCTCTGTGCTTCTGCCAGTCAGTCCCTCATAATCCCTTGTCTTCTCGCCATCCACAGAGCCTTTGTACATGCTATTCCCTCTGTTTCTAATTGTCTTTTCCATTCCATCACCCTCCCTTGCCTAAATCTCTCTCTCTCTCTTGCAAACGTGCGCACACACGCACACACACACACACACACACACACACACACGCACACAAATAAATGGAAGGTAGGGGGACCATTAAGACACTATGTACTATGACAGAGATGAGACCAGCACAGGATTTGTGGAAGGATCTGCTCAGGACATTAACTCTAACAGCTCCATGCCCTGAATTGTCTCCTGACACTTTTGCTACAATTTCTTCCAACTGGAATACAGTATCCTCATTGTTGGAAGGTACTCTGGTTAAAGTTCCTCTCTTCTTTCTCTAATCTATTTTGTAACTTATTTGCTTGTATCCAATTCTCCTCTTTCACCATCATCATCATTATCATTATTATTGCCATTGTTTCCACCCTTAAATGTCTAACCTCCCATTTTCTATTAACTCTCTTTATCTTGTAGAGTCTCTGACTTCCCTTCTTTGTCACCATTGTGACAAAGCTCAAGAGGGTCACAGAACCACAGTATTTAAGGGCTAGGAGGGACCTTGAAATATCTGGCCCAATGTTACTCAAACTTCAGAGTGCATAAAAATTTCATTGAATGATTATAATAGAGTCTTAACCCTTATCCAGAGATTTTGATTCTGGAGGTCTGGGAAAGGGCTCACAGATCTGCACCCCACGTGATCAGGACCCAGGCAGTCCTCAGACAACTTTTGGAGAAGCACTGTACAAATCAGTGGTGTTCATGTGTGCCCCTCAGGGGTCGCCACAGAGGATGAAAGCATGGCCGAGGGCATCTGCTCTAGGCCTCCCACTCCAGTTTCATCCTGAGCAGCAACACTTGTATCTGTAATATATATTGAGCTTCCATATAATATTATATTTAGACGGGGTGTGCTGATTAAGAAGAGTTTGAAAATCACTAGTATCCAACCCCTTTGTTTTATAGCTGAGAAAACTGAGGTCCTTGGATCTCAGTCACACAGCCAGTTAGTGACAGAGCTGAGACCAGACCTCAGCCTCCTGATACCAGGCTGGTGGGCTTCCCCAATACCCTCCTGCCTCATGGAGTAGAAAAGACGACAGATGACAGTCTATAATGAGCAACTTGTATATGAAGACAGCAATCATGTTTGGGCCACATGATTATCAGAGCACATACCTGGAGATGTAGGGAAGAGATGGGGAGAGGATGAATTTGTGCTACTTCATCAGTCCATAGTTTTCATCCAGCATGTTCTTAGCTTCCCTTTACAATAAACCTATGAAGAGCTAATTATCCTTTATGTCATGGCTCCTTTCCTAATCCTCTTCTGATCTCCCCTCCTTCTCACCTCACCATTCAATTAGCTCTTCAATGACTGTTCTTTGCTGGGGGCCGATCATTCCATAAGTTATTCTGAGACAATGACAGCCCTGTACTAGCCTCCCAAAACTTTCATTAGGGTCCTCCCATGTGTGTGCTCCCAGAGAACCTCGGGCTTCCTTTTATCATGGCACTTATTGCTATAAAATAGTCTGTTTATTTGTCCATCTCTTCACCTGGATTCTAGGCTCTTTGAGGGAAAGAACATAGATCTTAATCATCCCTGTATCCTTAGTATCTAGTATAGTGGCTGGTACAGAGGAATGTTACATAAATGTGGGTTTGTAATGACAGATGGACAAGTGGTAAACATGAAACCTGCCACTGCTCTCAATGCCTATATAAAACTTCTACTTCATGTTCCTGATGAAGCCCTACCATGTGTGATTGACAGACAGAGCAAATTAGATTATCTGAATGAAATTCATCCCCTGTTGCCAACATAGCCCCTTCGGTCTTCACTGCTGTCATGCGTTCTCCTCCATGAAATCCTTTCTAATCTTAATTCCATTTCTCAATACTTCACTTTTCTTCTTTCGCCCTGAAACTGCCCCATACTGGGCTTAACACTGGACATTAGTCAAATTTAAAATCCACTAAGTATTTATTTTGAACAAATGTGCATTTCTTTTCTAAAGCTTACAGAAAGCATATTTTATTGCACATATATTCTCCATTTAAAAATGCTATCAGTTTTCTTCACGTCTTCAAAAATCTATTCTTTCTCCATCATTAGAGTCCATATTCTTCCTTCTGCAATGTTTAGCATCACAATCCCAATTATCCTTTCCCTTTCTCTCTTATCTCTAGTAACCAGTCCTCAATGTCATTGCCAATGTTTTCTTTCCATGTTTTGCTGACAATATTACTCTTACAAGCCCCAAATTTCTCTGGTGTTTTTGAGTCTTTAAATCTAAATTAGAGATCGTTACTCTTATTTTCTATGCTCTTTGCCTCCTCTTTTTCCTACTTCTTCTATTATTGTACATCAAATCCTTGCCAAAAGTCAACAAGGAGAGAGTAGTTTCTAAATTCCTGGCATGGAATAAGAAAATAGATCTTAGTGTTTTAGAATACTACCCAAGTTTAAAGGTGGTTTAATGTTTCCCTGAGTTATAGTTTCAAGGTATCACTTCCAACCAGGTTCCAAAATCCTACTAAGGTTTTATGCCACCTGGCATTGGTTTGTCTACTGAGCCTGTACACTGATAAGAATTTTCAAAAGCTGCATATTCTTAATGAAATGAAAAGTCGTTTTGCTCACTCGCCTTACCTGTGAGTAAAAACAATAAAATGCTGAGAGTATCATGGCAATTCTAGACATAAACCAATTGCACACCATATATGTATGATTTTATCATGTTATGTCTTCTTTAACTTTACATCACCAGCATATAGCATTCTGCCTGACACATAGTAGGCATTTAATAAATGTCTATTGAATAAAAAAGATATGAACAAATGAACAAACAGAAGAACCTCTGAACTAAAAGCTAAGAACAAATGAATATTAGTTTCTTAGGTCTGCTGTAACAGATCACTACAAATTAGGTGGTTTAAAACAGCAAAACTTTATTCTCTCACAGTTCTAAAGGCTAGAAGTCTAAAATCAAGGTGTCGGCAGGGCAGCACTCACTCTGGAGGCTCTAGGGAAGGATCTGTTCTATGCCTCTTTCTGCTTCTGGTAGCCTCAAGAGTTCTTTGATTGGGGCCTGTATACCTCCAGTCTCTGCTCATTTTTCCATTATCTTCTTTCTTGTGTATCTTCTTCCTTTCTCTTCTCTTGTAAAGACACTTGTGATTGTATTATGAGGATGACTTCAACTTAAGGTCCTTACCTTAATTATATATGCAAAGACCCTTTCTCCAAATAAGATTGTATTCACAGGTTCCAACAGACATATCTTTGGAGGAGGGTGGGGGGCACCATTCAAATCATGACAATAGGATATAGTATAATCTCAATTATTTTTAGAATGACTGTTCTGTGGAAGTGTTGAGAGGGGGAAAAAAAAAGGGGAGAAAGATGGGGAGGAAAGGGAGCAATAAAATGCCTTCGCAAGTTCACTGTAGTTTACTCTGAGCTGGGTAGTGGAATCAACAGTAATTTGTGTATTTTCTTTATAATTTTTTAAGTTTTCTTAATTTTTACCTACAACAGACAGATAGTATACCAATCTAAAATGAATGAAAGAAATTAACCCATCAAAATTATCTCAGGATATTTAAAGCAAAATGCTCCTGTAGTAGAAAAGTGTAAGTAGCTAATCAACAGATGTTGTTAAAACATTAGTTTGGTATAGACAAGATGTGGGCTCTGACCGAAATCAAACTTACTCACTGTAATACTATAATCTCTGTTAGCTTTCAGATTTTAAGATCTTAAGAGGGCTTTACATTATTAAAGTTAATGTTCTACCATCCCAAGGCCTTTGCAGTTTAGGTTTGGGTTTGTTTTTCAAAAGAAATTCTAGATCTCCTCCCTATGGCATCAGAGAAGAGATACATAAACCTACTTTTTAAGAGAGAGAGAATCAAGTTTTAAATGTTTCAGAGAATGTGGTATATTTTAAGCTTCCGTTGTCATCCAAGATAAGTGGGTCCTAGCTACAGAATGGTCTGCTATTTTGGTGAGTAGTTGTGATGGGTTTGAGTTCAAAGCCAAGGAAGAACCAAACTACTTTGAGTATTAAAAGGGAGATAATATGAGGGCCCCAGATACTGAGAGAAGGAGACTGGAGTCAACTACACTGAGCACGGAATGGGGGACAAAATTACAAAGGCCAGCAGCAGAAAGAGAACTTTGGGGAAGAAAAATCTAAAATGGTATTTCACACTGTTTACTATGAAGTATGTGAAATAAAACTCCTCATTTATATACCCTACAAAATCTTCATTCACCTCTATCTCCCTCTCGAATGCTTGTTATAGGCCAGGAAGGATTCAGGGAGCTTTAAGAGGAGAAAAAGGGAGCAACTAACATCTGGGTTGTATAAATTGAAATTAGGAGATGCCACTGAAAAGCCCATGTGCAGAGTTTTGAAAGTGTTATAATTTCCTGTTATTTCAAGATGTACCTCATTTGGAGAAATAGTCATCATTTAGAAATTCAACACTTTAAAAATTGTATTTATGCAATATAATAATTGATTACTATAACAATGTCACAGCTCACATACAGAAACCAGCCCATTGGCAAATGGACCCTTCCATCTGCAAAGCTAACATGCAGAAACTGCCCAAGAAATTATCAGTCCAAGATTGAAGAAACTGAAATTAATTTATTGAGAGTGAAACTATTTTTTAAACACTTTTTCTGTGAGTTAGCAGTGTGAGCTAAAAATTAATTTTTAAACAACTTCCTCTAAGTTCAAAAAGCACTAGATTACTCCCGTTAATGTGCTTTTGAACTCACTGTTATTTAAGTTCATAAGAGTGTTTTATTAACATTGTTTAAAAGAAGAAGAATCAAGTTTTTTGCCTCAATTTTCCTTTCAAATATGCGGTCTCTTCATATAGATCCTAAATAGCCATCCCCTAGACCCTGTGCTATCATTGTAATGTATAAATTAACTGAGTGGGCTAGAGATAAACAACTCAGAAAGTTGGTGTTCTGCCTTGTGCTTAACCACAGAAGTCTCCACTCTAATTGCAAGCCCAAAAGCCCTGATGAAGACAAGGTAACAATATATGGTTCATAAGTTCTCCCGAACGATCGCCAGAATCCCAGAACCCATGTGTTCCCACTTCCCCACTTAGAAGAAGCACACAGACACAGTAAGTAAGTGTCAGCTTCAGATGCATTAAATTCAATGAACTTTGGTATCTTTTGTTTCAGGTACTCAAGGAGAAAAAGTAAGAGCATATTTAATAATAATATTCCACTTTTACCTAAGACTGGCCTTTTGGATCAAATCCAGCAGAGGGCAATGCCAAGCGTGAATTTTCCCTCTCTTGGATCAGTTATTTTCAAGAATTCAGCAGCCAATGATAGATCTTTGGACCATTAGCCTGCATATCTGCAATCTGGCAGGACAAAGAAGATGGAAAGAATTCCTTCACAGCTGCCCAAAGAATCTGCTAGCCACACTGCAAATTGCTGTGCAAATTTGCTCTAGGAACTCTGCAGACCTGAACTGATGTGTATACTTTATATACGGGTGTTATATAGCTAGTAATGTAAAACTTACATTCAAATTATTTCAAATTATTGATTTTTGAGGATATACATGTGTCACTAATGCATTTTTTTTAAAACAGAACATTTGGGATTTTTTTTTTTTCACATGGTGCTATGATTAAGAAAAGGTAAACTTGTAACTTATGGCGGCAGTCTGACAGCCAACCATTCAGGAAACCCCATGTTCGATGGAACTGAAACCTCCCAGGGTTCTGTCAACATGTCCAATCTGATCCTGCTCACACTTAAACCCTGAATACTCTATAAAGTTTGTCATCAGTGAACTGATGCTTCAAGTTCTAATTACTTCATATAGGAAATAATGGGTATTATGTAATCCTCCTAGGTGAGTTTTATAAATATGTCACAAAAACCCAGTCTTATGGAAAAGGGTAATTCCATCAACTCAGAAAGGTAAAGAAAGCATATTATAAAATTAAAAACACACTAAATATCAAACAATAGGGAAGTAGTTACATGAATTATGAGACATGCACTTAATGGAATGTTATGCAGCCCTTTAAAATTATGTGTATAAAGACAATATAAATACATTGGAAAAATATAATATGAAGTAAAAACAGAAAGATAAAAATATATGTACACAATTATAAGAGATCTTGGCATAGGAAAAAAAGACAGAATGGATATACAAGAAAATAGTAATACTTTTGGATAGTAGAAGTATGAATGTTATTTTCTTCCTTCTACTTTTTCCTATTTTCCAAATTTCTCTTAATGGACATATGCTATTTTTATAACAAAAAAAAGCTATGTACTAAAAAAAATGAAGCAGAATTTTCTATCCCAGTTTCAATGGGAGTTATCACTCAAACTGGAAAAGTCAATTAAACAAAGAGAAAATTTGTTCTTATTGACATAGTATACTTTTTCAAATAATTATGCAGTATCTAGGAATATCAGACTTGAATAGTACAGACAATACTGTGTGACAATAAAAATAAGCCTTTGTCTCTCCCTATAAACACAGTTTGCAAACAAAAAATGATTGAATGAGAGTGATTGGAACAGTTCTGTAAAAGAGCTTGGGAGATTTAAGCCAAGTTTACCAATGCTCAGGAAGGTGTAAAGTAGAATACAATGCACAAAAAGCTGATGGTCAGGAGCAATTTGAAACCTAGAAGTGTCCAGGAAATATTCCGACTGAAAGAAGGGTAACTGCACTGGAGCCTCTGAGCTCAGATTGTTCCAATGCAGAAGTATGAGTTCAGAAGATGTTAAGAACATAAAAATATTAAGAAAAAGTGATGCTGATTCTGTTTGTTCATAGTGACACAATCCACAGTGCTGGCAGCCTGCAAGATCAAAGAGAGCATCCTGGAATGAGAACTGGGAGGCCATGTTTGTAGTATTTTCTTCTCTGCTCAGTTTTCTCACTTGTAACTATGTACATTGTATAGAGCAGTGCCATCCAATAGAAATAAAATGCCAGCCACAAATATGAACCACACAGGTAATTTTAAATTTTCTAGTAGCTATGTTCAAAAAGAGTTTTTAAAAATCAGGTAAATTTAATTTCAATACTATATTTTATTTAACCCAATGTATACAAAATTATAATTTTAAAATAGAATCAATATAAAACAATTTATTAATGACTGTCTTACATTCTGTTTTGAGTACTAAATCATCGAAATCTGGTGTATACTTTATACTTAAAACACATCGTAATTTGGACCAGCTATATTTCAAGTGCTCAGGAGCCACATTTGGCTAGTGGCTCCCTAGTTGGGTAGAAGAAGATCTCCACACTCCTGTCTTTATCTAAAATCCATGTGACTAGAAGTGTTGATAGGATGGAACAACAGAAATTGGAAGTTGCATAAATATGTGGAAGTCAACAAGCAATTTAGCATTGAGAACAATACATATAGTGAAGAAAGAAATAAAAGACAGAAAAACTGAAATTTGAATTTCTAAAGAAAAGAAAAACATGGCAAAGTAATTACTGATTGGTGAACTGTTTGACTGAAAATGTGAGCCTTACTACAATAACAAATAAATAAGCATTATAGAATTATTCCTTTGTAAGAATATTTATTATGTGTAAAACAATGCTCATTACCATTTTAAAAATTAGTGAATGGCTAGACCAATCAGGGGGATAGCTTCTTAAATTATATAAATGTCTAACTGCTATACTATACACCTAAAACTAATATAAAATAATATCGAATGTCAAAAAAGGTAAAAATAAATTAGTGGGTGGCAAGATTTCATTCTTTTCTATACCCGAATAATTTTCTTGCCATCTGCAACAATATGGGTGAACCTAGAGAGTACTGTGCTGAATGGAGTAAGTTAGACAGAGATAGACAAATGTCATATGATTTCACTTACATGTGAAATCTAGGATAAACAAACAAAACAGAAGCAACCTCAGAAATACAAAGAGTATTTTATTTGGTTGCAGGATAGGGTGGGAGAAATGGTGGGTGAAGCAGGTAGGCAATTAAGAGGTACAAATTAGTAGTTACAAAATAATGATGGGGATATAGAGTATAGCATAGGAAATATAGTCAGTAGTATTGTAATAACTATGTATGGTGTCAGATTGGTACTAGATTTACCAGAGTGATCACTTCGTAAGTTATACAAATGTCTAATCACTGTGTTTCACACCTGAAACTGATATAATATTGTAAGCCAGCTGTAATTGAAAAATAAAAAATATTTTTAAAAATTAGTGGAATTTCTTTCCTTGGATGTCTTAAAATTAGAGAGATACAGGCATAGAGATACAGATAATGAGTAAAGAGATGGCTGCCATTAGGGGTTCTTGACTCTGCATGTTAGAATCATCTTGGAAACTTTAAAAAACACCAGGGCCTTGCCTCCACAACCCTCATTTAATTGCTCTAGGGTGTGGCTGGGACACTGATACAATGTGCATCCCCGGTTGAGGAGCACCAAATTAGATGACCTCTGCAGCAACTTTCAGACTCTTTCTCATAGCCCCTCACCTGCCAAGTTGCTCCCACAATGGCCAAGGACATGACTTGAGGGAACCTCCTCTTGTGAAACACTGAAGAATCTATTAGTACTCACAGATTCAGTCAGCAGACATATTTCATCTTGCCTTGGATGAGAACGTGTGTTTCCTATTCAAGAGTCACATTGATTTTCACTATATGGAATCATGCTACTCCTACTTAATTTTAAAACTGAAGTCACCACAAGATTTTATTGAAGTCTACTACAACATCTATTTCTTAGCACTTTCTTAAGCACTTTCATAACAGATGGCAGATGCAGAAGATTGGTCCTGATTTGGAAGGAATATGAGTAACAAAATTAAAGAAGTAAAATTGAAAAGGAAAATTATAAAGAAAGGGGTTTATTTTCCTTATTATTTCGTGGCTTTGGTTTACAATGTCCAGCATCACAACTTTCACGGTGCTAAGAATGTAGATGAGCCATGCTCCAGGCACTGAAAGTGTAGATATATGTTTATTTACATACACATGCACACATGCACACACACAACATATAAATAAACTACATATATTATTTAATTATTCTTATATTTTTATAATTGTTTACAAAGCCCTTCAAATACAAAATAAACAGTGAAGATATGATCAGACTATAAGTCCTCACTTACACATTACTTCATCAGTAGGTAGAAGTCAATTTAGGCTCTTACTTGCCATGGAACCCTAAACAAGTCACTCCCTTTCTGAGCCTTAATCTCTCCACCTCTAAAATGGGGCACTACTACCCACATCCTGGGGTTTTGAGAATTAAATGTGGAAGCACTGGGGCCCGCACATATATATTAGCCAAACTTCCTTGTTTCTGAGCACAGAAGGGAGGCCTAAAGCCCAGAAAGAAAATTAATTGCCCAAAGTCACAGAGTGATCACTTACACCAGGTTTCGTGACAGCTGCTTTTATTGCATCCACTTCCCTTCAGGGATCTGTTCCCTGCAGCTAGCTATGCCTCTTTCACCAGGATGAGCCAATGATGGCTTCTGCCCTAGCATGAACCCTAAATTCCTTCTATCAGGAACACACAAGGATGCCACAAGTATCTGGCAGTGCCAATTCCAGTATGACACCCACTTCCAGCAGTACCTGAACTCCCCTGTTCCCCTCCAAGCTTTTTACTTGATTCTGGATCATGACCCACAGGTGGCAAGGATAGACCCAAAATACACTTTCCTATGTTTTCTATAATGTTGCCATGGGATTAAATATGCATTAACTATTGTGTTAGATCAAGTTCCCTAGAAGCAGATTCTGAGATGAAGATTCACATGCAAGTGATTCATTAAAAAACTACTTCCAGGGGAAACTAGTAAGGGAGATGAGAAGTAACACAAGGGAGAAGAAGCCACACAAGGGTGTGATCTCAGGCAAAGTCCCATCCTTGGCCTGATCTTCATGGGTACTCAGGGGTGCAAATTACACCTCAGAGCTTGTTCAACTTGAGGCAGGGATGCTGCTCTTTCTTAGTCCAGCACCAATCAGTCATTGGCTCTAGTAAGCCCTTAGAAACAATACACAAGAGCTGGGGGAGAGCATACAAAGACAGTGATGATCCAGGAGGACCCAACAGCATCCTCTAAAATCACCAGCTCCAAGGAGGACTTGAAGCTCCATGAGCTATCTCAGATCTGAACTCATTTGCTTTCTCCAACTTCTCAAAACCCAAAAAAAACAAAAGCCAGTCTCCATAGCCTGAGTACCTTTCACAAAGACCACCACCCCAACTGCTGGAATTGGCTTAGCGATGAGACTACAAAATTTCACAGATCAAGCTCCTCTGGTAGATTGCCCTCTTGACCAGGATACATGTAACTGTTCAGTTTGGAAATTCAAAGATACTGTGCTAGTCTCAAAAGACACAAAGGTAATCAAGAGATGTCTTAGAGAAGCTCACAGTAGTAGGTAATCTTACAAATGAAAACTCTTGCCTGATTTTTAACTAAATCCTAAAGAATACTCCATTCTCAATGATATGTGCTTCTCCCTTCAACTTTACAGCATCAGCAACAAAGCTTCTTAAGAAATCACACTATACTGAATTACAAAGAGATGCTATCTCATAAGGACTCAACAAAAAGATAAACGAAACCGCAAGAAAGTAACACTAATGCTACTTCTAATAATAATGTTAATGATAGTTAGCATGTGTGGGAGACAGTCATCGAGTTCCTAAACATCTAAGTCATTGGATTACTCCCATGGCCTCCAGGTAGAGGCCTCAATATCTATTACTGCCCTGATAGCACCACAAAATTTAACTAGTAATTTGAGAAACATTAAAAGATATGCTTAGGCCAATTAGTTCAAATTTATTATGTAATTATACATATTTCAACATACTTTATAGGAGATGCTACTTCGAAGTAATGAGACTGATTATCAAGTGTTCCTTGGGGAATTAGTCAAATCTTACTAATGTCAATCTAATTGCAAGTCAGAACTAATGTCAATCTAATTGCAAGTCTGAGAGAGTCAAAGCAGGCAACAGTACAGCACAAAGCCATATACCACATTAGCTTACAAAAGTCACCACCTCTTAAGAACTTGCTCAAGATCACAGAATTACTCAGGGTCAAAACTAACCTCATAATTAAAGTCTCTCTGAGTGCAAAACACATGCTTTTAAACATCCTACTATAGTGGCAACAA
Source organism: Pteropus medius (assembly GCF_902729225.1). NCBI lineage: Eukaryota > Metazoa > Chordata > Mammalia > Chiroptera > Pteropodidae > Pteropus > Pteropus medius. The sequence continues at coordinate 21,643,578 of NW_024349801.1, read as the reverse complement.
CTCAAAACCTGCCAACATTGGAAATAAACCATATGGTTCCAGGCATCTTTTATGGCTTATCCATGTCACACTGGGATTACACTTTCAGCAGCTCTATCTGTACACCTATGGTTTCACTGTGCTTTTAACATCATTTCCTAAAACAATCTGATATAGAAAAACTATGTGTACTCATTACATTATTAGTAATCAGTCAACATTTTGGTAATGGAAAGTGATTAATTACTTCAATTCTACCAGTTATTGTTTTGGCTACCTATCTCCTCTTGATATATTTCATTTCTTGGAATTTTCCATCTCACATGATTAATGTGTTTTATGATATTTCCTTTTAAAACTATGTTCTTCATAGTATCTAACTAATTCAAAATCATTGGCAGATGTGGTTGACTACCAGTTTTAAGTACATTGTTTCGAACGTACTTTGCCATATGTTATTAGCCAAAAAAAAAAGGGAGGCGAGGGACGAAGAGAGTAAGAAACAATGGAATGAAGATCTGAAATTTAGCTTTTTGCTAAGTTTTATAGAGGTGTTTTTTCTGTTGTTTTATAAATACACATTTTAAAGCATTTTAGATTCAAGAACCAGTCCCATAAATATTTCTTTATTGATGGATGAATTTAAAAGCAATGAAAAAAATCTATACTGTGGTAGATAATCTAGTCTAAAATCAACTACCAAATGAATACAAAATTTTTATCACTATCACTTGATACAGTAATGTGTCAAAGTCTCTTTAGCCATATTTCCCCAAAATTACCTAATTAAATAATTCAAGTACTTATGAAACACCTACCAAATACAAGACATCACATGTATACCAGTTCTAAATAGTATTATATCTAGAAATGAAAAGTGACAATCATATGTCTGTGTTCCACAAGATAAACTCCAAAGGGATTTAAAGTAGAAGTTGAATGGCTAGCACAAGCATTTGTTGAGCATAAAGAACCATGAAGATAAAATGGGCTTACATTGCAATTTTTAATAAAGTGGAAAGAAATAGATGTTAAATTAAAAAGAGAAATCTACCAATTGTAAAGACCTGTTTTGTGGTCCCAGAAATCTTAAAAATAACCCAAAGAATGCATTTCTTACTTGCCGTCAATGAGCACTTCGGATTGCCGATTATTCACTTGATTATCACTCTTGTGGCGAAACTGAAAATCAAAGTGTTTGTGAAAAAACATATTAAATCATAATTTGTCAGCACAGATAAGGATACTGAAAGTACATTGAATTCATCTGTTTGGACAATATCACTATTGGTCTAAAAATGAGCACAGCTTGTGGTGACCTTGAACCCAGCTCTGCGTGTTCTAAATTTGAATAAAGACCCTTCTCACTTAACCTCATTCTGGGTGTCACCATTGGAACAAGTCTAGCCACATGATCTTCCAATTCCCACACTGTTTTAGCTGCTTCTAAGAAGACAATTTGTCCTTTACTCTGCCACATAGCTCCAGAGAAAACCATACATTAATTTTTATGTCTTCGATAGAAAATGAGGACTTCCATTTCTCTCACATATGTGCCCAATACATTATTGGAACATCATTCATTCTGTTTTATGGATTTCTTTGAAGTAATGAAATTACTTGTAACAACATGTATTTTTATTCTCAGAAATTTTAATTGTTAACAGTGATCTGATGAAATACTGAGTATTTAAAACAAAATCAAAACAAAATACTGAACCACATTTGGTGTGGATTTGTGTTTTTATGCCCAACTGATTTTATTTCTTATTGTATATTCCAGTAATGTAAACATCTTTTATTGCTTAGAAGAATATCCAAATATTATGAGCCCTCTACTAAACTCATAAATTAGCAACCATTCAGATAAGACTTTCTATGTGAACTACCAAGATCAGATAGAAATGGGCAAGAGTATAAGGTGTTATTTCAACCAATTAGCCTAAAGGCACAGATGAACAAGGGGTTATATTAGAAAACATAAATCTGACTTCGCAGATCATAATCATCAGGATTAGTGCTTTTTCCTTTTAAAAATATTCAAAATATTATATCAATATTACAATATATAAATTGCTTCAATCAGTCCTTCCCTTTTTCAACATCATTCCCAAAACCATCCCATTTTTCCTTTTATGCTGTGCCCAGTACATACAATTAAACTGATTTCCAGGTGTAAGTAATAGATATTACCAGGAAGAATAAAATATTTGGCATTTGTCGACATGGGAAAAGTTGATAATATTGGTAGAGGAGTAAACTAAGTCAGCCCATCATTGGTATGCAATCTTCTCCCCACCAACAGAACAATAGAAATGGAAACAACTATTTTGTCTGAGTACATAATTTGACAGAGGTACTGGATATTTTCTGTTTGCTCTTCCATATCTACACATATCCCTCTCTCCTCTGCCCTGTGCCAGGGGAAGCTGACTGACATGGTCTTGTACCCTGGCTTCTGGTGGAGCTTGGCCAATAGGTGGCACTGGCAGAGATCAGAGTGTCAAAGGAAAGTGAAATTCCCTGGCTTCCTTCAAGCCGGGTTAACAGGGGCTGCTTCCTCTATAGACAGCCCCAGCTGCTTGCAAGAAGCCCTCAACTATAGTTCCAGTTCTAGTAATTGCTTTCTTCCTTTTCCCCTTCAGGCCTAGAGGTAGTTTTGCCACTAATGTAGCTATCCTACGTGCTTTTCTTCACCCACACCCTTTGTAAATGGTCCCCTCATTATTAATTTTTCTCCAATATTCCTTTTATTCTAGAGCGACATCTGTTTCCTGCCAAGACCCTGACTCATAAAGATAGCCGTTTGTTGAACTGGTACATATTGTCACAAAAAATAAAAGCATATTCAAGCTTTAACTGCAGTAGAGATAAAATCAGACTTGGTATTTAGTCACATCTGTATCTCCCTGAAAAGAGTCTCCTAAATTGACTAGCAGAGCATCACAGAAAAGACAAATCAGTTCACTCTCTGAATACTGAGCAGCCCGCTCTCGGGTCCTTAACACGAGGCACTCTTACTTCTGCTCAGGCATTGCCAAGGGGTCTTGGTATTAGAACAGATAGAGGCAAAGGATTAAAAATGCTAATCCCAGGCTGACTCTTCTTGATAATTTCTACCCTAGAAATGGATATGAAGGATTAGAATGGAACTGCCCAGTACAGGAAGAGAGCAGAGAAATAGTATTACTCATGTACCCTCTACGAGCCAGGCTCTGAGCCAAGTGCTTTATGCACAACATTTCATTTTGTCCTCCCAACAGTGCTGATGTCATTGGCCACATTATATAGACAAGGAAGGGTTCAGAGAAGTAGTTTGCCTCATGTTACACTGCTAGAACATGGTAGAATAAGGTGTCTTTCTCCAAAACTTCTTTCTTTCTTTCTACTCTACCATTTATTCTTCTATGAAGTATGACTATAATGAATAAGAATTTTAAAGCCAATTTGCGGGAACTCATGCATCTAAATGAGTACTATTTCCCTGATAAGATAATGTGGAGAAGTCAGACATTTATTCCAAAGATGTCATTATTCAAATCATTGCTTATTCTATGACTTGTATTAATCATCAAATATCTTATTGACCAAAAGAACTTCATTCCAAATTTTCAAATGGATCTTTATTTTGTATTTCAAAGAGGTCACACTTGAAACTGAGACATCAGGAATGCTCAAAAGCAAATACTCACATAGTCATCTGTGGCATCTTTGACAGCTGTCATAGTTATCACCAGGACCAAAGGCACAATGGTGGTAAACCAGGTCAAGGAGGAAATTTCTGGAATCAGCTAAAACAAACATTTAAAATAGTTAGAACTTTTGAATTTAATAAATGTATCTTTCTAATGTTGCCATTTAATTTCATAAGACTTGACAGATATTTATAGGATTATATTCAGTTATTTGTACAAATGTAAAACTACTTTCAAGAATAGAAGTTTTTGTATTCAGTTGTAAGACATATAAAATAGAAGTATCATTGAACCACTTTTCAGACTACCTGACAAAAAATAAAATTTTTATAGCAAGTTAAGAAGTAAGCTTTTATAATTCTTTCACAGATGATGATCTTTCCCCAGGTTAAAAAACATCATCTGTATTTTTCTCAGCTTCTCATTTCAACTTTTAATAATTTTACCAACTTCTCTCCAGTTTCCAAAGAGAGATTCTTTGAGCATCTACCTTGAGCCAAACACTGTGCCAAGTACTTTCCATATATTATGTCATTTGATTCTCAGTTCAATTCTGTACCACAGGGTTTGTATTCCATGTAAATAGCACTTCTGTGCAAGGCACAGAATACATTGTGAATCGTGCCCCAGAATCAGGAAACATTGCAGCCCTGAGTTTCATTTTCCCATTGTATAATAAATGTCTGAGAGGTCAAGCAACTAGGCCAAGACATACACTGCTAAAATTTAAACCTCGATTATTTGACTCCAGTGCCTTGTTCCTATATCTCAAAAGAAACTCACCTGCGGGAGACATCATAACAGTTGACATGACTCTCTTAGACAGGTGGTTTTCAAATGGGGTTCAATTTGGAACTGCTTCAGGGCCATCAGTCAGGGAAGGGTTGAGTAAAGATGGTCAGCGTATGGAGATCAGGCCCCATGGAAACTTAATTGTTATAATAGCTTCCACATAAGATTCAAAAATCAAACTAACCTCAAAAGCCTCTGAGGCTAACCACAAAAACACTGGTCCGGGTGGTAGAAAAGCTGGATTCTAGTCCTAGTTCTATCATTAACTAACTTGTGGTAAAAACTTTATACATCATCTAACCTCTCTAGGTCTAATTTCCTCATCAATAAAAGAAAGGACAATGAACTAAACCATCCCAAAGTTCCCTTCTAGATATTAAATTCTGTGAACAAAAGCTTTTGATCATAAATAAGAAAGCCATTAGAGAAATAAGATCAAAATTTTGAATGGTGTAAAGCAGTGGTCCTCAACCTTTTTGGCACCAGTGACTGGTGCTCCTATGAGAATCTAATGCTTGATGATCTGAGGTGGAGCTGAAGCAGTAATGCTAGTGCTGGGGAGTGGCTGCAAATACAGATGAAGCTTTGCTTGCTCGCCTGCCGCTCACTCCTGCCATGCAGCCCGGCTCATAACAGGCCATGGACCAGTACCGGTCCACATCCCAGGGGTTGGGGACCCCTAGTGTAAAGGATTACATGAAGAAACCAAAAGCAAATTCACAAGGGAAAAGAAAAAGAAAGAAAGAACTCTAGAATTCTAAAGTCTCTTCATTAAGTCGTAAGGTGTACATTCATTGTTGTTGTTCTTCTTCTTGTTCTTGTTGTTTCCTATTCATTATCCAGTTCTTCTCAACTAACCCTTATTATGGAAATACTTCATCCCTTCTGTTTTTAGTCCATATAATTTGGGTACATTGATTCCATCCTGGCTTCAGTTTTTGTCATGTGATCTAGGTCAAGATAATCATTGCATCAAATTCTTGAGCCATGGTGGTGATTGGTTTAGGGATAGAGGTATAATTCAGCATGGTCCAATCAGAGCTAATGTCCCTCCCTCTCCTTCTCACTCTCTTTCATATTGGAGTTGAAACTAGGAGGACAAAAGTTTAAAGCTTTTAAGATCCACCAGATAGAGAGGACCTGCCAGAGAATGAGGCCAAAATGAAGGAAAACTGAGGAAAGAAGAGTCACATCCTGTTGAAATAGTTTGCCCCTGAATCCAGTCATACATGAAATGATACATACTCATGAATATATTCCATTTTTGCTTAAAAGAATTTAAGTTTCTTCCACTTACAACCAAGATTCTTAATAAATTATTCAATTAAAGAAAAAATAGTACTAAAGCTATTAATCCAGACTGCACATATCTAATCTATCTTCTTACTTCCGATAATTAATATAGAGCCCAGCACATTCTGAATCTACCAGCTGAGACTGATTAAATTATCCTAAAATAAATACTAGGTAAAAAACTAGCTAATATGAGCTATTTATGTGTTTGTGTACTTTGATTTATGCCTTTTCCTTTCTAAAATATCAGTAAATACTGAAATTTAATTTAGGCCCCAATTTTAGTCAAATGGGAGGAAAAACCAAGGTTATTAACTACCAATTAACCACTTGAAACTGTAAAAAATAGCCACTCTACAGTGAAGTAACATATAGCATGCATCATTTATTTTATACGTGTGTAAAATATGTCATTGTTCTTAAACGTGAGTGAAATTTGCCAAATTAAGTTCCACAAACTACTACTCAGCTAGGTTCTTTGTCTCCACTCTGGCAATACCCATACTGTTGACATGAGAGAGAGATAAAGAAAAGAGGGAGGTTACGAACAGTAATTATTCGGCTCTGGTTTGGTTCAAATAAAGTGCAAGGCTGCACTTTAAAATTACATCAGTGTTTAAAATGATGAATGCATTAGTTTTTTACCCATTCCTAGCCCTCCCACATTTGTGAAGAGAAACAGCAATAATAACATTAAAAATCTGATAAGGAGGGTTTTACCTAATCATAAACATTTAGCTAAGTGAATTAACTTACTTTTCACATTATATGACTACTTTTAACCAACAGATTAGGAAGAAATACAATGTAAACATTACCTGTAAAATCAGAAGAAAAAGGAAATAGGCATTCGCCACTCGTTGAAACTGTTCAAATAAATTAATTGGCAAGAAGGTGAGAATATTGTACTTGGATGTGTGGATACGATTATCCTGAAAAAGAAATAGCATCATATTAGTTTGGAGCAAAGCATTTCTCATTATCATAAATAGCTCTAAAACTTACAAGGCTGAGCATGATTTATACCACAGCAAGAAAGATAAGCCAGTTATCTAGGAAATTTTAAACTTTGTGTGGCCCAAGGTCATTCGTTTTTCCCAAGATGACATGCCTCTGATACTAGGTAAAATTACTGTTCGATGCCATAAAATCATCCAAGACTCAAAAATGTATCAAGTGCAAAAGTCTACCCCTGAGATTTTTTACTCTTATGCATTAATTCATTTGGCAGATATTACTTGAGTACCTACTATAGGCAGACACTGAGCTCATACTGAGGCCCATGAGGTTGGAAGGATTTGGGGAATCATCTGGTCCACTATCCCAAAGCATGACCCTTTAGATAACTCTGACGAGAGTTCCTTAGACCTGTCTTTGAAAATCTTCTGTGATGGGAAACTCACTATCTTGCAAGGCAGCCTGTGTCCATTTCAGAATGATGATTGCTAGATTTTTATTTTGAAAAACCCAAATTTGCCTTCCCGTAACTTCTTGACATGTGTCAAATTCCATCCCTGGGTAATCTAATCCAAGTCTAAGCTCTTTCAATGTTGACAATTTTGAAATATTGGAAGGCCCCTCCTAGAGCTTCCCTAAATCTTCTCTACTCTGATCCAGACATTCCCAAACACCTCAGCTATTCTCCATGACTTATTTTACCGACATCTCTTCCTGGTCAGCTTCTACTAGATCCATCCCAATTCCTCTGCATCTCTCTTAAAACATGGTGTCCAGAACCAAACACATATTGCAGACTTTCACCTTGTCCATGTACAGTAGAAACTTTGATGTTCTGTGTTCGGGACTATTGTATTAATGTGACTTAAAATTTTGTTAGCATTTGGCAATTGTGTCTCATAGTTTCTTCTTATTCAGTTTTGATTAACTAAAATTTCTAGATTATTTTTTCATAAATTATCATTAAATCAGGTCTCCCATTCCTAAGCATATATAGTTGGTATTTTAAAAATATCAATGTACAAGATTTTGCATATATCCCTATTATAACAGCCTAATGAAAAAAATAATAATATTGACTATACTATCTCAAACTGTTAAATATTCCTCCAAGCTTTGTGTCATCAAAAAAATTCAAACGCATGCCTTTTATATATTTTTCCAAAGCTGTAGACTAATACATTAAAAAAGATAGGACTAAATACCGTCCCCAGCCCAAAAAAAAAACCAATTTTCTTTTTAATTAAAAAAAAATTAAAACTTTGGCAAACTACTACACAGATTAATGTTAACACCCTTTTTGGGTATTTATATAAAACATATTAAGTATGTTTTATGTAACCATTTATAAATCCACTTAACAATATTCCCACAAGACTTAATTCTATCTTATCCACAAAGAAAGCATGAGAAATTTGGGGTCTTGCTAAAATTCAGAATTAACATGCCCAGAGAATTTCCATCCACTAATAGTTTAAAACTGAGGTTAGCTAGTGCGACTTGTTTTAAGCGAATCTACACTGACTCCTACTAATCACTGAAAATACAGTCATCTGTTAAATGTCCATTTTTAACATTTACCAGGAATCAATGTGTCTAGTTCTGTGCAACAAGTTGTGGGAGAATGAATAAGGTGTCAAGAGAAGAGTTTCCAGCTCAGTTGGTCTAATACATAGCAGTGTACCAAAAACTGTTCTGAAAGTTAATGATGACCAATTTTGCAATGACTTGGGCCAGGAAGACTATAAAAACTGTTGACCATAACACGTTTTCCTAAAGAAGAGACTTGGAGAAGATAATAGGGAAGAGGAAAGCTAAGGAGAAAAAGCGGTTAACTAAAAGGGTCACAGATTCTAAATTTTGTTTTATATTTTCCAAAGTTGAAACTAAAATACAGGTTAAGCCTGTATTTTGCTCAAAGGACAGACTGAACATCTGCTGGGTCATTCAAAACCATAGCAGGAATCATTAAAAAAAAAAAAAAAAAAAAACTCTCCTACAAATTGAATTACACATAGGTGAAGAGCCAATTGTGTGGGATAAAATGATAATGCCAAATGGGTACTGTGATGATTTTCTCCTATTTGTTTAACTTGACATATGCAATGATTGTGTCTATTCTACTGACTCAGTCGTAGATGATGCAAACCCTCACAGCTATGACTGGGAACAAGGAACGAGGGCTCCCCCTCCTGGAGATTCTCTGGACCCCTCTACTTTGTTTTTTCAGTCAAAATGAAAAAATGTTTTCATTCCCACTGCCCTGTCCAAGAATATGAGTTTTGTTAAGAACTTAAATCAGGCACATTAATATTCAATCATTTCATTGATCCAGCCTACAAATTTTAATACAACTCAGGTTATAATACAGCACAGGAAATCTTCACCAGCACCCTCTTAGCTTTTCCATCATGGCCCATTAGAAACATCCCAATCCAGAAGAAAGAATGAGACGGACTAGAAGGAGAAGAGGAGTAGGAGACCAAGAAGTAAGGAATATATCTGGACAATTCATACAGCATGTTTGGTGCTGACAGAAGCCAGGCTGGAAGTCATGGCTTTAGTTTGTTAGCCAGGTGAGCCAGTGAACTGACCCCATGATAAGATAGGCTTAACCACATGGTCATGGGCAGTTCTGGACCAGGGCAGACAACCCATGGAATGGGAAAGAGCCTGCCCCTAGAAGAGCATCAGAGACCACCTGCTCCCTGTAAGAAGCTCACTTCCAAAAGAGGGCAGGGATGAGCTGAGGATGCCCAGGTATTCCTCTAAGATTGACACATGATTCCACCTTCCATGAGATAGAGTGAGTAAAGAGGTAGAGAGAGAAGTGTTAACCCCAGCAGAGTCCCCTTCACCTGAAAGGCAACCAGGATAAGAAAAAAGCAATGCTCCTCCAAAATGTATTAATATAAAGGCCCTGAGGCGAGCAGAAGATGACATGCTTGGGGATCTAAAAGAGTGACTGTGAGGCTTTAACTATAGAAGTCAACGCAAACTGAGGCTAATGAGAAAAGGTCCTTGGAATTTATATTAAGGATTTTCGTCTTTATTAGAAAGACTAAAATTGTAAGTGAAGAGGGAATTACTAAAAGGTTTTAAGTGAAGAAATAACTTGATGGATTCTAATTTTAAAAGATTATCCTAGCTATCAGGTAGAGAGTAAATTGGAAATTACACAAGAATAGATGTGAGAAGGTCAATGCGGAAGACTTTGAATTAGTCCAGGTAAAAGGTGATGGGTGGCTTGGACCAGAGTGATGGCAGAAGGGATGCAATTAATAATAATAAATAATAATAATAATAACAACAACAATAATAATAAATAAATAATTGATGATGACATTTATCAAGCTTTTACCATATGTACTGTTCTAAGAGCTTTACATTTCATAGTTCATTTTATCCTCACAATATCCTTGTGAAATAGGTACTAATCTCCCCATGCTATAGAAGGAAAATCCTTCAGCAAGATCAAGTAATTTGTTCAAGGTTACACAGCTTTCAAGTGGCAGAGCCAGGATTTGAATCCAAGCACTCTGCTTCAAGAGCCTACCCTCTTCACCACCAATTCTCCCCCAACTCAGTGCAAAGATGTCTCTTCTGCTTTCAAAGCAATCAGTCCTTGCTCTCTCCTCCACTCTGTATTTCTAGTCTGCTGCCACTTTCTTACCAAGGAAAATACTGTATATCTACCTTTTCCTCTTGAGTCAACCTGCTCATTTGGAGCCCCAGTTATCTATTGCCTGATGTATGATTATAGATTCCTTGAATTCTCTTTCAGTTCCCCTCGAGAGTGTTTCTCTTGGCCCTGACAAAGCTCTGTGCAGGCGAATAGTATAGCTAACTTTTAGCTTTCCAACAGAAACTGCAGTGGCCCAAGTTCTTTACATTTTCAACACTGACTATTTGGTGTGTGGAAAGAATAAAGTAAAAAGTGATAAATTCTTCAGAGGTAGGACATCAAATAAAATATTAATAAAATGAAAAGCATTATTCTTTATAATAAGATTTTATTGTGTAATTTTATTGCTTAAGAAAACAAAGCAAATAAAAAATAACAAATAATGCTAAATTAGTAAATAGAGCATTTGGGGAGTTTGCATCAATTCTTCCACTGGCAAAACGGAGCTAATATTTCTCATCTATATATAGGACTATTGTGGAGATAAGATGAGATCATAAATGTGAAAGCATATTTGCTGTTGAAAGATTTATACAAATATAAAATTTTTGTGAGCAACCCCTAAAAAATTCAAATGGGTTTAGAAAATCCAGTGAACAGGGCAGAAAAACTGGGTATGCCACGGTAATAAACAACTCAGAATCTTCATAGCTTAACATAATAAGAGTCTCCTTGCTAATGCTACTTCTCTGACAGCAGGGATGCTCTGCTCGTCATAGTTACTCACAGTGTGCCAGCCACCATTTCAAATGCTTCCAGCTATAGTACCAGAGGGAAAGAGAAGACTCTGAAGGGTCTCACACCTACACATTAATGCTTTAACCCAAATGCTCACAACTCATTGACTGAAAAGGTTACCATATATCTAAAAGGCAAAGAGCCGGAAACACTAACAGACATGACTAATGGCTGCCACAGTTAGAAATGGAAACTAGCCTTAATACTTGGAGAGTGTTAGACACATCACCTACAAAAACTAAATGTCAAAACCCAGCATCAGCACTGCACATCCAGTCCCGTTTTAATGCCAGATGTAACAGATATTTGACTATTTTCCCTTCTCCTCAGCTAACAGTGCTACAGATTTCTTAGTCCTATAGTCTGGATGGATTCGGTTTCCATTCATAACTCCAAGGTCAAGCCCAGATTAGTTTAAACCAACTGCATGGCCCATCCTCTTGATTACAATTTTGAATTCAGGGATTAGCACATGACCTGTGTCAATTCCGGGAATTCACGATAGACGTAGGCTTTCTTTTTCCTCCTGGATTCCAACCTGGAAGCAAGTAGCACTGAGGTCACTGACAGTATCTTGAGACCATGAGACAGAATATTGCCAAGAATGAACTGTACACTGAAGATGCAGAGCTGAGAAATGCAGAAAAAGAAACTAGACTAAGCTTTTCCTGATGCTAGCCCTGTCTCTGGACCTTTTAGTTATATGATCTGTTCATTTATTTTACCATCTGAGTCCATTTGAGTTGATTTTTCTTTTACTCCTAACCAACCAAACCCCAAGTAAAAGCCTTAAAAATATATAAAGAAAATCAGTTTACATTTTTGTATAGTAGTTTATTTTTATCTCTATTATTTGCCTTCAAGACTGAGTCACAGAAGGCCAAGCCTAAATGCATCAGTGGTTGTCTGGGGACACTGCCTGCATCTGCAAATCCCAAAGGCCAAACCCCAGGAGCTTTCGCAATGAGTACCACAGTTTCAGTACTATCAAAAGATCTGCCCACATTTGATGAAACATTTTTATGTCATGGCAGCTATAAAAAGTAACTTTCAGGAGCTTGAGTGGGGAAAGCCTAGTTATCTTGCCATAAGAGGAGGCAGCTATAATACTGTTATGGTACAATCTGGATTCCAGAGAGAAAATTAGTCAAGACTCTTAAGGGAGAGATTATCTCTAAACCATAAAATAAAAAACAAAATGAGAGTGTGTCCACAGACCACTTGCATAAAAAAAGGAAGTGGCCTAAAGGCATTTGCACCACTCAGGAAATATGTGAAACACCCATGTTTATGCAAAGATTCTAAAAGAATGTATGTATGGGGCAAATAGGCCTGGAGATTGGGTGTCTGGCGCCTCACTGATACCAGGCAGAACCACAACTCTACAGTATTGTCAAATGTTGTCCAGCTTAAGAGTCCATAGCATTCAAGGTTGAGAAGAATGAAGAGATAATAGTGTTCCTCTATAAACACTGTTGAGGGAGGGGTCAAGCCTCAGAAGAGGCTTTATAGACAGCTGTCAATAAACACTGGCTACAATCGTCATCGGTAACAGTCTCCTAAGCCTGGGCTCCCTACCGTGAGGGAGGGGAAGGGCAGAGGGCACATTTTTCCCAACATTCATCCGTTCATTCATCTGAGGGCCTTCTGTGTGTAAAGCACTATGTCATTGAGCTAGGACTACAGATGTGAAGGAACACAGTCCCTACCTCCTGGAGCAAGTTTGCATTACAGTTGTGGGTGAGAGGCAGGAATGAGCAGACAATAAACTTATAATTGATGACACAATTTAAGCAAGTGATCAGTGCTATGAAGAAAACAGTGAGTAGTAGAATAGGAGCAGTTGGCCTGCCAAGACTCCCTTAGGAAGCCTGTTTGTTTGATTTTCCAGGTTAATGCAACCTCAAGATTACCCTATCTGATGAGACCGCTGAGGCACCTGTCCCCCAGGGGACGCCCAAAAGAGTCCTTTAGGACATATGCCAAGCACTGTGCTGAGTACTGTACATACATCACCTCAGATAATCTTCAAAAAGTCCAGTGAGCTGTTAATATTTCAAAACCATTTTATAGAGGAAGAAATTGAAGCATAGAGCAGTTGCAAGGGTTGCCCCTAAAAGCTGGTTCATAGTCATGTGTTCTCCCAAATGGTATGTGTTTTCTGAGAAATAGTCAGAAACAAGGAGTTTCTAGACTTCCTCTTAATTAATGAAGACCCTTATAGAACATTCCTTGCCTGATGAATAAAAGAACTTCTCTAAACTAAAGTACGGTGAAGGGTGCACATTAATTCAATCAGCTAAAGCAGTCACTTTCAGTCCTTTCAATCTAGGGAGAGCATCTTGGGACTTGTCTAGGGACAAGTCATTTCCCATCTAGACCTCTGAAAGACAGACTGTGGCTAGGCAAGTTTTTAGGCCTGAGTTTCCCCACAAAGTAAATCACAAATCTTGTTTTCTTTTCACCCTCAGGCCTAGGTATAGTGTACAGCATCTGAAAGACTGTTCTAGAGCTAGTAAAAAGCTTACAAATAGTAATTTATCCAAAAAGAACTAATGTGGAGCAATTACCAGGGGAACAAATTAAATTTCCCTCTGAGATTAATTTAATCACCCTAATATTTTTTTCTCCAGGGTGTTTAGATGAATATAACCTATAAAGACTTTTAAAGAGTTCTAGATAAAATATTAACTTTTCTTTTGTGACATCTAAAATTACTGTTAAAATTAAACAGAGAGAGACCTACTATATGCCTTCTCCAGAGAGATGGAGTAAAACAAAATGCATACAAAAGAAGAAAGAAAAAAAAATAAAAAGTTGTATTTCAGTGGGACTTTTATAAAGTATCCCTAATGATCTGTTTGCCAAAGCTCTTCTGTGCCTCCTCCTTGTAGACCAGCCATCCACTGGGTAGCAGGCCCTTAGCTTTGACTCATTGGCCCATCTTATTCTAGGGTTTTAGAGACCTTGGATAACCAGAGTGGACGTTTCTTTGAGCTGATTTGGGGCTGGCTTGTTAAGGCCATTTCCTGAACTATAACAGTGTCTTTGAACAACTTAGTGCTATGATTTGCTTTGTTTATTAGGACTAAAAATTAGACCATATTCTTGCTGCTGTGCAGTCTGGGAACTAAGCCAAATTTCAGGCAGGACCTCAGCATTTATGACACTAACAAAGGCACAATGGAAAAGTCCAGTTAACAAGGAAAGATGCCCATAAAGAATTTCCCAAAGGGCCAAGGAGTTACAACAACACACTACAAATAGCTTAATCTTTCCTAGGACTCTGCCTCTTAAACTAGGGTTCTACGCAAACAATGCTAACTCTAGGGTAACTATGAAATTTTCTCCTGAACCCCTGGGGATCAGATGGGAAGCACATGCAACTCTCAGCCCCCACCCTCTCCAGGGTGCTAGGGCAACTGGGACCCCTGGCCAACTTGTGGAGATGTCCTCCTAAAATATTCCTAGCCTTTCCTGGTCTCCAGCCTCTTCTTATCTAGGGTTGAATGATAAATCTAAATCTAGACAAACTCGTATCAACTGACTTCAAGAAGAAGCTCATGTGAGTGCTGAGTAGAGAAGGCTGCCATGATGTAAACAAAGAAAATGTACAGTGGTTTCAAATGTGAGTCTCCAATCAAAACTCACTAAGAGAGATGTTCTAAGCTGCTGATCTGATTAGCAACTTCTAAGCTGCTGAGCTGCTTCTCATGAGAGTAATTCTAAGTACCAGATTCCAGGGCAGATTTCAGTGGGTATTTATTTAAGTTAATGATTCAACCAAGCATCACTGGGGAGGCCAACTATGAATAACAGTGAGTGTACAAAGCTGCTTTGGAACAAAGCAGACCGGATTCTTTCCCATTTCTTGAATGAATAAATGAATGAAAAAATGAATAAATGAATGAGGGACTGCTGGCTGCAGCACCCGCACCTTCTCCACCATCTCATCCCACTTCCTTCATATTCCGCTTCCCTAGTACATTCCTCTTCCACATTCCTCCTCCTGATTCACATCATCAGGAGTAAGGATTCGAAAACAGTGTTCATCCAGACCCCTATGTAAGTGTGTTGATTTGGGGAAGGAAGAAGCCAGAAAGGTTGGCGGGATGGGCAGAACAGAATCAGGAGGCATTTCTTCAGAATAGAAGACTATGCTCTGTATCCTTCCCACTTAGGGTTACCAGCAGCGCTATAAATAGTACAGGGATTAGAAGTGGGTGAGGGAGATGCAACCTAGGTATCTGACTATGTCCTGTGGCCTGAGGCCTTTTTGAGAAACTGGTTTTCCCTGAATAGTTATTGTTTATATTTATAAAAACAAAAGATTACAAATCCATTGTAGATATTCTCCTCCCACAAGTCCTTTCCAGGGAGATGATTTGCCTATATTTTCAGTATGGAAAGTGACACCCAGAAAGTCTGAAAGCACTTGCGGAGACCAAGTCAGAGTCATGACCCATGGCACCACCCCAGGTTTCTAGGAAATTTTATGATTCTAGACCTGAAAAAATGCCCCCACTTGACTGTGAGTTTCTTGAAGGCAGATACCAATGAGTCTTATCCACTTCTAGATACCTCACCCCTGTGCCAGGCATATGGCAATTCCTCAATAATTGTTGTTCTTAATAATTTAATTTGTAATAATACTTTTAATTGTTAATAATAATTATGGTTGTTATAAATAAATGTATAAATAAGTGAACAAATAAAAATAGACTATAGCAATGATTCAGGGAAGCCCTCTACCAAAAAATTTACACACCTATTATATGTCTGGCATTGTGCTAGGTGTGGGGTAGGGAGAGAAGGAGGGATACAGAAGCATCACTTTCAGGCCAACTCTTTATATCAAACACTGTCTCTGGCCAATGTTATCCATTGTAATTTAAATACCTAAGGGAGGATAACACATTAGTTTCTAGCACTTCAATGTGAGGAGGATTTCCTTGCTGATGGGGAAGATCTTGGAAACAGGAAAGCACCAGGCAAGTAGGTAGACATGGAGAGTAAGATAAGGGGAGGGGAGGAAAGAGCTAGAAAGCACTTCACTTACCATTGGCATGGAATTGAGGAATGGATTTATCACAGCCTATAGTGTTGATAGCATTCTACACCCTCTACACCTCAGATTCAAACTAGATTTTGCATTTATGTTTAAGACCTACAGTTTTCCTGAAAACACCATTGAAATATGCCAAGTTTCTGTTGCAAATAGCAACATAAAATACTTTTTCAGTTAAATTTATTGGGATGACATTGGTTAATAAATTTATATATGTGTACAATTCAATAATATGTCATATGTATACTGTATCATGTGTTTACCAGCCAAAGTCAAATCTCTTTCCACCACCATATATTTGACCCCCTTATCCACCCTCCTTGCAAATCTTGTTTCAGGAAAGATTCAAGAACTTCTTGAAGATATTTCCTCAAAAAATCTAAGTCATATTTACCATAAAGAAACACTAATCCAGTTAAGTACTTGAGTAAATGCCAATTATCCCTAGAGATAATTGAGTATGAGGAAAGAGTGAAGGCTTGGAGTTCCGAATCTGAAAGGTGACTCCCTATTTTCCAACTAAGTGATCTTGGAAAAAAATCTCTTACCGTCAGTTTCCCCATCTGTAAAATATGTGTGTAATAATATCTACCACGCAGACTTGTAAAGATCGAATGGGATGATATATATAAAGCACTAACACTGTGCTTGATAGAATTAAATATTTTTTTTCCTCCTCACCTCTTTGTATTTGCCAAAATCTTCAGGACACTCCTAACTAAAGAAACAGAGAATAGATCGAGTGCTTCTGAAACTCAAATGTTTCATTCACAAAATTGTATATGAATCATTTGGGGGGCGTTGTTCAAAGCAGATCCTGACTTAATAGTTTTGTAGTGGGGCCTGAGACTATGCAGTTCTAACAAACTCCAGGGGAGGCCAATGATGCTGGCCCAAGACTTGTGGACCACGCATCAAGAAGCAAAGTATTAAATAGCCTTTAAGAGTTTTGATAAGCGTAAATTTCTGTAATATAAGAAAGGTTGAATGTATTTTTTAAAGGCTATGTAAATAATTTAGTTAAATCAATACAAACCCAAAATGTTCCATTTGCATCTATAGATTATGAACCTCAAGAGATATTTGACTTCACCACTAGACCATGGAACTGAATCAATGTCACAGGTGAAACACTGAAATGCTTTACACCAAGACTTAGAGCGCAAACACAAAGTGTCCTTAAATCGGCTTAAGATATTTTTTCTAGATTTTTTCTCCTTCAATCCTTAGAAAAATACATTGGATGAAAGGAAATATCACATATTTTCAACTTAAGCTCTGGCCAATAAAAAGACCAGATCAAGCATTAAATTGAAAAATAAAGAACTATGGAAAAAAATTCAAAGTCAACAAGTATATAGAAGCAAGAGAGCATAAGATAGGGTAAGAAGAAGAAATGGGGGGTAGAGAGGAAAAACCTTTTTTTAATGATAAAATGCAAAATACTGATTATTTATACAGGCTATATAAATCCTGTATGGTTTCAAAAATTTATTTATAATTTTTTGTTCATAAAACATAAAAACATTTTTTCATATTTTTTAAAGATATGTATTAGCAATATGAACAAATTTAAGAAAAGTATTCAGCTGTTCTTAGAAAATTGTCTTCCTTACCCAAATATAGTGAAAATGTTAATTATAAGTCTAACATCACTCATTCTCATATTTATATTACAAAGTCTTATACTCTATTTTATTTATGCATATAAAATAATCTCTAAATCCCAAGGGGATAGCAAATTTCTGAGGGACGAAGACCTGACCTCATGCTTTTCTAAGCCTCTAAAGCATTTAACAAAGTGATAAACACTTACTAATTACTCAATAAAAGGCTAATAAATCCAACTGGAAAAAAAATACAAAATAATACCTAGGAGAAGAGCAATTCCATTTATCAGAACAAAATATGAGCTAATGTAATTGTTAGTTATTCATAACACAATGCATACCTAGAGAAGTACTTTTGCCAAAGAAAAGTAGGCACTAGCATAAATATAGAGTTTTTACATTTTTATAACACAATGTCATCATGCAGTCTATTAACTTTCCCATATCAGAAAGCAAGGGAGAAGGAAAAAAAATCAAACATTCCTTTAGCTTATTTTCTCACCTAGAAAAGTCTGAACAATGCTTTCTCTGCAAAACATTATGAAGTTCAGCCCATTTATGCTTCTAACCTCAAAAATGTCTTGCTTAAAACAATGGCGTTTTTGTGGCATTCGGTCTACAAGAGTGTTTAAAATATCGCAACATGGGACTAAGTGGTTTGCAAGAACCATAGAAACATGACTTGGGAAGAAATCTTCAAAGTTCAATCATTTATTTTATCTTTCTGCTTCCATATAGAAATCATCTAAACCAGCTCTGTCATAGATTAATTTTTTAAAGGCTTTTGCTTATTAGGCTAGAGAGCAAGATACTGTAACATATTTAAACAAAAATTGGGTTAGTAGCAAGAAAGTTAATTATAGAAATTGGAAAGTATAGTAGTTTAATCAATAAGATGTAATGATTAATGGCCCAATGGCAACCTGTAGAGAGGTAGCTAGTGATGAGGCACATGACTCTATCTTTGACTATGTTGTACTCAATATTTTTATTAATGACTTACATCAGTGATTCTTAATCCTGATTGCTCATTAGAATGACTTGGAGAGCTTTAAAAAAATACCAGTGCCTGGACTCCACCCCCAGAGCTCCTGATTCAGTTGCCCATTGGATCAGATATCAGTGAAGATACAGAAGACATGCTCAGTAAGTTCACATGTGACACAATGATGAAAGGGATAATTTAATGACAGAATAAGTGCCTGTCGTGTGCCAAGTTCTATGACAAGTAAGATACGGAGATAAATGTAACACAGTCCTTGTCACTAATGATGAAAATGAGATTAGCATGAGATTAATAAGTGTCAACAATCACCAAAAGCTAGTGCCATCTTAGGCTGCATTAATAATTCTTCTTCTAATTCAAGCTGGTCAAATAACTTCCAAAATGTTGCATTTGACTTTGGAGCAACCCGCTTTAAGACATTATAGAAAAGCTGAAACTGAAATGAAAGAATTGGAGGAGATTGTCCCGAAGATTAGTCTACTCAGTGAACCCAAGTTTGATATTTTAAATACATATTATCAGAAGAGTTGTCATGTGAAACAGGAGATACATTACCTCTACTTTGGCCTCAGAAAAAAATGCTAAATTAATGGTGAATTAATTGGTGAATTAAATGGCGAAATGCTAAAAAATGCTAAATTAATGCTAAATTAAAGCAAGAGAAGATCAATGTGGCTCAATTGATGAAAAAAAATTGTCTAAAATCAGAACTATTCAAAGATAGAACAGGCTATTTTGGGAGGCAGTGAGTTCCCCTTCTCTAGCAGAATATAAACACAGACTGGATAGGTAATCAGTGAGAATTCTGTAGAGATAAGTGGATGGGTAAACTTTAAAGAATAATTCCACACTGAGATTCTATCATGAACTTACACTTACATGACAGAGAAGTCAGTCAGTCAGGTTTTGTATAAAACAACTCTTCTTCCCAGCACTTTTGTATTATTGGTGCAGAATTATGACACCGTCTGCAACATATCTAGGTTGTACCTGGACAGACACAGCTGTAATGATGTGACCTTGACTCACAGCAAGATTGACAACCAAGGGGCATGCATGAAACTCAGAAAAATTAAGGATGCTAAAAATGTCAACACTATGGTATAAGCAGCCAAAGATTAAGATCACTGATCTACATATAAGAATCTGATTGGTGTCCTCTACTTAATTCCTCAAAGAACAAGTTTTCACCATTCAAGCCAGAACATTCTTACAAAGATGTACATATGTACATTCTTAAAACCACAACCTTACCTACATATATATATATATATATATATATATATATATATATATATATATATATATATATATATATGTAGCTCCTAACCAACTTCTAGGATAATTTTTAAAGTGTCTTCAGGTTTAAGTTTAATGTCTAAATAGCTTACTTTTATAAGAAACTGCATAGAAAGTCAGATATAAAATACAACAGTAATCTTAACACTGGTTTTATAATAGTGGATGTGAATTTGAGATGACTATTTTTAATGCAAATGATTTGATTAATCTTTCAACTACAAAATGTAAACTATGATAGTTACTGTCTTTTAATATTATTATTCACAGAACCAAAACTATTTGGGCCAGTAAAGAAAACTACAAAAGATTAAAAACCACTTTGAGACCGTTGGGGTTGGTGGTTTTTCTGTTAACCTCTCAACTGTTACTGAACTTGCCCAATTGATCCACATAGTTGACTTATGGATTACTTTCACGACCGTTTGCCAACAAAAGAAACTGCACTTGTAGTTCTCCTTTTATACATGAAGTTACTTTTCTTCCTGCTCCATCTTTTCAGTTCTCAATCTTAGTTTAAATCTATTTCACTAAAGTTAGGCTATAGTAGAGCTTCAAAATTCTGACATCAAAATCAACTCATTAACTCTTTTAAGTCTCTTTATATATTGCTTGGAAACTTTTCAATTTCATATCATTGCAAAGAAGAAAGTAAAAGTAAAGTAAATAAGCCAAATCTGTGTGCTTTACTTGAAATTCACAAAGCAGATGGAATGGAACTAGTTTATGAGGATGCAGAAATTACTCAAGCCTGGAACAGATAAATAACAAATATTTCAGAGTTTTAGAGTTTAACTAGATTTTTTAACTACCTTAATGTCTCATTTTAGAGTATTAGGAATAGGAATTCAGAAACTGAAACAAAAGATTGAAACAGGTCAACGAAATTAAGGAAACAAGGAATTGGACAAATGCTTAGCCAAAGAATAACACACTTTAAATAAATCAACTGTCAAAAAGATAAAATATTTATACTTTTAAACTCTGAATCCAGAATGAAAATGATTTGAGAGATGTCCAAAAGTTATCTTTTCTCTTACAAGTAAATTATTTAAAAAGTAAAAATAAAAACCTCTGTCATATAAAACATAGAATAATTTACACAGATATTAACAGCACACAAAACAGACAGCATTTTCAATGTTTGCTAAAAAGTCACTGTTACTATGGTAATGCCCCAAAACAAAAGTGCAACAACCAACAACCACATAAACCCATTGCAAATGCAAGTTACTGGCACTCTCTACAACTAATTCCAACTTGTCACACTCCTTGTCATCATCTGTACTCTTCGGTTGGTATATAAATTGCTTTGGTTATCAGGCTTATTGGTGAGGCTCTACAGCATGTTGGGCAGCTGTGTCTCTTATGAATAAAAGAAAGAGAAATCCAAATTTTTTCATCAAGCTGAGGATTAAAGCAGGACTGGGATGTGTCTCGACATGTTGATACTCCAAGAGTTTCCCAAAAACAATATTTACTTTTACCTTTCCATGGACTTTATGTACTTGGATATCCAAAATGTGTGAGAAGAGTGATTCCAAAAAGCTTCATTTCAGTGATCCTGAAAGCTTTTATACTATTTCTCTCTTTTTTATTGCAAAATCTTAATGAAGTGGGCTATACCCCACTCCCATCTTTCTTGCATGTTTTTCTTTCCTGCCTTCTGACTTCCAAATCCCAACTTGAAAAATAATAATAATTAAAATTGTTTTCTTCAGGTTCTCTAATTGCTTCCTTCTGATTTAAAGATGCTTTTCTTAGTTCTTAACCTCACGGCACCTAGCATTAGAAATGGTTACTCATCCCCTGTTTCCTGACAGTAGATATGCCTTTGCTACTGCCCAAGTACACGGAGCTTTATATAAGGAAAGAGGACTTTTAATATCAGGAGGCAAAGAAATTAAAAATAGGGAAGAGATCTTCACCCTGTTAGAAGCCATTTGGCTGCCAAAAAGAGTAGCCATAATTCATTGTCCTGGACACCAAAATGCAGAAACTGAGGTGGCACAAGGAAATTCCTTTGCAGATCAGATAGCAAAGGATGCTGCCAGAAAACCAGTGGGGCCCGGAGACATCTTGCTTTTAAAGCTTCCCCCGGCCTTTGAAGAATGGCCTGAGTATACCTCATTCGACTTGGAATTAAGTGAAAGACTGGGAGGAAAAGAGGGAAAACAAGGATGGAGAATGCTCCCTGATGGAAGACCACTCCTTCCTCAGGCTTTGGGAAGGACCTTAGTGGACTTAACACACCAGTCCACCCATCTAAGAGGAACCAAGTTAATTGAACTATTGAAAAGGGATTATTATGTTCCAGGACTGAAAAGTTTAGCCAAGGACGTGGCTAATAGGTGTGCAGTATGTGCACAAGTAAACCAAGGAAGGACCTCCACGGAACAAGGAGTGAGACTCAGGGGAAAGAGACCTGGAGAGCACTGGGAGCTTGATTTTACAGAAGTTACACCTGGAACTTTTGGATTTAAGTACCTATTAGTTTTTATTGACACATACTCTGGATGGACTGAGGCCTATCCCACTAAGCATGAAACTGCACAAGTAGTAGCTAAGAAATTAGTATCAGAGATAGTTCCGAGATTTGACCTGCCCATAACATTAGGGTCCGACAATGGCCCAGTGTTTATCGCTGTAACTAGTAAAATTATGGCAAAATTACTAGGAATAGAATGGAAATTGCATTGTGTTTATAGACCACAGAGTTCAGGCCAGGTAGAAAGGATGAATAGGACTTTAAAAGAAACATTGACTAAGTATAAATTAGAAACCGGCAAAAATTGGGTAAGCCTCCTTCCCTTTGCACTTCTCCGTGCTAGATGTACCCTCTATGTAAAAGGAATAATGCCTTATGAAATTATGTTTGGGCATCCACCCCCTTAACTGCCCAAACTAGGAAGTAGAAAAGAAATAGAAGTACATAATCTGTCCTTGCTTAAGTCTTTGCAGGCTTTACAATTAGCCCGAAGTGATGTAAATCATCTGGTGTCGGCCACCAGAGGAGATAAGAACTTCTCCTTCCAGCCCCACTCTTATCAACCAGGTGACTGGGTCTGGATTAAGAAAGTGCAACCTGCTGCTCTTGAGCCTCGATGGGAAGGCCCGGTTCCTTGACCACACCAACAGCGGTTAAGGTCGCTGGACGATGCCATTGGATCCATCACATCCGACTCAAAGCGGCCCAGCCTCCGGATCCTGACCGGAGATGGAAAGCAACGCCCACTGGAGATCCCCTCAAATTAAGACTTTCACGGGTTTAATATTTTTACTTGCAGCTTGTGTAGCTGCCAATCCTCATCAACCCACATTGGTTAAATGGGACTTGGTTCACATGCAACACTGGGTTAACTCCTTGCATAAATCTACAATATTGGAATAATAGGACTGGGTTTTGTGTGCTAGTACATGTGATACCACAAGTATATTTCTATTCTGGAGAAGGGGGATGGGAACATTTACAAATAACATGGGAAGGGACAAGGAAAAAGAGGGCTCCTATCCTAGTGCCACTCCTAGTAGGGCTAGGAGTCGCAGGGTCGGCAGCAGTAGGAACAACTGCCCTAGTAACTGGAAGCTCCAACTTTAAAGCCTTAAGCCATCAGGTAAATGAGGATCTGCTTACCCTAGAAAAGTCTATTAATCACTTAGAGAAGTCTCTAGACTCATTGGCTGAAGTTGTACTACAGAATAGAAGGGGCTTAAACTTGTTATTTCTAAAACAAGATGGCTTATGTGTCGCCTTAGGAGAAACTTGCTGTTTTTATGCCAACCACTCTGGCATCATTCGAGATAGTCTAGCTTTAGTAAGACAAATTGTTAAGGAAAGAGAAGAAAAACTACTACAAGGTCAGTCATGGTATGAAGGTTTATTTAATGCAGCCCCTTAGTTAACGACATTATTGTCATCTATTGCTGGACCTTTAATATTGGCTTTACTAGGACTGCTGTTTGGACCATGTATAGTGAATTGCCTTATAAATTATATTAAACAGAGAGTCCAGGCTGTTAAATTAATGGTATTATCTACTCAAGTAACAGGGGTACCTCAGTTGCCCCCAGTTTACAAGAAATCAAAGATTTGATATATGCCTGAAAACCAGTGGGGAATGTGACAGCCTGCTGAAATATGAAAAGGTTAAAGGATAATTAAAACCTGAAAGTGGACAAAAGAAGTCTATACCTTAGGCCTAGTTTCTGGAACCCCTAACTACATTCTATTAATCATGAAACTTGTAACAATGAGCTCAGACGCTAACTGCCAATTTTAGCCTGTGTAACCCTGCTTGCTTGCATGGCATGAAAAATAATCAATTGTATATAAGCTGAAAATTACTGTTTGGCCATCGCCCATGAGAATACTGGCTATTGCCCATGGGAACATAGGCAATCACCCATAGGAACATAACATTCTAACAACAAGCTTCCTGCTTCTGTACTCCCTGCTTGCACAACTGACCAGTGGGTTGACAGGTAGTGAATAGGAGAGATAGACCTTTGTGTTTAAGATAGAATGAAGAATGAGATTTAGGGCTTAAAAACCTTGTATCTTGGCATTTCGGGGCTGCTCTTTTGTACAGGACAGCCACCGGCTAATAAATAGCCTTTGAGAGCATACTTGGTTTGGTCTATTCTATACAGGCCGCAACAATAATGTGGGCCTAAGGAGGTCTAGTCTAAGCTCACGTACTCAGAATAATGAGGGATCATATTTTTCTACTCCATTCTTAACCACTTATTCTGAGTTAAGAGAAAAGAGAAGTGATTGGAGAAACATACAAAGTCCCATTTAAATAAATGGGAGGGAAAATGAAGGGGTTCATGTCGAAGGGAGTCCTGGTGGCATTACTGTATCACTGACTGCTGAGTCAGCCACACTGTCTCATTGAATGAACACTCTTTGGAAAACACAAATGGTCATTGTTATACTAATCACAAAAATACAAGAGCAGCAGCAGAGTCCATCCAATAACCATAACATCAACAAGACATTTTAAGATTCTAGGAATAAATTAAGGTATTAGAATTGTAATTTTTGGATGGAAGACTTTCTTAAATAAGCATGCAAAACTATTTGATTAAATTTTCACCAACTTATATAATCCTGTGCATTTCCTGAATAGGATCCATAATTAAGTACAGGGGAGAAAGAATAACTCTTTAGTAACTTCCTATCTACTTTAGTACATGAAATACATTCAGATAAAAGTTATTAAATATTCAGCTTTACTAAAGTTTCTGAGTTTGAGGCAGGATAACTTTCTCATCATTCAAATGAATTCATCTCTTTCCTCAAATTCCGTTAAAGTTTAAGAAATATAAAAAATAGCATAAGGAATATAGTAAGTAATATTGTAGTAACTATGTATGATGTCAGATGGGTACTAGATTTATCTGGGTGATCACTTTGTAAATTGTATAAATGTCTAATCACCATATTGTACACCTGAAATTAATTTAATTTTTTTTTTAAATTGAATGAGGAAAAAGCGTGCCTATGCGAGAGAACAAGAACCCATGGAAACCGAGGGTTTCTAACATCATTTCTTTATTTTTAAACAAAGTCAGAAAACAGCTATAATTAATCTAATACTTTTTCTGGCCTTTTTTCACATCAACGCATTTTAATACAACTACAACTGTTTTCACTACTACTATTTACTTTGAACTCCTTTTATTGGGGATAATAAGTCTGACTGGCTCGCTCTCACAATTTTTCTAACATTTTTAACATTAACATATTTTAATACAACACTGTTCTCATTACTTCCATTATTCATTCCTATTATTAACCAAGAAAACTTTGAACTCCTTCCTAATGAGAATAATAATTCTAGCACTTGGCTTGCTCTCCCTGCACTCTCCAATCCCACTTTGTTTTACAGCATCTTGGCAGTCTGAAATCCCTCTTGTAATTTTATGTTTTCCGCCTTCCAATTTTCACAATATCATGTTTAATTTACCAATTAATTTCATTTAGAATTATTAACCTTGTCTTTTGTTTATGTTCTAAACCTTTTATCTCTTAAAAGGACTTTTGATCATTTTTTAAGCCTGTACTATGTCCCTGTACTATGCTTTGAAGCTTTAGGCTTTGTTGATAAATTAAGCTTCTCTAGGTATTAAAATATCTTCTTCAGCTTTCAAAGAGAAAAGTTTGCTTTGCCAAGCTTAATGCTTGTGGAAATAACATCATTTATCTGGAGCTTTGTGTAAATTTTTCTTCCAAGTTCTCATCTATAAATGCTAAGGGTAAGATTTAAGATCATTCTTAGTCTCACATTCATAAAACTTTATATCTTTTTTATCTGCCTTTGTCTCTAAAGTATAAAAACTTTGACAGTAGGTATGTGAGGAAGGGAGAAGAGATTTGGAAGACTTTTTCTTTGGTTTTGTTGTTGTCATTTGTTTGTTTTTCAGGATTAGTCAAAAGAACAGCATGGTATCATGGAAAAAAACAGCCTTCGGAATCTGGCCAATCTGAATTAGAATTTCAGCTTTGTCACATCATAGCTGTGTGACCCCAGACTAGTTACTAAATGAAGCCCCACTTCATCTCTCTGTTTTGTGGAAGATTAGCAATATGTGAAAAGCACCTGGTATAAGGCTGCACTCACAACTGTAAGAACGGGAGCCATTATCTAGCTGTGCGACTTTGAATAAACCACTTGAGATCTCTGTGCCTCAATGTTTTCATACATAGAAGTGGGGTAATAAAAGTACTCTCTTCATAGAGTTGTGAGATTAAATAAGTTTAAATGGTAAAATGCTTAGAACTATGCCTTTTATTTGGTAAGCATTCTATATGTATTAGCTATTATTATTATCATCACTAACATTATTGTTATTATCACTGTTAACCATGTATCTGTCAAAATCCATGCTGAGAGTATCAGGAAAATTTCCTGAATTCATCAAATGCTTTGCACAGAATAGAAAATCAATAAGAATCTCATTGAATTATTATCATTTCCATATTGCTTATTTGGCAGGGCTGGGGGAGAGTCTCTACTACTACAATCATTTACAGTATTAGTTTGTTTGTTTTAGGTGTATTTGTTCCTCTACTATTGCATCATATGTATAATTTATCAGCAATTCCCATATCTTCAGTATCACAGATTTGCTAATTTTTGGCATATTACCTGCTCATAAAAAGTTTACAACCTTAGCCAATTTCTCAGTATTTTTCTAACATCATTATCATTAATATCTTATTTTAGTCAGTACTCTATAAGGAATCTAAAATTTATTATGAGTACTTGCCCACAGCCATGTTACATTTAGGAGAAAACTCTATATAAAGTGTTTAGCAGAACCTGGTATAGTAAGAACCTAATATATTAGTAAGTCTTATTACTATCAAATATTTTATGTACATTATAATTTCATACAAGTTTAATCCTTTAGTAAATAATCCTATGAGGAAAATTCTCTCATTTCACAAATGAAATAACTGATGTTCAGAGAAGCAAACAAATCAAGATCAGAAGTTAGCAAATGAAAGAGAGAGAAGGGATTCAAACTATGGTCTATCTTATCCCAAAGCACTTTCCACTACATTTGAGGGGACTTTGCCATTTCTCCTTTTATCTTTTTCATAATCAGTTTCCTTTTCAGCTTTTTAGTGGGAATATTACTTCTTCAGTTACTGTACACATTCTCCCTGGGATCTGTCAGAGTCTCTTCTAATCCATTTTCAGTTGGGGTAATATCCTTTAAAGCTAAACTAAAAGCCCCTCGCTTCTGCCTTTCTTAAAAACATAGTTCATATAAGAAGTGGTTTAAAAGCCTTAAAATCAGATAGATATAGTTTCAAATCCCATCTCTACATAGACTAGCTCGTAGGGTCATTGTGTTTTATTCTACTTCAATCCTTATAATAACTCGACGAAATAAGTACTTTTATTATCTTAAATTTGTAACTAAATAGATCGAGGCTGAGAGAGGCCCTATAGCTCACTGTATGACCAAATATCCTGTTGGGAGTTCCCAAATCTAGACACCACCAGCTGAGTCTAGTGAGGACCCATGCTTACTCTAGGAAGACCTGGCTTATCTCCTCTGAGCCACAGTAGCGGTCATCAGACCTGGAATACATGTACCTCCTCTGCTCTGCAGCTCCCCTTTCTCAATTCTTGGGTTTTGCCAGCCCAAAATGGGTTTTATTCTTCCTCGGTATGTTTTAACTCAGAGACTGAGCTGCCTAGTTTAATCTGCTGCAGCTGCAAAATACTGTTCTACTGTCTTCTTGTTAGGAAACCCAACAGAAAACACAGCCACAGCTGCTCGTCTGTGTGCTTGTGTTCAGTATCATGCAAGCTCAAGAGAAAACCATCTCTGTATCATTAGCATGTTTTTACTTTAGAAGAAGAAAAAGATCTGAAGCAATCATGGCAAATTATTAATATCTATTCAATCTGGGTGGTGGGCACACAGGTGTCATTATTTCCTGTACTTTTCAAAAATTAAGTAAAAATAACTATAAATATAGAAGACTATCATCTTACGAAATGCAAATAAAACATGGCTTTCCTTAGAGTTACTGCTTACAGAATGAAAACACTTGGTGTATGTTGGAAAACAAGTAAATGCAGCCAAGCACTTAAATATATAATTACCCCATAGCAGATTACTTATTACTGTTCATTCTTCAAGGTCTTAGAATACACACATGTCTATATCTCTGACTTAGGGTCTGATGGTCAAAGCTTTCAAGGGTCATCCTCTATAGTTAAAGGACTGGCTGTAGAATGGATAGAAAAGCAATTCTGGTGCTGACCAGAAGGGTTAAAAGACTAGATGTCAGGAAGTCGCATGGAATATTATTAATCACCATAAAAAATTATAGTCCCTCCCTTTCTCAGACTAAGTAGCATGTTTATCTACCTCCTGAGAGTAATTCCTTCTCTCAAGGGCAGACTTACTTTAACCAAGCTTACAAGATTAATGAATAAAATCAATGTCACTGTGTTACTTTGTAATAAGAAATCTGTCACAGAGACAGTGTGCTGACTCCCTGTAGGAAACATGCATTGAACATCAAATTATAATCACAACTTTACATGATTAGCACAGCATGAGAAAAAAGAAATTGTTAGCTACCTCTGTTGAATATTTAAAGTATCAAGCTACAATAACCCAATGCATTCATCTCCACATATGGCAAAGACCTACGTATAAGAACAAAACACTAAAAATGATCCATTGGCCAAAATTCTTGCTATTCTGGCTAGTGACTGGATAGGCACTGCCAAAATATGCCCCTTGACATTCATATTTCTATGCCTTAATAGTCATCAAACTTCTCTTTGAATTGAGACTTTCCTTTCTTTTTTTGGTACACTCAAACTTATAGCAGGTCTTATAAGCCACATGTCACCTACAGAATGAATTATACCAGTTATCTTTCTTAGAGTTTATAAATGACTTCACGTAGCAACTTAGGTTGAGTTCTAGAAAGATGAGAACTTATGAGGACCCACGATAGAATTAATGAAGTTATTCACCAATGTACCCCAAGTTTCTAGAAAAGTGCCAGACACTTAGTAGACACTCAGTAAATATTTCTTATGTAAATGAGGAAAATACCCATTTTTTAAAAAAAAAATAGTTTAGTATAAGATTGAAGTGCTCACATTTTAACTAATCATTCTTGCTACTCACTTGGTAAACACAATCATTCAAGACCTGGGAACTTTCTCCTACATCTACCTTCAGTATGAGTTGCTTAGAGAAAATCCCCCAAATGTCATTCATCACTTATCAGCCACTACCTCCACTTCTATCAGCAAGTACTACCATAGGGACCCATTTTCATATTATTCCAGTGCCCAAAGGGGCAGCAAAATGAACTAAGCATGAATTCTTGAAAAAAAAGATATTTTGTCTTCTTCCCATACCAATAAGAATTACCAACCACTCTTAGAGCAGAATAGAAAGAAGTGTATAAACAGTGCTAAAATTTGTATTTATAGGAACATATGACACCTTGCTATAAAAATGAGCAAACAAAGAAAGTTTTTAGTGAAGGCATGTGTTCTGTCGTCCTTAAGGTAAGACCCACCCCAGTACGTATGTGTTATGCGTGTTTTACTCACTGCATACTGGAACTTTTCATTATATTCACAGTCATTAGCTTTCACAATCCGTTCCAATTCTAAAGAGAAGAAGAAATCAGGTATGAAATTACATTTTCAACCCTAAGAAACATATAACTCACAAAACTGACATCACTTAGGTTACTTTGATTGTCGTCAAGGTTGCAAGAATTCTTTCCTTTGAAATTTGAAGGGCACTGGTTTTTTTCCAGCCTAAATGTTGGAACATGTATTGGAAAGTCCCAAAATGGAAAGCTGAAATGTTTCTCATTGTCTTTCTGATGCCAGCCATAAAGCAAAACATTATGTGTCTCCAATTTCTACATCTCCTCAGCTCCACAACAACCCTTTCTCTTAAGTTCAAGTAGTTCCTAAAGAAAAAGGAGCTCCTGAGAGCCAAATACCACCCTAGAAAGGAGCTTTGTTTGTTTGCTTGCTTGTTTTGGCTGCAAAGTCACAAAACATAATATAGCCAAACAAAACCATACTCAAGTGGCCAGTGACGTCATTGACCTTATGGCTATGGAACCAAAGGTGATATTTCTAAACAACCCAGGTTTATTGAGAGTAACTCCACATCATCTGGAGACTGAGACCTGCCCTTAGCTGGAAGTGGCCAAAAAATAAAATCTCTTCTGAAAACAAATGCAGAGTTCCGGCTCAAGATAGCAACATAGGAAAATTGTGGACTCGCTTTCTCTCGTGGACACTCAGAATCCATAGATATATAGAGAGAAACTTCCTCTGAAAAAATAAAAATCCTAAAAACTGGCAAAATGACTCCTTCACATCATGCAGACCAGAGGGAAATCACATCGAAGCAGGCAGGAGAGGCTGAGATACAATCTCACCTTATGCCCCACCCCAGGCATGCCAACCCGCAATTGGAAGGGAACTCAAAACTAGAGTTTCTCTTTCAGGAGCAAAGGGCACCCCACAAAGGGCACCCCACACCAGGCACTCCAACTTTTAAAACCAGCACCTGAGAAACAAGCCCCCAAACATCTCACTCTGAAGACCAACGGGGCTCACACGCACAAGACTGCAGAGCTGTGGTGAACTGAGGACTGCCTGCCTCTTAAAGGGCTCATGCAGACTCAACCACCCCAGTGCCCAGCGCAGAAGCAGCCCTTTGAAAGTGCCTAGACTTTATGTGAAAAGTACTTGTTCATTTTAAAGCTTTGGCCTGAGAAGTAGGAGCCTGCTAGGATACTCTCCAGGAGGGAGGCTAGTGGGCCCCATCCTCCTGCTCTCCCTCTGCCTTGCTAATGCCAGCCATCCTTCCCCCATCTCCTCTTTTCTTTTCCTTCTTTTCCATTTTTTTTTCCAGCGAGTGCCATCTTTGCTCTCCTGTTCTGCTTCATTCCTGCCAGTGAGCACGATTTTCATGCTCTCCCTCTGCCATACTCCAGAACACCAGTATCTCCCAGAGGGGAGCTTCTACACCTGTCTGTTGGCCCAGTGTTTGCAGCTACTGCCCATTGGGTGCTCGTTGATCACTTGGCTCTGGAGGCCAGGGGAGCTTGTGTTCCTGGGTCCCACAGGTCTATAACAATCAGAGATTCAGTTCTTGGCAGACTACCCTCTTCAGAGCACTGCACAGATGACAGACTGAAACATACCCCCAGTCTTGCTAAGAAGAGCCCTATTTGCTTCTCCGTAGCTTTGGCCTGAGGGGCAGGCTTCTGGTTTGGCACACTTATAGGAGGCACTGGAGGGGCTCTCAGGGAACGAAGGCTGGTGAATACAATCTTTGCATTCTCCCTCTGATTCAGTCCAGCTCACCAGTATCTTCCAGAAAGGATCTTATACCCTTTTCTGGTACCCTGATTTTTGTGGCTGCTGCCAGCAGACACCTCTCTATCACCTGAAAGCAAATGCAAACAACAGTACAAATAACAAAACAAAAGAATAACAAGCCTAAGGATTATGATAGCGTAGAAATTAAAGTCTGTAGAAGGCAAGAAAAGATAATTCCCCCAAAACAGCAGTAGCACATATTTTTGTGATAAGGCTAGCAAGTTCAAGTTCTTGCTCCATGTTTACTGAACAAAAGGGTAATGGTGGAATAATGAAAGCTATAGGAAGAAGGTCAGCCAGGTAACCACCAGATGTCAATGTTGGATTCTCATGGTAAGTGACTTGACCGTCTCAATTGGGAGTCCCTTAATCTTACAGTTCTCTACCTGTATAAGTGCTATATGAGAAAAAGTATAAGGATAGGGGTATAAGTCTGAGTTTAGAGAAGGTATATATAATCACAGAGATAAAGGAGACTGGGGATAGAAAGTAACTTGGAGGCACACATTAGGGATGGGGGAAGGAGGACCAAGAGAAAAGCAAAAGTAAAGAGAGCTGGAAGTAGAAGGGGAGTAGAAGAGAAAGATGAAGAAGATGGAAAGAGAATGAAGGAAGAAAGGAATATACCTTCACACCCACCCCCTATATGCATCATGAATTGTAAGAACTGGCAACTTTTTCCCCAAAAGTCCAAAAGGAATCTATATGTCTCTACAGCCCCTGTGGCTCAACTTTGAAGTATGAAGTTCACCTCAGGACTGCTCCTGAAAAATGACACCCTGTCTTTGGTTATGGTTGAGTTTCTACCATTGGTAGAGTTTGACATCCAATTGTATGGCTTCCTTCTTGCCCATCTAATGAAGTCAGTTCCCTATGATTGTTCCTGTTTTCCAGTCTAGCTCACCTAATTGCTAATAAGAACAATGTTGGACTGATGTCCACAGCTAATGACACTCGACTGGGCTTGCTCCTATCGTATATAGCTCTGAAATCCAGAAGTCACCAGGAAGAAATCTCTCAACCAGTCATCTCCTGGAAGAAACAGTTCAAACTCTGGCTATTAAAGTAACATCCCCTCTTTCCTGCTGATTCCCCAGCAAAAATATCAAAGCTGAAAATGATATTTTGGAGGATGAGGGGACTTAAAAGCTTTAAAAGCTAGATGATTTGTTTATACATCTCTACCTTTACTCACACATAATAAAACTGCTGACAGGAAAACAATGGATATTATTGAGAGAGTTGGGGTGGGGACTTTCTCTGCATGGCAGAAGTTAATCTGGTCCACTGGCATCCTGTATATAATTTACAGATTAAGTTTTGCTGTAAATCAAAAATTAAATATGCTAATTTATATATTGATTGGCTTTAGTTCAGATCATATACGTTTAGATGATAATCATTTTTTAATTACACATTTATATGAAACACATCCAAGTACAGAATTCTATAGTTCTGTATCAATTTTACTCACCCCAAACACCAAAATCTTAACTCCTGTCCAATGTCTCCATGTAACCGCTTTCTCCCTAAGGGCTGAGAATAGCCCTTTTGCAAAGTGGCCAAAAGAGTCATGTTAGGAAAGTTTGGATCCCCTTCTGGGAGTCCACATTGCTCTTGTCCCGTGAGACCTTCTTTGTTAGAGCCAGGAGTCTTTTCTTTGTTTCTAAATCTTTATTATTAAGTCTTCATCATTGCTTCTGTACTTCCAGTAAGTATTGTCTTTCTGAACTGAGCTTCCATGGATAAATTCTGGCGTAAGATTTTCTATCCCTTCATTAAGCCCTGAAAAGTTCTGGCTTTGGTTCCAAATCCCTACAGTTTTCTGCCCTTAACCAGACAGTGGTAAACCTGAATTGTCTCTGCAGGAATTGACTTTCTTTAACGTGCTATGACAATGGGTGCTACTTGGCAAGAACTCATATCCTTCAAGAATTGGAAACTAAAAACAAATCCCTCATAAACAACTCCCACTGAGAATTGCTCAGAGGTTCAAGGACTTAATGCTTTTTATTTCACAGGCATCATGGTTTCCCTCTAGATGTGAGAGTAATGAAAGGAAAGTACTCACCAAGGGATTTATGATTCCTCGGTATAAGCACACAGCTGTTATCACCGAGTTTGTCTGGTTCCCAAAAAGAGTAAAATGGTGTACATGGATATATAATATAGTAAGTCAGCCTATATTTAAAGTGGAGTAAGAGTTTTCGGTTCAAGATAGCAGACTGAGTATGTCTACCTCCCATCCCTGTCAGGTCCCACTAAAATGTCAAAAAATACGAAAGAATAGAAACAAAACAGTGCTGGAAAATAAGAGTGGACATTAGTAGAGATTCATGAATTTTAAAGAAATTCTAAAAATAAAATAGAAATCAGATGGGATCAAGATGACAAAAAAAAAAAAGGTAAGAATAGTTTTAGTCAAAAAAAAATTAGAAGAGTGGTTTTCCCAATGGAGCCCAGAGAAGTTCTGAATTCAGTCAATAAATACCAAGATTGAGAGTATGCTGTAAATAAGATGGCAGTCCCAGGTTATGCCTATTGTCTTGGCAAAATAATTAATAAGCTCTCCTTTCAGTCTCCAAAGCATCCCAGTTTGATAAATTAACTGATCACCTTAGTTTGAGAACATCACCAGAATAATTAAATAATAATTCATCCCATAGCCCTACTGTACCCCGCCCCTTCCTTGCCCACTAAAGAGAGTAGGCAACATGCCTGAGGAGGAAACTAAGGGTGGGTGTTCAAGCCTAAGAGAGAACAGTTCTGAACTTCTACATCATCTAAAGAAGACTCAGGCCCTGATAAAGGCTGTTTTACTGGATCGACTGTGAGATTTGCCACACTGACTGACTAACCCACAGTGCTATAGATGGAATTTTGTATTCCCCCAAAATTCACATGGTAAAACTCAATCCCCAATTTGATGTGATGGTAGTTGGGGGCCTTTGGACGGTAATTAAGTCCTGCCAGTGAAGCTCTCATGAATGGGATTAGTATCCTTATAAAAGACGCCCCAGATTGCTCACTGTCCCTTTCATTAAGTGAAGACACAGCAAGAAACATAGACATGATTCATGTCAATGAACCATGGAAGTAGGTTCTCCTCAGCTACCAAATCTGCTGATGACATGATCTTGGACTTCCCAGACTCCAGAACTGTGAGAAATACACTTATGTTGTTTGTAGGTTAGCCAGTCTGTGGTATTCTGTTATAGCAGTCAGAACAGACCAAGAAAATCCTCTCTGTGAACAGGCTATATCACTATCCCTCCTATTTAAAGGAGAGGTCTGGCAAGGTAAAAGACCTTTGCAACTGCACTAATCCATCTAGCCCTTGATTTGTAAATACAAACCAGCAACCATAAGTCACCAGAATTCTGAGAAAAACCAATAGCATAATGGAGAAGGATCCAAGGAGAAGAGATAATGCTGAAAACAGGTGGGGAAAAGGGGTTGGTTTTTTTTTAATTCTAATTAGTACCTTGAAGATATTCGAGAAAACATGGTATCCGTGAAACAAGAAAAAGATGATAGAAACAAAGAAAACAAAACAAGAAAGAGTTTCTGGAAATTAAAAATATTTAATGGACAAATTATATAGTAGAATAAAAAATAAAATTGAAGAAATCTCTTAAAATATATATAAAAATAAACAAAAAAAAGAGAAAAATGTGAAAAGAAAACAGGAGAAGGGAACATAAACAGTGAATGGGAGGAAATAGTGAAATAAATGGAAAAAAATTTCCCTGCACCAGAGTAAGACATAACTCTTTAAGGTGAAAGGACCACCAGTGCCAATCAAGATGAGTGAAAACAGATCCATAGATCTTCATAAAATTTTGAACTCCAAAAATTTCTCATCCGCAACAAACATGATAGAAGACATTAGAGTGATGCTTTCCAATTTTAAGGAAAAATCTTTCTAAGCTTAGAAATCTATACCCAGCCAAATAATCAGTCAAGTGTGAAGGGGTAATAAAAACCTTTTTAGACATGCCAGAGCATTTACATCTAATACCATCTCCAAAATAACTACTCAAGAATGTATAACAGGAAAAGCAACAGTTTAAATTTTAAAAGTAAAGTGTTGTGGAAGAAAATATAGAAGCAAGGATAATGATGATCAACTAGAGTCGACAATGAAAATAAAAATGCTTGACATGATGGCCCACATACCTGTTCCAGGTGGGCTACAAATTCTACAGAAAAAAAGGAAAGCCTATTTATTGCCCTTTATTTCATAGTCTATACAGCAAAAATAAACCAATTTCCCAGAAAAAGCACAATTATGTATTCTTGGCTCAAACAATGATTTCTCTAACCATCATAAAGAAGGTATTTGATATAAAGAATTTAAAGCAGTTATTTGTAACAATCCTAGAGATGCCATCCCAAACTCGATTCAGAGGGCCCAATGAGAGTTTCTGATTAAATTCGGGAACATATTTTAGGATATTTAGATGAATAAATGAATTACATGGCCTTCAAGTAACCATCCTAATTATAATTTCTTTCAAATGCACTTGTGCTAAATACTAAATAACTGTGAGTTTCAGATTGAACTTCCTGGAAAATACATAGAGAGCTGCTATGCTGCTGTTGCTAGCTGAGCACAGATCCATAAGACAGAAGATCAAGTTAATAATCATGTTAACATTCTTTTGTGACAGCTAAGGAGCCTAACAAAGACACGTACCTGCATAGGAAGCCATTCTTCACCATTTCGATGAGCCAAGATAAGAGCCATTAGCAGACAGAATTATCCTAGACACCTGTTTTGAATCTGCTCCAGAATATAGAAAACTAGGTAATTAAACCTTCAAAGTCGTACTCTATGTTGGGTGATGGAAATAGCCTACACTCCCTGAAATTCTTGAAGGCCAATATAATCTGATGTCTGCCTCAATCAAATAAAATATCAATGAAACACTTACAGAATACTTATCTTTGAGCCTTGTGCTTCCTATTGTATGATACAAGATAACTAAATGAAGACATCTCATTTACTTTATGAAGTAGTCGATCACCTGTAAGTCAGTTAACTGTTAGGGAACATTTTGTTTCATGATTACTGACATGTAGCCTACCCGCTTCTTCCTGAAATAATTATCTTGTAAAGCTGATGGTTTTTGTGAGCCACTCTTGGTTTCAGATTATAAAACCATATCTGCTTATGCAGGCACATATGTTTGTCTTTTTATTTGGAAGGAAGACATGCATCTAGAAAATCCAAAAGTGTTATTGGATTACGAAGACACAAATTTAAAAGACGGGAAGGAACTAACACTACTCTGCTGGAAATTTTTAACCGCAGTCAAGATGTATTCCCTGTTTGATGAAAGAGCCCTCATATAAGAAAGAGAGGTCTGGATCATGAAGCAAGAGGCCCGAGATCTCCTTCCAGCAAATGGTCTGTGTGAACACATTTAAATTTGTGACCTCTCCTTACCTATGGTTCCTCAGTAAAATAATGCCACTTTATATTGTCATCATTAAATGAGAAAAATGCATGGTAAGTACTTTGTAAACAGATAAATACCAGAAAACTCTTTCTTTTAGAAAAACAAAAACAAAAAATAGCAAATAAAAGGTGAAAAAGGAAATCAGCCAAGCTTGGGTAGTCAGTCTTAAAGTTGTTTATATTATTATTTTTCAGGAAGGTCTGAGAGTAATTTTCTGAACATGTTCGGTAGAAATTGACAAACTCTCATTGATTCTACTCCAGGTCTTCTAAGGGAACAGCCACCTCCTAATCTGGGCTCTTCTCCCTCATAATATAATAAATTAAACTTTATCCAGCTTACACTTCCAGTAGACAAGAGAAGACAAGTCATTTACATCTTCATTTATTAGTTTGTCTGCAAACACTTCATAACACCTTAGTATTTAAGACCAGTTAGTGAATGCAGCAGCTCTGTTAACAAGGCCAAGAGTGAGGGGAAGATTTAGGAGGCTTCCATTGGACCCATGAGCGATCACAGTGACCAGGAGTCTCTAGTTAATGAACCCGACAGTCTTTCTTCAATTAACACCAGAGCATTTCGTCTTTTACCAAATGTAGTTTAGAAGAAAGCCTTCAGGCAATTGGCTTTAGATCCCCAAAATCATAAAACGATAAAGCACCATGGAGAATTTGGGGTCTCTGTACAAAACCCTGATGACAGACTGATGTTTCCTCAGCAAGGTTGGTCCCTATCCAAAAGCTGAAGATCGTCTCCAAACATGTAGTGTCATTTACGTTATGTTGGTGGTGGTGGTTTTTTGGGTTGGGTCAGAAATCTCAGAAGAATTCCCTCTAGCCAAATCAATAACTTAAGCTTTTTCCTTTCTTAATGTTCTTTCATTCTTCACAATCTGGTCAGTGTGGTTGGGAACCAAACCAGTTCATTAAAGACATGAGGAAAGAACAATGAATGGGGAGAGCTTTGAAGAAAAGTTTCCCAGCGTCCAAGATTTTCTGATTTGACTCCAAGAGCACATTCTAATACAATTGAAAAATATGGGTCTCAAATTGGGGTTTCCAATCGAAACCCAGTGGTAACCTGCAGCTAGTGGGACTTATCAACATTTAAGCCACAAACTAAAGAGAATCAAGGCAAAAAAAAACTTCTCACATTTTTTTTAAATCTTATCCTCACGAAAAAGCTTGGAAACGGATTTAGGGGATTCAAACAAATATTTAAGGGCCTCGGGTTTGTTTTCCTCTTGACTGAGCCAATTTGCTCATCAGATCCAGATATTTGGAAATTTTGATTTATTGAAAGCTTGAGTCCTCCTGTGGCTTACTACAGCTTCTCAAAAAGAAAAAAAAAGAAGATTAGATAGATAGATATAGATAGATAGATAGATAGATAGATGATAGATAGATAGATAGATAGATATAGATATACATAGATATAGATTGTTTCATTCTTCCTCCAGCATACACGAACTGTATTATACAAGTTACAAGTAAAATCAGTAAAATCTTCGTGTAGCTTTGTAAGGGTAGGTTCACAACTAGAGATTTAAGACTTAATGTAATATAATGACAATAATGTAAATAATGACATTAACTGAGCATTTATTATAAGCTAGATCCCATATGAAGTGTTTCACATGCATTAGTTCATCAATCCTCAAAACAATCCTATTTAGTACATACTATTATAAGCCCCACTTTACAAATGAAGAAAATAAAGACTTAGGAAGATTATGCAGTAGAGTCAGAATGCATACTCTGAACTGCATCCCTTCTAAAAACGCTTGGAAAAAATTCTACACAGAAGGAGATGATGGGTGGTACTGAGCAGAGGTGATGACTGGGAAACTGAAAATTGGTGTGTGCCTGTGTCCAGAGGTCAAGGAGAAGAAGAAGAGGCCTCTCTCATTGAAGGCAATATTCCAGGATGTACTTCAAATCACACACCCCTTTCCAATTAACCTTGTGGCTCTGTGACTTCTCATGTTCTAGCGCTTCCAGGTTTCTGTTTCACCATGGAGGCCTTCCTAGCGAAACTGTCAGCCCTCTCCTTGGAGCAGTCCTTGAGAATACACTCCCAAACCTCTGTTCAAAACTTACTGTTTTAGACTGTTGTTTATTTATCTACATTTTTTTTTTACAATTTAATTATCTATAGGAAAAATCACATTTTTATGCACTTGGCTGGGGTCAGAATGCTTTCTGTAAAGATTGAAAATAGCTAGCTATATCTTCCTATAGCATCCCCGTTCAAAGAGAAAAATATCAGGATATATGCTTCCTGCTTACCCCCCCATCCACCCACCCAAGGTTCACAAGATCCTAGAAGAAACTAGAAGACATTTAATTTTCCATAGTGAGACACATTCCAGCCATCCAAGGGAAAGCAAGCCACCTGTCACAAAGTGAGAGGAAAAAAGCCCAGGTGGAAAAGAAAGACACATGAGAAGGAAATCTGAGGAGGTCTCTTATCTACTTGATATCTCAGCATTGTACAGGAAACTGTGTTTTTCAAAGCTTGTGGTTGTCATTTTGAAATGCGTGGGACTATAAATTAAGTTTCTTTAATACACATCGGTTTCTATGTCTCAGATCCCTGAATCCATGTGGCAAATAAAATCTGCTACAGCCAAGACAAAGTGATTTATTTACTCCAGAAACATTTCTTGAGCTCTTCT
The DNA here is from genome assembly GCF_902729225.1 of Pteropus medius. Lineage (NCBI taxonomy): Eukaryota > Metazoa > Chordata > Mammalia > Chiroptera > Pteropodidae > Pteropus > Pteropus medius. The sequence goes on along the minus strand of NW_024349801.1, from coordinate 21,603,405 downwards.
GAGCAAAGCTCTATTCCAGGCAGTGGAGGAAAAGCAAACAAGACAGCGATCACCTTCTAAGGGTAGACATGTCCACAAATACCACACACCAAGGCAGCAGAAAGAGAGGCTTAGGGAGCCACAGAAACCAAAGGAAAGGATAGTCAAGTCCAGATGGGTGGTTAAAAGACATCCTTATTTGTCTCAGGCAACTCTGAAGGAACATATGTTGCATATAGACTGTGGAGTAGAGTGGGTTATTCTGCCAAGCACTTTATCCAAGCTGAGCTGCAGTCATTTACTGAAAAAAGAAGGATTTTGGTAGAGGCAGTCTGCCACCTGAGATGGGGTGAAATATGGACTTTGCAAGAGGACATCTCCACTTCTTCCTCAATTATTCCTCCTAGAAGGATATTGGACCAAGTGTGAAAAGATCAAAAGAAAACATAGTAGCCTCACTTTGTCTATTTGTGAAGCATTCGGATAATACACATTTTAAAAAGAGATAATGGAGCCAGAACTTTGGGCAGAAAAGAAATCTGCCCTCTTTTTACCTCCTCCTCTGCCCACACTCTGGTCCAAGCCACCTCACTTCTCTCAGCAACTACTTCAATAGCCTCCTCTCGTGCCTCCTGCTTCTACTCCTACCCCTGTGATCGATTTTCAATAGAGCAACAAGAGTGATCCTTTTAGAATTACATTCATTTCCTATTGCTGCTCTAGCAAATCACCACAAACTTAGTTGCTTAAAACAAATGTTTTATTATTCTGGAAGTTAGAAATGTGAAAATGGATCTTATGGGACAAAATTAAGGTGTTTCAGCAGCATTGTGTTCTTGCCTTTTCCACCTTCTGGTGGCTTAATGCATTCCTTGGCTCATAGCCACATCACTCTGACCTCTGCTTCCATTGTCACACTGACTTCTCTGACTCTGACACTCCTGTCTCCCTCTTATAAGGACCTTTGTGATTACATTAGGCCCACCTGGATAATCCAAGATAATATTCTCATCTCAAAAATCCTTAACTTAATTACATCAG
>NW_024349801.1:21584491-21602310 GCF_902729225.1 Pteropus medius | reverse complement strand
CAAGGCAGGAGGCTGGCATTACTCCACCACAAGAATTTTCTCTTTCCTCTGCTCAAAATGTCCAATGTTGCTTCGTGTCAAGAGAGAAGCAAATTCTTACAAAGGCCTTCAGGGCCCTGCTTCATCTTCACACATTCACCACATTACCTCTCTGACCTCAAATCTCTACCAAAAGCAGATTTACCATGAAGGTAATGGAGCTTAAGCTTCAGCTCACTGCATTTTCTATTCCAAGGCTCTGAGAGTAGCGCTAGAAATGTGTTTGCATTGTGTTTTTTGTTTGTTCATTTGTTTTTGACTTGCAAAAGTAAAATATTTTAGCCACAAGTGCTAAGATCATTGACCATTGTCTCTTCCACTCTAATTTTCTTCCATCATCCTTTGCCTCATGTCAGATGGTGCTGGAATCCAGAGAATAAGCTTCCTTTCTACTGGTTCCAATGAAAATTTCCCATGCCCTTTCCCCTCTGGACACCAACAGTCATTAAGATGTAGAAAAGAACTCATTAGTCATACTAACTTTAAAGTTATAAGAGAGATTTTTGTGAAGCTGGTACTGTCTTAAATATGTCACAGACAGGCCAGTAATGATTGGCACTCCATTTCATTGGCCTTATTTTCTGTTAAACTAAGAAAGTAAATGGTTTTGAAAAAACTAGATCCAATTTTACAGACAAATTACTATAAGAAACAAAAGGCAAATTCAAACAAAAACTAATTCTTTCACAAGTGTAACTGCAAAACTACTTGAGAAACAGCTTTTGAATTTGTCGATGTTGTTCCATAAGCAATAAACTCAAGGAGAAATAACACTTTTTAAACACATATATAATACACATATATGTACTTTTATAGGCATTGATATGACAAGGGTAGGTTCCATGTCTTATTCATCTTTTTTATCATCAATTCCTACTGTAGGACCAACCCAGTACCAACTAAATAGTATATGCCCCTCAAAATGCCTGAGAAACAGGTATATAAACTTCGACCAAAGAACTGCCTTATTTGTAGGCACAATAGATGCAGTGCTTAGGGTCTATGATACCTTTAGGTGTACACAAAAATGTTTAAATTTTTATGTATTTTAAAATCAGAAGAAAAATAAATATAATAATGATGGATACATAATAATGAATTCAACCTTGATTATATCTGTCTTTATACCCATCATCGTAACATATAATTTTTAATATTTTGGGGGAGGAAGGGCCCACGAGAAACATAATGTGACACTGGTCTGATTTTTCCCATCCCATAAACACAACAAGGGCTTCCCTGTGGAGTGATGCATGCTGGTTCCACAACCCCCACATTTTAGAGTCAAGAACAGCTTCAGCTAGTTTAAAGAAAGCCTCTAATTATCTACCTCTTTTGCTTGCCATGTTACTAAGCTACATAAAATCCGAATTAGGTGTTTTATACATGAACAACGCTCCCCCTGATTGCTTTGTAGGAAAGCACACATGTGCTTTAAAATGATTGTCTTTGGGTCTCCTATCAAACTATACAAAAAGAGTGAATTACAAAGAACAGAAAATAGGCTAGTCATAACATAAATAGATGACTCAATTAGCTGAAATTTTTTACATCTTGAAGAATGAGACATTTATATGAATATGGAGATAATAAATAATAAAACACATCTGGGAGAAAATTAGTGTTTTCCCACAACACCATGGCTGGCTTCCTGCCTTCCTGATGTGTTGTCGAAGTGCGAGTGCACCTTAATTAAATGTTGCAGATGTTAAATATTTCATTGAGGTGAAATACCACTTCTGCATGATTTTTCCCCCGATAACCCCAGGCTGATTAGAAGGTCTCTAGTCTGTGCTTCTCTGGCAAATACAACACTTGTAGTGATGTTTAGTAAACTGTTTTTAAGTTATCATTGCTGCTGTAAACTTAACAATTGTGTGAAGATACATGCATTTCATTGAATCATAAAAAGCTACTTGAAGTTGAGAAAAGTTGGCACTACCTAGTATATCATAGGGTCTCAAAAATGTTTGTTGACTAACTGCATAAATGAGTGAATATTTTTATGTTAGCAGTCTTCAGGACCGGTGCTCCTATGAGTCTGATGCCTGATGATCTGAGGTGGAGCTGAAGCAGTGATGCTAGCACTGGAGAGTGGCTGCAAATACAGATGAAGTTTCACTTGCCCACCACCACTCCCCTTCTGCTGTGCGACCCAGTTCCTAACAGGCCATGGACCGGTACTTGTCCATATCTCATGGGTTGGGGATCCCTGTTTTAGGTTGTAAAAGCACTCCGGTCTATTACTAGATCTGCAGAAACTTATATAGCCTAAAGATGCATCATTCACAACCATGATAATGTAAATGATGGTGATAACAAATGTCAATTCCTCAAGTCATATGGCTGTTGTAACAAATCCAAGAGGAAGAGACTGGCTTCATCTTTCTCTGCAAATCAGTGCCAGAGCAGATTCTGGCCCAGCTATGTCACCAAAACATACCAAAACCTACAATAATAAATCCTGTTGGAAACTCGTCCCTGTTGAAGCTGGTTAATCTTATGTTTACACTGTTAAGATTATATTAGTGATTTGATATAAGTAAATCATTTCATTTGAAAAAGAAAAAATTATGACAAGAATTCTAAACTCTTAGATTGGCATTGGGAATATAAAGTATTGCCCCAGAGGGCACAACTAACGACCTCTGGGTGGGAACTACACTGAGACAAATTTCAACTCATTATGAGGCTGAATGTTGCAATAAATAAGTGCCCAACAAGTGAATGGACTACACCATGAAACAACTGCCTATTTAAGTAAATCATCTGTCAGAGATGTTATTAAATGAAGGAATGAGGCATTAGATAAACTCTAATCCAGCTGTTAGTTTCTAACAAGTCTATGGTCAAATATTTTTTTAAATAGCAGTCATAAATTGAATATATGTGCATTGAAAGAAAAATTACATAATAGTCTGTCACTAACTAGGGACAAAAGAGAATATCAATACCCTCTGTATTATTTCATTTGTGTTAGTTTCAAAAAAACAAGCAAAACTAATCTGATAGAAATCAGAAGATGGTTGTGTGGAGTGCAGGGAGAATGAATGAAAAATGTCAGGCACAAGGGGACTTTCCAGGGTGATAAAAATGTTCTATAACATCTACAGCGGTGCCACCCTGAACAAGCCTGATCCTGTCTGATCTCGGGAAGCTAAGCAGGGTCAGGCCTGGTTAGTACTTAGATGGGAGACCACCTAGGAAGACCAGGTGCTATAGGTGTAACAAATAAAAAAATACAAGAATCATAAGCTGACAAGGTCCTTGCAATCTGTGAAGTCAACCAAGGGTTGCCATGACTAAAAATATATATATATATACATTGTTTTTTTCTAGAAATGTCTTATATCTTGTGTTTAAGATAGTAGTTTTTAGGTGCATACAATTGTCAAAGCTCAGCAAACCGAACACTTAAGATTTGTGTTTCTTGTATATAAAATACACCTCCACGAAATAAAATTTAATTTAATTTAAAAATCATATTCTCTTTGTATCATCCGAAGAACTCAATACTTACCAAGTGACTTCTTTTTACTGCAGAACATTATTGCATCTGATTGTTTGTCAGCAGGCCTCAACAGTTGCCCTACATAAGAAAACAAGAAAAGTACACAACGTTAGTATTTGGAAAATGCTCATTAACCATAAATTTTCATCCTTTAACTTTCTTCCTAGTCAAATCTAGATGACTAAGAAGTCATTGGCACAATAAAGAATAACAGATTTCACTTATCAGGCTTAAATCTAACTAGGTAAGAATAATTCTAAACAAAAATAATTTGTTTATTATAGAGGTTATATGGAATGACAAGTGTGCTATTCAATTTGGCATTAAAATTGAGCCAAATGTTCTAATAGATCCATAACCCTAATGAATCAGAACATCTCAGGTGTAAAGCTCCAACATCTGCCTTTTTAAAAATATATATATAGTTGGCATACAATATTATATTAGTTTCAGGTGTACAACATAGTGATTAGACATTTATATAAGCATCTGCCTTTTATTCGAGTGCCTTCCCACAGCCAGAGCTGGGAACCACTGCTGAACTGCAGGAGTTACATGTGAGAGGAAATTATTGGCCAGGCTTTAGAGAAATAAAATGCAATTCAAAAATTTTCCTCAATTTATTCTCATGTATATAGTCTTCTCAAGGTAATTACCAAAAAAGAAAGAATGTCATTATTATCTTTCTTTATTTTTCCTACATATGGTCTAATTTCCTTCAAATAGTAAACTCTATTAGAGATTTAGAATAAAGGGGCAGACAAAGGACTTCCAACATTTAGAACCCAATAGACTATGGGTGCATGCTCTTTCAGTTAGAAAGAGAAATGACTGTTTGCTTCCTGCTCAAAGAAGTGGTGTGGTAGGATGCAGTAAACATACTTAAAGAAGTCATATGGAGACCAAAAAAGAGGAAGAGCAATGCTTATGGCTTAGTAGCTGCACAAAAAGAGGATGCAGAGGAAGTTCATCAGTGCTCACTGCTCCACTACAAACCGCTCAGAGTCTAAAAAGCCTGACACCAATATGTCTCCCTGTCATGTCCCCAGATCCATGGGTTCCTACCCACCACCTCCAGGAAAAGCAAGAGCCTGCTGAGGGCGCAGCCTGACAAATAGGACCATTGACACTTTGTGGGACCCACTGCCTTTCTAGGGATCAGATACTAAAACTGATGAATCTAAGCAAGAAGATGGGGATACTGCTGCCAGGTGCTACTAGAAGCAGGGACAGGTCCTCAAAAATAACCCATCAATAACTCTTCTGTTTCTCCTCCCACACCTTCTACCAACTGCCACCAAAGCTTATCCAAGACAATTTCTCTTCCCCCTCCTCACTGCTCTCCCCACCCCAGCCCCAGGCAACAGTTGCCTTTAGGACTTGCCTGCTGGCCAGTGATTGCTTTTCCCCTGCATTCCTCCTAACAGGTTTCCCTGCTCCAGTCTTGGCCACCTATAGACCAGGGTCAACACTGAAGCCAGAGTCATCTTTATAAAAGGTAAATGGCATCATGTCATGCCTCAGCTTAAAACCCTCCAGTTACCTCCCATTAGCCTTAGAAAAAAGATCAACAAATATAGGGTAGCTGAAGGAAACTGAATTTTGGGTGGTAAACACACAATAGCATATACAGATGTCAAATTATAATGTGCACCTGAAAATTATATAATTGTATTAACTAATGTTACCCCAATAAACTTAATTAAAAAATAAGAAAGAAAAAGAAAGAAGAAAGAAAGAAGAAAAGAAAGAAGGAAGGAAGGAAAGGGAAGGAAGGAAGGAAGGAAGGAAAGAAGGAAGGAAGGAAGGAAAGAAGGAAGAGGAAGGAAGGAAGGAAGGAAGGAAGGAAGGAAGGAAGGAAGGAAAAGAAAAAAAGATCAAATTCTAACATGACTTCTCCGACCCTCTGCAACCTGGTCTCTGCTCATTTTTCTACCCTGATTTCACATCACTCTCCTTACTGCCCCTATATCTCCTTGCGCTCCTTCATATTTATACTTCTTTTTGTTTGAGGTCTTTCACACATGCTCCTCCTTCTGCCCATTACCATCTACCCCCATTGCCAAACCTTTCACTTGACTAAATTCTATTCATCTTTCCAACATCAACTCAACCATCACTTCCTCTAGGAAACCTCCCCGAATCTCCCAAATCAGAGATAGGAGCACCTCCCTTGTGCTCCTATAAAATCCAGAACTTCCCATTTCAGACCCCTTATCACTCTAGAACATATTTGCTTATTATATTGGCTGTTTCCCCATTAAGACAGTAGGACAGAGATCTTATCTGTCTGGTCCATAGTTGTATCTCCAGTATCTAATGCATACCTGGCATATAGCAATGCTCAGTAAACATTTGTTAAATAGAAGAATGATTGATGTCCTCAGTTTCTAAGAGGAATGAAACAAGGGCTTCCAGACACTAAAAGGCACTTCCCTTTTAGCAACTATCTCTTCCCAGACCCCCGCCCCAAGTGCCAGAATGTCTTAGATCTTCCCAAGCTAGGAGCCATCATGGCTTTCTTGGCTGCTCCCTCCTTCTGGCTGGTCCCCATTCTACTGTGCACCCGCTTCTCCAGCCTAGCAAGAATCTCAAAGGATGAGCAATATTGGGTTCACATAAAGGATTTTTTGAGGGAAAAGCCTTCCTATGAGAAATAACATGGACAAAAAAGGGTTTTCATCCATGAAGACAGATCATCTCTGTTCCAAAATACTAGTCACAACAACAGATACAAAATGCAGAAGGGAGATCAATGAATGGATTCTGCGACATTGAAATCTGTATCTGGTGGCCCCATCTGGCCAGAAGGTTAGGACTCACCAGAGAGTTCTAAGCCAAGTTGTTAGGGCTTGAAAACTCTCTCTGGGGACTAAGTGAAAATGTTCTGTTTTCATGGGCTCATAGTCCCTGAAGCAGGTGAAAAGTAGAACAATTCTTTAAGCAAGATGACAAAAGGGACTCTACATCTAACAGATGGCAATGAAAATGTAGGCAGAAGAGAGAAATTCAATCTCTCAGGAAGTTAATAAGAGTACCAGCCACTGGCCAACTTTTTCTTTCTCCTTATTGCTTTTGCCAGATTACTTTGAGGGATTAGTACCAAAAGATAACCAGTACAAAAGATGAACCTAAATGTATTTGTGTAACATAAAAGTAACTTAAGTGAAAATATCCATGTAACCCCTTCTCTCTCTTATTTTAGATCTTCCTGTAAGAAGTTCTCATTTTAAAAACCCCTAGTTAATCAAACATAAAGCAATACCATATTCTTCCTAAAATTACCTTTAAGCCATAAGCTATTTCATTGCTTTTAATTTCTCTAATACCATTCCCAAAGTATCTTTGAAACCTTTTAAAGACATTGAAAAAATCCATTTTTAAATTTTAACCATTCTTGCTTTTGTAGGAAATATTTTCTACTTCATAATTAATGCAGTGATAATATAATCACTGTTGTATGAGTTAATCAATATCTCTATAAGATTTGTGAAAATTATCTCTTATTAATAATCTTATTCAACTGTTTTTGCTCTCTAAGACATAAAGTTAAAGCGAAAATTAAGAATTGGCTTTCAGGTCCATGGTTTGCTAAGTGAAATCTAGCTCTAGAAATAGTAATTTAGAATTTTAAAATCCAACAAGTGCCAAATCTAACAACATTTACATGAACACATTCTCCTTTATTTTTTAATCATCCCAAAGTAGAGGAAATGGAAAAAGGAAAGCTAGTGGGCAGATCTTGTCTTACCTTTGGCTTCACCTTATGCAAAGGATTAAAATGTCAGTTTCTTAGTGTGAAAGTCCTAGGGGTTTTCATAAGAAAGAGAGGTATAAGAAATAGGAAGAAAGAGTAGAGAGTAGCTAAGAAATGATAGCTAAAGGCTTTATGTATATAATTAATTTTAAAATGCAATGAGTACATTGATGGAAAAGATTAAAAGTTATGCTTGCATGAAGAATTTATTACTTTTTTTTTTTTACATTTCAAGTTCAGGTTTTGACTCTTGGTCATAGAAAATAATTCTTCTAAGGGAAAAAATGGCTCCAGTTTGTTCAGAAAAAAATATGGAATTGGTTTCAGACACCTTGAGATTGAGGGTGATAACAAGACATCTAAGCTGGAAGCAGCGGAAGAAGGCATTCTTCCTGTCCATATTATGATTCCAAAAGGAGGTCTCTCCTTAGAGTGAAAATGGGTACGCCCAGGTAACTCAATGCTTTAAGCAAAAGATTAAAATAGAGATTCCCTTTAATGACCTGAGGCCATTCAGCAATCAGGTTATTACAGTTAATTCCCCCTACTCCAATTCCATGATTACTAGCAACCTGCTGATAATAACTCACTTTCCCACAGAAGCCTGCCTACAGGGAAAGAAAGCACGAGTCTCACTTGCTGATGTGAACAAGCTAGTGCTCCTGAAAGTTATATTACACATTTTAAATTAATACTTTGTCACTTTTATTTTATACCATCAGTCTCCTGAGCTAATATTAGTCTGTCCCAGAAAGATAGATCTGGTTTTGGTATGCTGTTAAATTATGGTCCAAAGTCTACAGGACAAACATCCCACTCTGGCCATAGCAAACTCACCAAGAGGCCACCAAGGGAACAGCCTGCTGACCTGCTCAAGAGGCAGCAGGCTGTGGTGTCTGGAAGCTTGTCCTTGGAGTCAAACAGCCTGATCTTAGATTCCTGCTTTTTCCACTAACTCATTACAGAATGTGGAACAAATAAGCTCTGTAAGCCTCAGAACCTAGCTGGAGGGGCTATTAGGGATGGTGCACACAATGAAAGTATGTTGTGTTAGTTATCTTGAAGGCAGTCCTCTAAACTTTCTTTGTCAAAATCATAGAGATTAGGGTGAACTGAGGACAGAAAATGTAACTCCTTCAAGACATTCTTCAGTAAAATAAAGGAGATAAGTGTGAATGGGTAATGAGACTTTAAAGAGAAGATGTGTTTAAAGTGGAAAGACCAGGCATGGGGATACACCGAGGGAATAGAACCAGTGGAAAAATAAAGGTTGAAACTATGAGGTAGAGTGACAGAAAGGCAAAGGAATTGGAGGAGATTGGCAAAGAAAGGGGAAAGAGGCCAGGGCAGCTGGGGAAGAAACAGAAGCCATCCGAGCCAGGACAGGAGAGTAGCGTGGGGCAGATTCTTGGCAGCTCTCTCTGGGCAAGTAAGCCCAGGTGAGCCCTCCCTGCTTGGCTTCATTTCAGGGTCTAGGGAAGAGCTGGAATGTCCCCCACTGGAAGGAACCTTCTACTTCCTTTGAGCAATGCATCCTCTCCAGTTCTCAGGACTCAGGGACAAAATGGATCAAGGGGAAAAGGACCCATCCAGCTTCAACAAGCCTAATCCCAGACTTCACCTCTTGTGAGGCACTCCCGCCCTTCTCTCCTTCTATGTTCCAGTCTCTGTTCTGTTCTTCTTGCCTTCCTCTTTCCCCAACTCTGCTTTCTCGTCCCCTTTCGGGACACCGTACTGTATAGAGAGAGTTTTAAAATAACAGTATTCCAATACCAGCTCAACTACTTTCTGTCTAGTGTTACTTTGACCACGTCACTTACCATTTCTAAGTTTCAGTCTCTGAATCTGTAAAATATAGATAATAATGCCTTCCTCCGAGAGGTGTTGTGAGGTTAAATACCCATGTACACACAGTTCACTCCATTAAAGTGTTCCCTCATCTCTTTTCCTCCTCCCAGTCTGTCTTTCCTACTCCCTACTTTTTCTCCTCTTTCAGTCTCCCAGTTTCCATTCCCTGTTTCCCTAATTTTCCTTCATATTATTCACTACAGTACTTGTCTCCCAACTCAATCCACCTAGAGTGGAAAGGAGGGGGCTTCCCGGGAGGCCAGCATTAGGATGAACTTAGATGAACGTTGAAAAGTCCACCTGTTTGAACAATAGTGGAGTTTGAGGATGGGAAGCTGTGATAGCAGGATTAGGGAACTAGTCGCTTCTCTCCTCCCCGGTCTTACCCATGCCCTTTCTTTCCCTTGGCCCTAAGTTCTCAGAGTCTGAAAAACAAAGCCTCAACAAGTTCTCCCACCCTTGGACATGGTGACCTTGAAGTCATATCTGCTAGCAACCAGCCTAAGAATATCCCCCGGGGCTAGGACCCTGAAGAATGGGGATGCTAAAGCACAGCTCCAAGACCCCAAGGAAGGGAAATCTCAGCCTTAGAATGTGAAACCAGTGAGAGATAAGGGGTCAGTCCAGGCCTCTGTCCTGTGTGTGTGCAGCTTTGAGTGTGACGTGAGGGTGAGAAGTATAGATAATGTTGTAACTATATTTGGTGTCAGTGACAGCTGCCAAGAGGCATAGTGCTTGCAGACTGTAGATATTGGGCAAAAGTAGAAGTAAAAAAAATTTTAAGCCAGTCTATGCGTGTATATGTGTATTTGTAAAAGTGACAGTTAGTACAGCCAAATTTATAAATTGCTTAGCAATTATATCTACCATGCCTCAACAATAAATTATTTTATTTTCTATGTAATATATATCAGACTGATTTTGTTGTGAATTGTCATGTCAACACTGAAGTCTGTTTATATTTTGTTAAGCATGCAGCTGTTACCCAACCACAAAATTCTAAAGCAGTGGGAACCCTACTTCCCTTCTCCTCTTGTTTATTCCCTGCTCATTTCCCAACTCAATCTACTAGTTTCCCTTTCTTTTTTGTTTCCTTGCCTTTCCTAGCCTGCTCTCAGTGCCTCCTTTATGCATTTTCTCCTTCCTTCTCCTCATCCTGCCTTTCTCTCCCAAACATGTCTCTCGAGGCTTGGTCATCTTTCTTCCTCTTCTTACTTCCCTATTTCCCACCAGTGCTGGAGTCAGAGGGATGGGTTTAGTCCTGCTAGCTCTGTAAACTCCAATAAGTCCTCCTCCTTTCTAAGCCCTGGTTTTCTTGTCTGTACACAGGGACAATCAGGGTAACTCATAGGATCATTAAGCAAACTAAATCAGGTCATGCCTAGAAATTAACACAGTGCCTCCCACTACAAAGTTAATACTCAAAAAAGGAAAGCTAGTAATCTTATTTTTTAATTCATTTTTAACTCTGAGAATAGAAAACATCCTATCAAATTTGGGAGCCATCCCTACTGATGTTCAATCATCAAACACTTATACATCAAATCTAGGCTGGCTAGAGGGAAGCAAGGATCATTAGGCCCATCTCTGTCTTTCAAAAGCCCACAGTCTGAGGAAGATGAGACAGCCAGATACATGGAAAGATCATTAGAATGGCAACTGTGGGGCTATGATGGAAGAAGACCAAGAACTATGGAAGCAGAAGGAAGGGATTCGGCAAGCCTGCTTTGCAGAGTCAGCTAAGATTTCAGAGATGGCGATTCTAAGAAAAAGAAAAAGAAGAGTTTGCTCAATAAGAACAGGCAAATGAGGAACGTGTGGAAAGTCCAAGTGTTGTGAAAGGGAAGGGAAGGTTTGGGGAGCACAGTCATGGCAACCAGATTATAGGGGGCCATGGTGTGGTGTGATATGGGGCTGGCAAAATAAATAATAAATGGATTCTGAAAGAAGTCATCATCTTCATCGCTGTCGTTCACTAGGGACCTGACCTCATGCTAAGCACTTGACATTTTTCATCTCATTTAATCCTCTCCAAAACCCAATGGGCAGCGATACTTTGTCATTGCTCCCTCGTGTCTCTCTAGGCAAGTGCATGCTATCAGAGTTTTTAGGAAGGTTGCCCTCACAGCATGGGCTGGCGTGGAAAGAGATGAAAAAGCCATGACAACAAGTAAGCAAAGCTGGATTCTAGAAATGTTTCTGCAGTTAAATTGACCATTTATAAGTGGCCCATAGGTTAAGGTACAGGACAAGGAGGACAAGGTTTTTGGCTTGGGGCAATGAGGGAATAGAGGAGTCATTAACTAAAATGACAAATACGTCAGTGAAAGGAGAAGGAAAGAAAGGTGTAGGAGCAGGAGCAGGACTAGGGTGGGAGAATAAAAGGTTCAGTTTGAATACATTAGGCTTGAAATGCCATTTGATCATTGAAAATATTCTTAGCCCTAAAAAGAAACGACAAATTTGTAAACTTGAAGTCAACCTATGAGGCGACGTCAAAGTCATGGGGAATGAATGGTCTCGCTCAGAAAGAACAAGAATAAAGAGAAGTCAGGAGAGGGCAGAGGGTAAGGACGAGTCAATAAAAGGACAAGGATAAAGTCCTTGAGGGACCTCAAAAGATGGATCAGAAAAAGATATACTGAAATGAAAAGCTGTGGCTTTCCTACAGTGCCCTCTTCCTCTGGGCACCTGGCAGGTGCTCAACAAACTGGAGTTGAATAAAGAAAAGGAAAGAGGAAGAAATAACCTCAGTTTCAGGAAGGAACATGTTTTGGAAAATACAATGATAAATAATATTTAACATTTACATTCAGAAATGTATTGGTTAACATTTTAAAAATATGTAATATTGCTAAGAAGTTAAGCAAGACTAGGCATGCTCTATAAGTGTGGAACTTTTGAAAGTTACCGTTTTCTATGGCTTTTCATGAGAAATCCTGAAAACACATACTAGCATCTAAATTTTGTATATGTCATGCAAGCATCTAGAATATATACATTAAGAAGTTTTATGTCAAGGAGAGCTACAAATTCCAATTTACTTTGAAATGATATGTTAAGTCTTTTCCTACTATATGAAAATTTCTAATTTACCATGTAAGAACAAAATTAAATCTTATGCACAAGGAAAATCTGCCAGGGGCAACAAAAAAAAGAAATCACTTGGCTCCACAGTTTTAATGATGCTTGCATGGCAAAAATGTAAAAGCACAAGATAGCTAAATATAAGTTTAAAAAATTATTCTAAATTTACATTTTGCAGTAAAGGCTAGCATGGAGCAACACCTGAGCAACAGTGACAGTTGATGGACAGAGGTGCTGGTAATCCCATACATGGGATTTCCTCATCTTTTTAATAAACCTTCAGCCCCCAATTAATGTTTCTTGCCAGTTTTGTTTTGTTTTTTTTTTTTTTCTTCCTCCTTGTTAACCAGGGACCTGAGACTCTCTCATGTCTATCCACAAAAGAGCTAGAGGAATCAATTCTTCTATTCAGACAAATCTCAGCACTGAAAACATACCCCTCAAGCATCAGAGAGCTTAGTGACAAACTGTTTATGACCAAAGCATGACTCGATCGAAGAATAAACAATATCTTGAATAGATGAACTAGATACAAACCTCCTGAAAAAAAACTAAAACCAACGCCTATCAGAGGAAATGACACCCATAAGCCAAGAAAAAAATAGACATTGATGTTAGTCCCTTTGGCCATCATATAGGTGATGATAACAGAATAAAAATCCGAACTTCAAAAGAAAAAAAAAGGCAATGTTCTGTTTTCTAAACCCAACTAACTTTCGCCAAAATTATTTTTTAATAAGAGGAGGATAATAAAGCCTATTTGCTAAACCTCAACCACACAGGAGATAAGAAACAGCAAGCTGGAAAAAAGAAGCAGAAAGCCCCAAATGGCCCAGAGCTAACTCTCCTCTTAGTCTCACCAACCCTCGAAAGCTCCCCACCGACTCACCTCAGCCTGGACCTAACCCTCTCCCCCAAAAGGGAGATTTCCCAGTAGTGCAGGAAAATCAAACAGGTACCCATTCCATGACCATGGCAGTGAGAAAAGCTATTCTGAAAGCTCTAGTAATTACACAGAAAACAAGCTGAGTCTCTAGGGCACATTCTTGAAAACCTGAGACCAACTCCCGGAAAAACACTCTTGACCACTTACCACTACCGGAAGCTGCTAAAAGGCAGATCCGAATCAGCACCCACTAGAAAAAGAGGAAGACGTTGTAGGAAAGCAGTTTTATTACCAGTAAGGAACCGGGGCGGGACGGGACGACACGACGCTCTCTGGAAAAAATACCAAAATCCCAGAAGAGTCTCTCCTTCTCTAGTTGCCTGCTGCTGCTGCCAAGGCAGAACTGGTTAATCTTGGAGAAACAAAAGGAAGCTCCCTCGAGGCTGGCTTTGGGAGGATGGCTTCCTCTGTGGGAACCAAGAGTTCGGAAGGTTGGGAGAGACAACAGAAGGGTTCACTAGCTACTACTTCAGCTTCACAATCTTTTATCAGCCTTTGGCTGAGGGAGATAAGCAAACATCTTTGGACTCTCTACTTGTTTTTTTCCCCAGAAAAGAAAGAATTAACAGTGGCTTGTTTGTGTGTTTTTTTTTAATCATTATTATGAGACTTCAACTCTCTTGTCATGAAAGCTAAGAACGCTCAAGCAACGTTTAACAGAGCAATGACACTTCTTTCTCAACATCCTTAATTTCAGCTCAGAGGAAGCAAACCATTAACCCTGAGGATGCCAAAGGACGAATGCATGTAGGATATGAATTTCACTTTTCAGTTCAGAATCGCTTTGAGGGGATCCTGGTTTTTACGATGGGATTAGATAAAAATGAAATATTTGGGTTTGTGACTATGTTTAAATGAAAGGATTATGGCTCCTTTTAAATATGTCTAAAGCCATTTATAGATTTTTTAGAAGTTGCATCAGATTTGCAGTTAAATACAGAAACCAAATATGTTTTAATCATGTCTCTATAACCAGAGGAAGTTGATCCCCTGTGCATCATTGACTCCACTCTTCTAGAACGGCCCCATACTGAACCCTCAGATTTCCACAAAGAACTAGCTCAGAGGAAAAGAAGGGTATTCCCTGCCAAGCTCCACAGTCACAAGAAACTGCAGGTTCTTGAAACAAGAATGATTGCTTTCTTCTTTGCATGATAAACAGAACCAAGAACAGCCTACACAATGAAGCAATCATTTCTTTAAAATATTTAAAATAAAAAAAAACTTCTAAATTAGAAAAGATAAATACAGCCTCTATACCATTTTTTAATTTATCACATTGGCAATTGTTATAAGTTTGATAATTCCCTTTGTTGAAGAAGATATAAGGAAAGATATAAGGAAATCAGTATCTTCTCCTATTCTCCTATACTGTTAGTGGGAGAAGAAATTGGTAAAATATGTTTTGTTTTTTTTTTTAAGCCTACAGCACCCAGTATTCCTAGGTGGAATCCCATCCAAGTACTAACCAGGCCCCACCCTGCTTAGCTTCTGAGATTAGACGAGATCGGGCGTGTTCAGGGTGGCACGGCCATAGGTAAATTATGTTTAAAGGGAAACTAAGTAGTGCCTATCAAATATAGAAATGTGTATGTTTCCAGCTCTTAGGACTTCACCTTATGGATGACCACAAATATATGCAAACATATCTATAAAAATGTTCATTATGGCAATGTCCGTGATAGCAAACAACTAAAAATGCCTTAAATATGGGGAATTGACTGACTAAATAAGTTAAAGTCCATCTGTACATACAAAGAAGTATTATGCAGATGTCAAGGGGAAGTAAAACTAGACCGAAGAATCAGATTGTCTGAGTTCATATCTGGCTTCACCGGTGACTGGCCAGGTAACTCTGAGCAAGTTCTCAAACCTTTCTGGGCCTCAGTTCCTCATATGTAAAAAGGTGATCATTATAGGACTTACCATAGAGGATCATCGTGACTAAGACAGTGCCTGGACCATAGTAGATGTTCAATAAATATTAGCTATTATCAAGGAAAGAAGTAGGATTCTTCAGACTTACTTGGAAAGATGTCCAAGATGTATTGTCAACTGAAAAAAGAAATTGCAGATGAATACGTATAGGATAATCCCATTTGGTAAAAATGTTTTAAATGTGCTTGCTGTTTTCTATTTCCTCCCTCTAAACTCCTTGAGAGGGACTTTTGTTCACTGTTGTATCCCCAGTGTTTATAATAGGCACTCAATAAATATTCATCGACTGAATGAATGATAACAGGAAAGCTAAGTGGAAAGAAATAATTAACAACAGTTACTTCTGAGGAATGGTATGTGGGTAGAGGGGCTGGTGGGCCCTTGAGGGGGAATGTTTCATTGTTTCTTACCCTTCTGTATACTTAAATTTTTCACAATGAGCTTGCCCACCAACAATAAAAATGCAGCTCTTAGAAGACAGTGTTTTTGTTTGCAGAGAGCATCTTGAGATCTATGATTGTCCCACTAACAGCAGACACATGAGGGATCAAGGGACGATTCTCCCTACAATCTGATAAATTGAGTCAGAAAGCAATTTACAAAAGAAGGAAAGCACAGAGCTCTCTTTTTCTTCTTGGCCTTCCATCCATCTTTCCAAAATTATTCTTACCATCTCCAAGCTAGATTCTCTGCCCTAATCCATCAGGACTCCTTCCCATTACCTAAACATCAATTGCACATGTCCACATGGTATCTTTGTTCAGGCCATTTTCTCTTTCTGAGACACATTTCCCTTCATCTCCTCTCTTCCCAACTTGTCCTTAAAGAACCAGGTCACATGCACTCTCCCCAGAGTCTGTTCTGATCTTCCCAGCATCTCTGGTCCCTTCCTCATGGGCATTGCTAGAGACTAGGTTTGGTACCATCCACCAGCACTTGTCCAGCAATGTCTACTATCTCCCCTCCCAGCTTATAGATTGCTTTGCTCGAACTGAAGAGTGTAAGGATTGTGTCTTCAGTTTTGCAATGCCACACAACACACACACACACACACACACACACAGAGTCCTGCACTATAAAGATGAGTGCACATTAAGGAGCTATGTGTTGTGATTTTGTTCTATTTGCCCAAAAGTTTCTGATACCAGAAGTTCGTGTGCTTTGTCATTCTCCCTGAAATTTCACGACAAGATGACTTTAACTTACTAAAAATATTCTTTTTAAATGCTTCTTAAAAAATTCTAAGTTGGTTTAAAATGCTCTAGTTTTTCATGTACTGATTAGTAAACTGATTTAATCAAACTATGTTTAGTAGCTACCAACACTGAGAGAATGAGGAATCCTAATGGGAGAAACAAGTAGACAAGATAGATGAAGGATTTATCACACAACACATGCCTCATGTTTATCCCATGCCCACAGAAGCTTTCATAAAGCACGCGCGTACATGTATGTGTGTGTGTGTGACAGAGACAGATTCCTAGCATTGATTCCTTATTATTTTGAAAGATTCACTCGTCTTAAAATTCAAGCATCTCTTGCAAATAGATCTTTCAGTATTTAAATAAAAAATAATTTTACAATGTCATAGAATTATGTGCTTAAAATCACAGAGCATCGGATTTATTTGTCCCATCATTTAAAGTCCCAAAGCTCTTTATCCATCTCTGGGGTATAATATTACAGCAATTGCCACTATTTCTCTATCAAGCTCTCTTGTCACACACGTATCCCCTTGATTCTCTTCTTCACTTCATTCAGATCTCTACTCAAAGTAACTGACTCAGCAAAACCTGTCCTAGTCAACCTACCTAAAACAACACATACACCATATCACTTTCTATCCTTGATTTTGTTTTAGTTTTCTCTGTAGGAAAACTACACAGCCATTACACTGTATATTTCTTGTCTAATGTTCAGTTCTCCCCACTAGAAGTTCTGCAGGAGAGCAGGAACTTTACTTTGTTTACTAATATATATACCCCAGGCCTAGAACAGTGCTTAGAAGGTGCTTGATGAATGTTGAATAAACAAATGAATAGTAATAGAATTGTTGTATAGCTATTTGTTGCTTACTAAATATGTATGCAGCTTCTTCTAGAATGTGAGCTGCTTGAAAAGAGTGCTTGTCTCATTCATTATTGCATTTTAAAAGTGCCCTGCAGATAGTAATTTATCAGTAATTGAATTGAAGCTGAACTCCAAAATATAGTTCTCTATGACACTTTCCTTTTTTATTAAACTTCCATCTAAATGTGCCGTCAACTAAATTTCTCTTAGACCACTTTAACTAGTCAGTCCCCATAGTGCCAATTGGCAGGTTTCCTTACAGGCATATAGTGGTTAGAGTCAGATTTCAGATTCCTTTGTAGCTGCATCTTGAACTGTCAAATTCAGAGGAGTAGGAGCCTAGGGGAAAAGATAGAGGCTTACAGTACATTGAAGTTGAGGAAAGCAACTGCTCACTCTTTAGGGCATGAACGGAAGAGAAGCACTTGCTTTGGAGGGTTTAAAAGTTCTGCTGTGTTCCACTCCTAGATATATATCCAAAAGAACTGAAAGCAGGAACTCAAATAAATATTTATACACCAGTGTTCACAGAAGTATTCACAATAGCCAAAAGGTAGAAACAACCCAAATGTCCATCAAAAGATAAATGGATAAACAAAATATATAAAATGTTATACACACAC
>NW_024349801.1:21569796-21582278 GCF_902729225.1 Pteropus medius | reverse complement strand
GTGGAGCTTTCTAACCTCTTGTAGTTTATTTACTATCTAGCACTTTTCATGGGGTATTGGGCTAAAGTTCACCAAGAGAAGGTAATTCAACTCCTCCTCCCCCAATCTCCCTGCCTGTTACTTCCTGTTGGTTTGTTAACCTTTTGTGTAAGAAAGTAGGTTTCCTTACATCGGCCAACATAAACGACTAACCCACTACTGGCGGTTCCATTTCCTATGTGGAACTTTCCATCTTGACGAAAAGATTCACAGTTGAGTTTTAGTTTTTACTCAATTCAATTCACAAAAAGAATAAAAGGAAAATTAGAGAATGCAACAAGGAAGAGATTTATTTAGAAGTTAAATCCTGGGTAGAGATGCAGATTTAAGAGTAGAGGAGTTTCCTGCTGTACTGTTAAAATTTCAGGAATTAAAAGTCAGCTAAAATAATATAAATCCACCATTACATTAAAACTAAACTGATATGCTTTCAAAAAAAAAAAAAAGAGACACTCAAATCTCTAAGTGTTAAAAAGTCACCTCTGGGAACCTGCTCTGCCCAGCAATGTTGCACTCTGCTCTCCTGAATATCCCTTTCAACACAGACATTCAGACACGAAGCAGAACAGTGGGACCTAGAAAGTTTGTTGTTATCCAAACCAACTCACCCAAACCAGGTGATCTGCATTTAACTTACCCTTTTAAATGTGCGCTGAACCATGTGTTCCAGAACTAGAGGACCAGACAGCCTAATCCCAAGCCAGACAGTTGGCATACCTAGTTGTAAAACTCATTCTAACAGTTCATTTCAAAATGACCAGTGCTCCCCGGACAAACTGGATCCTGAAATAAACTGTTGGCACCAGTGAGAGGAACACTACCCAAAATGGCACATCTCTTGCTATTAGGAAAGCAGTGTCTTCTTTGCACATAAGAGCCCAGGAGATATTTGGGGGCTCCAGTTTTTTATAGATTGATATCATGAGAAGTTCTTACAGCAATAACTGGCATTTACCAGAATGGAAGAGATCATCTCTGGTAGGGACTCCATCTGGATCAGTTTCAGGGCTCCAGTTATTTTTGTCATCTCAGAACCTTCAAGACACTCAGGATCCTTTAACACTCACTCCAGCCCCACTTTCTCCCTAGCAGGCTGTCATCCTAGGAAGAAAAAAGGACCAGGGCCTTGTGGCTTTAAAGAAGCTTTTCCTTTTATCTCTTTACCTTTTTAGCCTGCCCTGCACATCAGTAGGTGAAAACTTCCTACCCCTCACATGTCATTTGTAAAGTGCAGGGTCCAAGATCAAAGGAGTTTGGGCTTCTAATCAGGACTACCTCTAGGACATTTCACACATTCACCCATTCACCACTATTTTCCAAGCCCCAAATTCTGTACCAACCCCTTTGCAAAGCATTGGGGATCTCAGGATAGCCAAAACCTAGTCTCTACCCTAGCAAGAACCTTTCTAGTGGGAAGGGAAATGAATTGTCAGGAAGTCACTGTGATACATGAGACTGGGCAGTGACATAGATGACAGAGGCTTTGTTCATCCCTCTTGTGACCACATCAAAGTTGTGACAGAAACACAGAGCAAACAGCAAGCAGAGTCACCTAAAGTCTAGATGAAAAGAAGCCTTGCAACTAGGAAGAGAAATAAGAAATCACCCTGCAACAGTAAGAGGTAGGAGGGGGTGAGGACAAGAGACTACTTGGTTCCAAGTGGCTGCGGCAGCTGCAAATGCCTTTTAAAGTCTGTCTGCATCCAGACTTTCCTGGTGATGGACTCGCTCACTCTGAGCACCAGCACCAGGTTGGCTGCTCAGGGGGCATTAGAGACTTACAGGGAGATGCTGAGTTGTTGGAGTGAGGGTTGGAAGTGAGGCTTTCTCCTGGGAAGAAGTGTTGGCAGTATCCATTGTCCCTCAGTTGAGCCCTCCCCACTCCCAGTATGCAGATGGATGCAGTGCCGCCATAGCTGAGACATCATCAAACTGGATAACAGAGGTCGTTCCGTCCAGAGGATTCCCTGAAACTCCGTCTCCCCCAAGTCACGGCCCTACCCAAGTCACATTCAGTTGTGTCCTTGGTGAGTCTTGTTTAACTTGCTGAGCAAGCTCCAAGACCCACATTGGTGGCAGTTGACCTCAGTTTCTGGCATGGTTTCATGAGGCAACTATAAGCACAGCATCTGTGGATTGCTTGCTGAATCTTAACAGGTGGCCCTGGATGGGCAGGCTGGGGCTAAACTTGGCCTGTAGCTGAATCCCTTTCAAGACTGCGCCACTGGATACCTATTACACAAAGCCATACTAATAAGACCAGGAGACTTAGGAGCTTTGCTTAGTACATAGAAACAGACACAGAAAGGCAGCCAAAATGAGAAACCAAAGAAGCAGAAACCATATGAGAGAACAGAACAGATACCCAGGAATAATGGAGTCAAGCAATCTAACAGATGCAGAGTTCAAAACACTGGTTATCAAGATTCTCAATGAATTTAGGGGAAGTATAGATGAACTCAGTGAGAACTTTAACAAAGAGATAAGAAAAAACTTAAAAATGGAAATGGAAATTATAAAAGGGAATCATTCTGAGATGAAGAGAATGTTAGAGGGACTCAACAGAGTGGATGAAAAAGAGGATAGAACCACCAATATAGAGGATGGGAAAGCCAAGGACACCCAATCAGAACAGTAAGAAAAAAGAAGCCAAGAATATAATAATAATTTAAAGAGCCTTTGGGACAAAATTAAGTGTAAAAACATCTGAGTAATAGGGGTACCTGAAGGAAGAGAGAGAGAACAAGAAGTGGAAAAGCTATTTGAAGAAATAATGATGGAAAACTTCCCTAACTTTTTTTTTCCTGATAAATACGGAAACTCCATCTTTATTGGCTGTATAAACATCTGTCTGTACATACATTTCATACATCATAGTGCAGGGCCTGAAGGGAAAGCCCAAGGGGAGGTCCCAGCAGCACAACAGCTCTCCCTTTCCCCAAAGCCCTACCCACTCTGTGCAAACCAAAGCCATCAGCTCCTGCTCCCTTGGGACTGCTCAGAGAGTCCCAAGAAAGAGAAACCCAAAAAGGCCAACACCAAGACGCATCATAATTAAAATGCCAAAGTTTAAATACAAAGAGATAATCTTAAAAGGAGATAATCTTAAAAGCAGCAAGAGAAAAGCAGTTAGTTACCTACAAGGGAGCACCTATAAGACTGGCAGCTGGTTTCTCAAAAGAAACTTTAAAGTACAGAAGAGCTTGGCACAAAATATTCAAGGATCTACAACCAAGAATACTTTATCCAGCAAAGTTATCATTTAGAGTTGAAGGACAAATAAAGATCTTCCCAGACAAAAATAAATTGAAGGAATTCATCAACAACAAGCCAGTATTACAGGAGATGTTGGAGGGACTTCTTTAAGAAAAAAAAATGTATTAAAATCATGAATAAAGAATGGTAATAACTACATATTTATCAACAAGTACCTCAAATGGAAAAGAATTAAGCACTCCAACCAAAAGATAGGAAAGCTTAGATAAGAAAACAAGACTCATACATATGCTGCCTACGAGAGACTCACTTCAGATGAAAAGACATACACAGACTAAAAGGAAGGGTATGGAAAAAGATATTGCCTTGATGAACCCTGAGGGTATTTCACTGGATGAAGTAAGTCAGGTAGAGAAAGACAAACACCACATGATTTCACGTACTTGTGGAATCTAAAGAACAAAATAAACAACAACAATGTGGAAACAAACTCATAGATACAGAGAATATTTTGAGGGCTACTAAACGGGAAGGGATTGAGGGGATGGTAAAAAGGGGCACAAGGGTTAAGAAATACAAATGGATAGTTACAAAATAGTCATGGAGATATAAAGTGTAACATAAGGAAAATAGTCAACAATGTTATAATAAATATGTAAGGAGGAAGAGGGGTGCTAGATTTAGTGGGGTGATCACTTGATCTCCAATCACTATGCTATACATCTGAAACTAATATATTACTGTATGCCAACTATAATTGGGAAAAACTCACTGAATTGTACAATGTAAATATGAGCAACTAATTGTCTATTATATTTCAATAAAGTTGGAAAAAAGTTTTAAAAATAAGTCACTGTGATACAATATAAGAACTCTAATAGAGGTACCCCCTGTCCAAATATGCTTTAGAACTACAGGAAGAGTACTTATTTATATGTGATTGCGAAGGTGTCAAGAGAAAACCTCAGAATAATATGTGAAGCTGAATCTTAAGAGATGAGTAGAGACAATTAAGGAGGATCTTGTTAGTTCCATAAGCTAACAGCCCAAGAGAAAAAAAAAAATGTCACCGATAGTTTTTACCTCTTTTCCTTGGCTACCACTCCACCCAGCCTCAGAGAACAGCAACCCTCTCTGTCGCCTGGGTTTCCATTCCAAATGGCTAGAGTGAGCCACACACATCCTACAGCATTTATGAATGTGGAGGACAGAAGTGAGTTCATCATCACTTTACTACATCAATGAAGATAAGTACTAGGTCCTGGTGACTCAGAGACCAGGCAAAGATTAGGCAGAAATTGAGTCCTGAAGCCTTCAAGTATTGCCTTGGGAACCCCACCTCTGAGGAAAGCAACCCGAATGCATTCTTTCCTACCTAAGGTGCTGCAGTTGTGCTGTAGGGTAAGCTGTGAGGAAGTCCACCCAGCTGGAAGACTGCACTGGGGTGTGGTGCAGGAGGCAAAAACACGAGATGGCAGGAGGGAGGCAAAGCTGTCTGAAGTGGCTCCAGGGATGTCCTGCCCTCTAGAGGTATTCCATATCTAATGGAGGGAAACAGGCCCCATTAAAGGCTTTCTTTGGGAAAATATGAACTCCAGATGAACAATAATACGATATGGGGCACCATAGTTCTGGACACACCCCCACTAATGCTGAGCTGCCTTTAGGTGAAATACACTTCAGTCTCAAGGCCTGAGACCTAGGATGGCTGAGAGGATGATAAAGCTACTCTAATGTATTCCCATACTTCTGTGCATCCTTAGATAAGGAAAGCGTTTTTCTGATCTTCTCTTACTGGTGTTTCATTTTGTATCCACTCTGTCAAGGGAAGGGGGCATAAATGTCTTCCAAGAAAAAAAAAAAAAAGGAGAATTTGATATGGGGTTAAATCATACCAGAGTCCAGAGAGAGAGAAGGAGGGAAACGATGGTGACAGACTCCAGAATCCTGGTTTTTCCTAGCTTGGGGCTTAAGCTTCAAGAGGGAGGCTAACTCTAGGAGCATCTAGAAAGGTGTGAATGCACCTGGGAAATTTGGGTTAGTGGGCTGTTTCCTTCATCTCTAAAGGGTGCCCTTGTCCTCCATGGCATCAAATCCAGCAAGGCAGGGAGCAGTAAAAGAACACAGGAGGAGGAAGATGGCTCCACACCCTTGAGGCTGTGTTCCTGCCTCCTCTCATTTGATGAAGGGCAAAGTTCGGGTCAAAATGAAGCTCCCTCCTAGAGCAAAGAGAATTCAGAGGACTTGGCATGGATACGTGGTTCCCACTTCTCTTACTATCACAGAGTCAAATGAGTTCTGCATCTACCCTGAAGCCATCCTGGAGAGGAGCAGGGGGAGAAGGATACTCGAAGGCCCTGAAAAGGCTAACCAATAAAAAGGAGCTTATTTGAACCAGAAAAGACTATGATACATAAGTTGGCTAGTTTAAGCCCTATTGGGGATTGTTTTCCCCTCCTTACCCATCAAGATGTGTGGATTAGTGGGAAAGAGTAGACCCTTCATAAAAATTAAGCAGCCACATTATTTAAGGCACATAAGTAATAGTGTGAGTAAATTGTAGCCCACCACCCTCATTTCCATCACTGAAGCCAGCCTGTGTATCTTTTTCCTATTGCCTGAAAGAGTTAAACTCACACCAAGAATGCTGCATTTGTCTCCCAGGGCTGCAATAAGAAAGTTCTACAAACTAGGTGTCTTAAAACAACAGAAAGTTATTCTCCCACAGTTCTAAATACTAGAAGTCTGAAGTCGAGGTGTTGGCTAGGTTGGTTCCTCCTGGAGGTTTTGAGGTAGAACCTGTTCTATGCTTCTCTTCTAGCTTCTGGTAGTTGCCAACAATCCTTGATATTCCTTGGCTTATAGATGCATCCCTCTACTTTCTGTCTCCATGTCACATGGTGTTCTGTGTGTCTCCTATCTTTGTGTCTTCATATGACTTTTGTATAAGAACGTCAGTCATTGAATTTAGTGCCCACCCTAATTTAGTATAATCTCATTTTTACTTAGTCAATTATATCTGCAAAGCCTCTATTTCCATGTAAGCTCACATTCTGAGGTTCTAGGTAGGCATGAATTTGGGGGTACACTATTGAACTCAATAAAATGTAAAAGAGGGTTTTCATAAATGGCCAGTATTGAAATTACGAAGTAGAGTCTAAGAAAATTTTCATTTGCTGCAAAGAAAGGTAGAGGTCTCCACTCTTTGATCAGAATGGACTTCTTTATTCTCTATATACATTATACGCATGTTGGAGCCTTTGCATATACTGCCAAAATGCCAATCCCCTGCCTCCTTCATCTGACTAAATGTTCCACATCTGTTAATGGATTAAATGTTTGTGTTCCCCTAAAATGGATTAAATGTTTGTGTTCCCCTAAAATTCATATGTTAAAACTCTTACCCTTCATCTTCCACTTTTGATGGTATTAAAAGGTGGGGCCTTTGGAGGTAATTAGGATTAAATGAGATCCTGAGGGAAGGGTTCCCATGAATGGGATTAGTGCCCTTAAAAGAATCACAAGAGCTTTCTTCCACCATGTGAGGATGTAATGAGATGACGGCAGTCTGCAACCCGGAAGAGGACCCTCACTAGCACTCAACCATGCTGGCATCCTGATCTCAGAGCTCCCATGTCCAGAAATGTGAGACATAAATTTCCTTGTTGATAAGCCACCCGGTCAATGGCAGTTTGTTATGACAGCCTGAACAGACTAAGACAACATCTTTCAGATCACCTCTTCATTATCACTTCCCCTGGGAACCCCCTTTGAAGAATCTCTAAGAAATCTGGAACTCCTCTGAGCTCCTGTAAGATGCTACACTTCCCCATCATGACACATTACATGCTTTGCTGTCATCTCCACTGTTTGCTTGTCTGGGCCTCTAACACCTGAGAGTGGCAATTCACTGTCCCACACATAACTAGACCTAGCACAGATATAAGAGCTCACAATCCCTGTGATGAACTTACTCAGGCCCTGATGAGCAGCTGGATGATCTTACACGAGTCACTCAAACTCTTTGGGTCTAAGTTTCTTCATCTATAATATAATAATTTCAAACTACAATGTCTAAGCAACACTTCTAAATCTAACATTCAATAATAATAATAATAATAAAATAAGAATTCCTATTAGCTATGTACTTGCTATATTCTAAGTGCTTTACACATAGTAACTCAGTTCTTTCTTAGAACAATACTGTAAGTTAAGCCTTTTTGCAGATAAGGAATCAGAGAAACAGAGATATTAAGGAATTTTCATAAAGTTGAAGGGCTAGAAGATATCAGAACTAGAATTTGAACCTAGCAATCTGGTTCTAGAATCTTTGTGCCTAACCTATCTACTATGTCTACTTCCGTATAATAATCTCCTTTTATTCCATATAAGAACTGGTACAAATTATTTTATTCCCAAGAGCTAGATATGTCTAATTCTCCACCGATATGCTATAAATATATATTCTAGTTTATTACAGTTAGGTAAAGAAACAGACTAGCATTCTAATATGTTATTTAACTTTTAACGCCAATTTCTAAAAGCATTAGTATACTTCAATAGTCTCTTCTTCAAACTCTTAGTAATATTATTAGAAATTACTAATAATACTTATATGTATAGTTAATATTAATTATAGTACAAATAGTAGAATTTCAAAAAATAAAAATTATAAAATCATGTTGCTAATATTCTTGAATGTTCTCATATGTTACTCAGCATTAGAAACAAAAATATTTTGTTCTGGAAATTTTAATGATTCTATTTATAACAGATCAAACTTATATCATATTTATAAGTTTTATAAATATGATATAAGTTTCCATTATATTTAAAAGTCAAGGCTAAAAACCATTGAATGTTCTATGCCTGATTATAATAATTACACTACAATAGTCATTCAGCAGTTGGCCTATGGTTGGCATACAGGAAACTGATAGGAAATAGACAGTTTGATAACTATATTTAGACATAGTACTATTAAGTAATTAGTATCCTGTTTCACAAGTTGTATGATTTGCATAATGAAAAATACAGAACCAGCCATCCTAGGCTTGTGTTAACTGTGTTAATTAGACATGGATTCGTACATTAAAAAGTTACAGCTTAGTAGAAAAAATAAAATATAACATAAAATATTATAACAAATTATGCAGTGATAAGTGCCCTTATAAAGGTAGAAAGTTGCAATGGGAAAAGAAACAGAACTCATGAGAAGAGGCTCATGATCAGGGCAGACTTTAGGGAACAGAAAGCATTTGCACTGGGCCCGAAAGGATTGTTATGATTCATGTATACAACGATAAGGGGTGAAAGCCATTCAGGGAGAGAGAACAGCGAGAACAAAGTCAGAAAAGTCAGAAAAACAGAATATCTGTAAGGATCATCAAATGCAATGCTTCATTCTGTCTGGCAAATAGAGTGTATAGGAAAGAAAGAAAAACGTATGTTAGAGTTAGATTACAGACTCTTACAATTCTTTTGGCAAGTGATAATAATACCCAAAATTAAGGCAACGTTAATGGGAATGGAGAACAAAGTACAGATTCAAGAGCTGTACTTTGAGCAGCTGGATGATCTTATGCCAAAGATATAATCAATAACATGGCAACACGAAGGGTAAGGAGAGGAGAAAAGTCAAGGATGATGACAAGTTCTGACCCCTGATGGCAAGGAGAGTGTTGGAGACATTGAAAAAAAGTTGAGAGAAAGTGGAACAAGTTCTGGTTCCTCTACTGGAGCTCTACGTACTGGTTTTTCTAGCTTATCACCAAGCAGGAGGAGAGAAAATTTCAAGTTTGACAGTCATTCTGTGACTCATCAGATGTGAGAGTGAAGTTATTTTTACTCTTACACAGTAAAACAAAACCTGTGCATTATTAACTAGATCCTTCCGGATGCCTGAGAGTTCAAGTGGGCGGTCTAGAATGACTAAGCCTTAACTTAGAACCTCAAAATCTAACCTCAGAGGAAAGTTTTAAAAGTTTTATGTTCCTACTCTTTAGTCTTTAGCTGGCTGTAATCTGAAAGCTATCTTTTCTTGTTTTGAGATGTAGTTATGACATATTCATTTCTACACTTTCTCAGTTTCTTCTACATTAAATAATTAGTGTGACAAATTCTCAACAAATTCTCAAGGAGGTATTCTAGATTTTATCATTTGGATTTCACC
The DNA here is from genome assembly GCF_902729225.1 of Pteropus medius. Classification (NCBI taxonomy): domain Eukaryota; kingdom Metazoa; phylum Chordata; class Mammalia; order Chiroptera; family Pteropodidae; genus Pteropus; species Pteropus medius. The sequence goes on along the minus strand of NW_024349801.1, from coordinate 21,572,851 downwards.
CTCTATCAATAGTTTTTTCATATTGTCCTCAATTTTTAATCACTCTATTATCGTTTGATGGTATCACGCTCCAAAGACCCTTTCATTTTAACCCCATTTCCATGAAATATTTTCACTGCGGTTTGTGGGAATTGCTTGAGATACACCCAGAGCTTTTTACATGTCACCTTGTCCATCGAGATTGCTTTGGATGACATTTTCAGTGCACATTTAACTATACTCCCAGACTTTCTTGCAAATTTAAAACAATATGGTCACAACTTGCATTATTTTTAAAAAGTGTGGGGACAAACTGATTGAAAATCCAAGTGCAAGAATTCTACATGTGACTTTAGCAACAAAATAAGCAGCTGCTTTTTGCTAAGCAATGAATTGGAGTCTACTTCCCAGACATATTTTCATAGGTCATTATAATTGAAACCTGACATACATAAAACTGTAAGTAAATATCGATGCCATTGGAGAAGAGCATCATAAAGAGAAATGTCCTAGGCTCCTCTCTTGTATCCTATCAGGAAACTTCCTGTCCAGTTAAGAGAACACAGATGGAACTTCAAAGGGCTTCCAAAAGAGTGTAAATTCTCACTGATAAAACTTTATCTCTCCAAGATTAAACTATACAGTCCTCAGACATTTAATAATTCTCTCACGTATATCTCAGTGTAAGGTAAAGTTGTTTCATTTAATGCAGCCTTGAGTGTGGAAACTTTCTTTTTCTGAACTATCAATATAAGCGTGACATCTAAATGCATACTACAAGTAGCAGCAGTTTTGTTTGGATTTCCTGAGTGTGTCGATTACTCTGATATTAACCATGCCCATTCCATCCTGGAGTGTAAGTAAACAGGACCACCACTCTCTGCTCTTAGCCGAGGATTTATAGGGGTTGTGTGTCTGGCACTCAGAGAGATGTTGGCTTGCTCTCACCAGTGATTACATATACAACATTGTCATATAATTTTCGGATTTTTCAAAGACTTCAAAGCTCACAACCTTCTGTAAACTTCTATCTGGGCATGTTTATCATGGCAAGGAATAAAGGGAGAAGTGATATGCAGACACTTCAAATTATGAACTCTCTACAAATGCATTCTGTACATCTATAAAATGTCAAAATGTCCAGGAAAAATTAAAAAGTCAGTCAGTCTACCACCCATACGAGGGTAAAGCCAGGCTGCAGCAAACGTGGCTTAAATGTTGGTTTGGAAGGGCCATTTGATTTTTCCATGATTAAGATATTTTATCCTAATTGTTTCCTTTGCTAAATGAGTAGTGCTTAATTGGTAAGTAGTAATGAGTTTACTTCCTTCCTCTTTTTTTTGAAAGTGACCAGATGTTCCATTTGGGGGAATTATCCTTGTGACATGGTACTGAGAACACAGAACAGGCCTACTGTATCTTAAGAGGCCACACTGCATGAGAGTGAGAACAGGGGCTCTGAAGTCAAGCTTCCCTGTAGGTGAAGCCTGGCCCTGCCATTTTATAGTCAAATATCATTGGACAATTTACCCTAGCTGTCTCATCTATAAAACGGGGATGATTGTAATGGGCCCTTCCTCATCAATCTATGAGGATTGAATAATAATATGGGCCTAGTACATGGAAAGTATTCAATGAATATTACTTTATTATTCTAATTGAAACATTGGACAGGAGGAACAAAAGTACTTCTTTTCAGTTCAGGGATTAAGCCCTGAAGAACCAATAAAAGTTCTCTTGTTGGGGTTCTGAATTCTGTATCCCCCTAACTTTGTTCATACTTTACTGAAACACTTATAATAGTATGTCCTTCTCTGCACCCAGCACTGTGCAACCGGCTTCTCATACATATGATAGCCACAGAACCCAGCACTGTGCAACAGGCTTCTCATACATATGATTAGCACTGATTTAATGTCAGTCTTTCCATAAATACTTTCCCATTCATTCTCTCATTGTGTTTCATTTATCCAGTAACGACCTATTATGCGCCAGCAAACAGGCTACCCAAATGCAGCTACCCAATAATAGCTCCTGCCAATTGATGAGTAAATTTTTCTAGAAAAGATGCCTAGATTCTCTACGTTAACCAGAATCTCCTGTGGGGACTCATTTCAAGAGATGGAAAATTATACATCTATCTTTCTGTGCTAGCTGAAGACAGCCACTGTGCCCTTTGAATACTGAGCGTCACAGCGCGTCATCATGACTCACAAGAGATCAATCATTGAGCGACATTTAAACATCTTGAGTAACTACCAGCAGCATTTTGCTCCAGTTATTGAAAGCTTCTCAGAATGTGCTCTTGGGATAAGATATGAATCACTGCCTCTGAGTCCAACAATGCTTATTGCCAGAAAATGAATAACAAACAACTGGGGTACACGAATAGTCCCATTTTGTGTCACTCTTCACCATAAGGCATTTGCTGTCTCTCCCTTGTTAACAGCATTCACCATGCTTCTTTGGCGAAATGAGGTACATGCCCCTCATAGCCATATACAGGGTTAGAGCTGGGAGGGGTGCCATTTTAGAGGCAAGTGGTAGTCAGAAAGGGAGTAAAGGAATCTAACATTTATAAATTACAGAACTGAGGCCTCCAGACTGCCACTTTAATAATCTTCCCACTATCCCACACCTGGTGACAAGATTTTCTGCTCAGCTGGTCTTTTACCACAGTTCCTACTGATTGACTTAATTATCAATATTTTGGTAAAGGCTGTGAGTACAACCTGCCAACTGTAATGCTCATCTCAGTATCACTCTAGCTACCAGCTGAGAAAATCTATGGCATTTTCATTCTTCTACAGTATGTAAGCCACACTCAGTCTCTCTCATATACTGGCAGTGAGAGGGTGGATTGGTTCAAACTTTCTGGAAGGCAGCCTGGAGGTGTATGAAACACCTCATACGTGTGTATACCTTGAGACTTAATCCTTCCATCTCTGGAAATGAACACTAAGAAATCATCATAGATGTGGCCTTGTCTCTTTCTCACCAGATACACACACATTTGCCATATGTCTGATCATATGGCTCACTGATTTTATGTATATATATATATATATATATATAT
>NW_024349801.1:20816021-20947138 GCF_902729225.1 Pteropus medius | reverse complement strand
GGAGGAAGAGGGAGAGAGGAAGAGGATACATTTTTTGCACTATCTCCTATGTTCCAGCCCAGAGGCCACTCACTGCCTCTTCCTCAACAAGGATTCTCAACCAACCCCTGGGCTGGTATCCACAAATGCCCTGGTCTGTTGGCGTGGATCTCACTCTCCTCCGTGAGAGATTTTGCTCTGGCCGGTGGGAGGGGGAGTGGGCGGGGCTCAGCCTTGGGGCCATACACCTGAGTTAGAGGTTGTCCAGTCCAAGATCTTCAATTTATAGATAATGAAAATAAGATTCTGAGAAGCTAAATTGATTTGTTTAGATTCACGAAGAAGCAGAGCTGAGTCAGAAAATAGATATCCTGATTTGTTAATTCATCTGATGAATAGATATTGAACATTTACTCTGTGCCAGCACTGTTCTGGGCCCCCAGACATGAAACTTTCAGGTATCTCTGAGAATCCTATCTTCTCTATTTGAACACAAGATTCAATTTCTTCTTTGCTCCTTTCCTAACCCATCATTGAATACCACTGGGGCCCAGGCCCTGTTAGGGGCAGTGGTGGAATCAGATGAGGTTTTAGCAACATGGAGATTATAACTGAGTGGCCTCCCCTGTCCCCAGACCCCCTAGTTGCTCTGCTGCCCACTGCCATCAGCTCTTACCCTCCTTCCAGATGTCTGCTTGTTTCTCTCTGAGCTTCCACATCCACGTTCCTAGCATTTGTCATTCACATGAGCAGCCTCCAGTTTTCTCCCTCTGCCAACTCATTTCTGGGCTGTCTCCAATCTGCCTGTTCCAGAGGATTAAGTGGCTCATCCATGATTACACGGCAATTCCAGCATGGGCTCAAGTCTTTGGACTCAGACTGGAGATAGAGTCACTCAGAGGGAGGAGGATCTATTATTTTTTGAAAACTTATCGGAATGACACGTATCCCATATATACACTCCTTTCTTTTAGAAATTCAAGCTTTTAAAAATAAGTGCCTCGTGTCTTGCTTTTCTACTTGGCTCTGCCCTCTTCACCTGCTGTTTCTTTCCTAAATCACCACCTTGGCCTTCGGGCCTTCATTTTCTGCCCATTAATAAGACCTAAGTTTGGATTCCAGCCCCGCTCCTCAGTAGTGCTGTGACTTTGGGCAAGTTACATAATGAGCATTTGTGGACCTCAGTTTCCCTTTCTGTAAAACTGGAAACTATTACCCATCTCCTTGGGTGCTGAGATCATGCGTGAAAATGCATGGCAAGTATGTACTAAATGTTAATCTCCTTCCCCTCTAGCTATCCTAAAAGGATTTCTTCTCGTAGAAGGGAGCATCCATCTCATTTTTCTGTTTTAGAATGTCGCCACTCACCCTTTATGCCAGGAGTAGAGGTTGACACTGAGAAGCCAGGTTTGGCCCACTTTTATCATGGTGGGGAGTAGTGTTGAGGGACTCCACAGAGATTGGGGGCACTGGGAAAGAGCTGGACATCTGCCTCTGCCTATGGGGACTGGCTGCTGGTCTCTGGGGGAGCCTCTGCCCCACCCTGTAGGAGGGGATGTTTGTGGCCCCTCTCTGGACCCCAATGCCATGCGCTCTCTATCCCAGGCCCCAGGGAAGCCAAACAGGAAGTGAGAACTGTCACATGAGCCATACCCAGAATCACCAGCCAGGGGTCAGGGCTCAGTTCAGCATCTGTCGTGTGCACCTGCATGTGTGCATGTATGGACCCACCTATACATTTGTGCGTGTATGTGTGTGCGTGTATGTTTCCTTACAACTCCATGGGAACCTATCAGGTGGAGGGCAAGGAAGGATGGAGGGAGGATTTGTTCCAGGTCTGGGGAGCCAGGAGACCTCTACCTCTACCTTCTCACCCAGCCATGGGGGATTGGTCAAATGACCTCTTCTACTTTGATTCTGTGATACCTGTGGGACTTGCTGTCACCTGGCTGCCAGTCACCTCATTTGGGCAGCAGGGCTGCAGGTCAGCTTTGTGGACTGGAAGGTAGCCTGGCTCCAGAGCCAAAGGGGTCAGCCTAATAGTGATCTGTGCTGGCCCCAGTTTTTGAGCACAGAGCCACAGGGGACTAGAGAGGCAGTAGTTGGGGAATTATTGAAGGGCAGCTGGGTGAGGTGCCTCAGGCATCAGCTGTCTACATGGAAGCTCAGAGCCGGTCCAGCGGACCTCCATGGAGGGCTGCTTGTCGCTTTCTGCCTATCCCAGCCATCTGGATGCCTCTGTACCCTCTCCCCATCCTAGTCCCTATATCCATCACTGTGAGCACCAGTTCTCCCTCTCATTCTTCCACAGGGACATGTCTTCTGCTCATTTTGTCTATTTGTAAAAATGCAAGTACAGTGCTGCTTGAGAATGACATGTGCACCCTTTCCAGGCCTCAACACAATCCCTGGGACCAGGAGCCTCTATTACAACACCAATCACACAAGTTTGTGGGTAATAGTGGCTTTGCCTATCGTTACTAAGTGCATGTGCCCCACATCCATATGTCTGCTTTGAAAGGGTCTCCAGAAATGTCTGCATTCTGTAATTTAGGATGCAGGAGTCTTGGTGCTGGGGCAGAGTTGGGGCAAGGCCACTCCTTGGATTTTATTTTGGGACTAGAAGACCTAAACCTCTCTAAGCTCCAGGACTGGCCATAGCCCAGGCTTTGATTTCAGGAAGATGATGAACTTCAGACCCATCCATGGAGTAGTCCCAGTGGATACCCCTGAAAATACTTTCTCCAATGCTTTAAAGCTTAATGCTCTTAGTTACACATCTGTACGACCCTTCTTTCTAACACTAGTGTCTAGCAGAATACCTGGCACATAGTAGGGGCTTAGTAGGTGTGTGTTGAATGAATGAGGTTTGGATGCCTGTTAAATGGTATCAGTCATGTTTGCCCAGTGTAAAGGAGTGTCTGATCTTTCTCAGTAAATAAGCACGTGGTGAGGCTTATTTACTGAGAAAGAGAGCTCTTGGCAGTTTAGGAGTTGCTATGCCAGGCCTTATTTATCCCTCCAATCAGGGGATGCCAGTTTTATATGACTTCCTTTCAGCCACCTTCAGGATCCCATACAAGGTTACCACAAGTGGCCCAGTTCTGAGAGTTTGGGGCAGACTGATGCCCACAAGCTGTCGGTGTCTCAGTCTCCATGGGTTCTGTCTGAGGTGTCTGTACATAGTCCAGGCATGACTTTTCCAGGTCACTGATGCTGCCCCTCCTGTGAGCAACCTCAGAAATAGAATGGCTGCTGTCATTGGGCTGGTAGAGCCTCACGGGGATCTGGAAGGCCTGTGGAAGGTTCCCTGTTGATGTGACATTGTTCCCAAGTTGAGAAAAATGGTTACTGAGGTGCATGAATGTTGCCTGCAGAACCCCGGGAGGCAGAGGGAAGAAGGAGAGCAAGTAGAAGCTTGTCCTGTTCTGCCCAGAGAATTTCTCTCTCTTAAAAAGAATGAGGCGAAGGCTGACAATCCCATTAGCCTCTGAAGACATGAGGAAAAACTGCCATAAAGCCTACACTGCTCAGCATGAAGTGGAAACTTGGCAGATGAGGCACTCAGACTCAGAGACCATCAGACCTTGAAGGGACCCCCGAGAGCAACTGTCTGGCCTCCTCATTTTTGAAGTGTGTTCTTAATTTCCAAAGAGTTGGGAATTTTGTTGTTATTGTTTTGTTATTGATTCTAGCTTAATTCCACTGTGGTCAGAGAGCATACTCTGTAGGATTTCAATCCTTTGAAATCCTAGCGCTGGAATTAGAACTCGGGTCTCCTGATACCTACTCCAGTGTCGTTTCTCCCACAACATGCTGAGCAACAGGGTAATCTGAGCCTATCAAACACTCACCCAAACCATCATTCATTCATTCAACACATGTTTTTCAAAGCCCCGCTCTGTGCTAAGCACTGGGCGATTTTTTTTTTTTTTTTTCTGACTGCCTTCAAGATTTTCTCTTTGTCTTGGTTTTTAGCAGTGTTATTAGTATGTATGTAGGTATGGTTTTCTTTGCATTTACTCTCCCGGAGTTCATACATCTTCAGATATTCCTTCTGCCACATGCTTATTCTCCTCTCATTCAGAGACTCCAATTACATGTATGTACTACCTTTTAGTATCACACAACTTTGGTGGAGGGATCAGAGGTAGGCCAGTATATTATTTAAGAAATTGGTTCAGCTGCCTATTGCAGAGACACAGGACAGCAGTGGCTTAAATAAAATGATTTAGTTCTCTTTTACATGACAGGAGAGAAGGAGGTATCCCAGGTTTGGCATGGTGGCTGTGTTACATTGAGAAGTCCCCTCATCCGCCCGAACCGAGATGGCTTATAGTACATCTCTGCTCCAATCAGAAGGGTGGAGGAAGTGGGAATGAAGACCATAACCTCTCCCTTCAAAGTTTCTCCTTGGAAATTATCCATCTCACGTTCTCTTACATCCCATTGCCTGGAATTTGGTCATGTGGCCACAACTAACTACAAAGGAGGCTGAGAAATGTATTCTTTCTTCTGGGAGACTTCTTTGGTCTAAAATTTAGAGAGTCTGTTACTATGAGAGAAACAGAGATGATAAATATTGAGGGACAATTATCAGCCTCTTCCACAGCAAGTAATCACAATACAAGGCAACAGGTGCCAAGCTGTGGCCTCAGAGGAAGAAGTTAGAAAAGGTGTCACAAATGAAGTAACAGTTGACTGAGTATTAAAGGATGAGTAGGAGTCCATTGAGTGAAAATAATCAAAGGACACTCCAAGCAGGGACATTGGCATGAGCACTGACTCCTGAGAGCAGAGCCCACCCCAGACACAGAATAAGCTATTATATAGATGTTGTCCAATTGTATCAATTTTGAGAGCAGAAAGAGAGGGAGATTTTTGCTCTGGAGAGTAGAGGCCTAGTAGAATTGGAAAGGCCATAGTAAATGTTATTGTAGGGGTGGGAGAGGATTCATGCCTTTATGTACATATTGAGATTTAAGGTGAAAATAAGCATACCAAGTTGAAATTGCTCGGCAGGCGGCTGGGAGGCAGAGGGGGCTGGAGATGCAGGTTTGGGAGCTGTTCTCGAGAGAGTGATAAATGAGGTTGTTAGAGTCTATTTTCTTCTAAAGAGGAATATATTAAAAGTAAAAAGGCCAGATAAGGACTGAATCTTTGTAATGGAAGAAAAGAATGAGTAAGCTGACTGCAATGCAAGGCAGGCTCTCCATGGAGAGTTTTAGAGGCCTCTTTCCTCTCCAAAGGGCTCGATGACACTTTCAGCCTTGCCTACGCCCCTGGACCTGGCCCCATCTCCCTTCTTGTGACTTGTTCTTCCCTTGATTCTTGCTAGCTTTCAATTAATGATTAATTCAATTTCGTGTTCATTAAACTTTTATTAGCTGGTTTCATTTTATCCATATAAGGATTTGAGGCAGCATTCTGCCTTAATTTTTATTATACAAGTAATCCATATTCACTTTTTTAAAATATCAGAAAATACAGTTAAACAAAGAAAGAACATTAAAATCATCCATAGTCCTTCTGCCTAAACTAACATTTTAGTACATAAATGTTCCGACGTTATGTTCTCTCTTTCCCTAATAATATTAATAGCAACAACTGATAATATCAATGAGTCCTTATTATGTGCCAGTTATTGTTCTGTTTTATATGTGTATTGTTATTTAAGTCTCATAGCAGTCTATAACATAGTTGTTATTATTCCAATTTTACAGATGAGGAAACTGGAACACAAAAAGGTTTGAAATTTACCTACACTCATTGAACAAGTATGTTATTCTAACCTATGTATACATATTGGTTTGTTTTTCAACTTTTGATTATAAAAGAATTCAAATTTATGCAAAAGTAAAGGAAATAGAATGGCAAAGTCCTTCCTGTATAGCAATACCCAGCTTCAATAACCATCGATTCACAGTCGATCTTGTTTTACCCATTTTCTTAGCCAGCTCTCACCCCAATTATTCTAAAGCAAATCCCAAACATCATACTATTCCATTCACAGTGCATATCTCCTTTTTAGGCAAGGACCCTTTTAAAATGTAACCGCAATACTGTTGGCACCATCCATCCAAATGAACGACTCCCTAACATCATCTACTTTCTGCTAGTGTTCAAATCTCCCCAGTTGCCTCATAAATATTTCCCCACAGTTTACTCGAATCAGGACCACACACACTTCCCCATAGTGTTTGGGCTGGAATTCACACCCAGATTGGTCTAGCCCCAAACCATGCTTTTTTCAGGCACCAAACTCACATTATGAATTGAAAAATCTACACACTTATGCTAAAGTTAAAATTAACTTGGAGATATCTATATATATATATCTCTATAAAATATATCTCTATAAAAATATATATTTTTTATATATATATATATTTATTTATAAGCTTTAAATTTAAAACAACTTATTTAAAACAATTTATAAGTTTCAGGCAGTAAAGCCAAAGTATTATTTTGCAATTTTTCTTCACTAAGGAACTGGCGAACACCCTTAGCTAAGCATTCTCTCTACAATCTGCCAAATTTGTCTTGTTATGTCCTGCAGGCTTTTTGATCTCTAACTTTTCTACTCTCTTTTTGTCCCGCAATAGATTATTCTGAGATTGTTATTTCTTTACATGAAGGTCTTTATTATTATTTTTATTCATTCATCCAAGAAATTAATTGAACACTTAGAATTTGCCAGAGACTATGATTGACAGATAATGGTCCCTACTCCTGTGAACTTATATTCTATAGGGGAGAGAGACAAACAAAAAGTAAATGGACAAATAATTAAAACAATTTCAAATTGTGATAAATACCTTATAAACGCAGCAAGGAGTGAATGTGGAAAATAATGGTGAAAACTACTTTTGAAAGCATTTAGAAAATTATTTTCTTTTACTTGCTCAAAGTTCTTTTTAAATACATTGTCAGCACTGGTATTTAGAAGAGATTGCATATTTCAACATGCTTTTTGCTAGCTGCTTGCTACTTGCTATTTATTACTTTCCAGTAGTTTCCTTTTCTTTATTCGTGATGCTACAGTTTTGTTCCTCCACCTCTTTAATTTAGACACTGCTGCTGGTGAGGTGGTGGTGGGACATTGTACTTGGTTTCTTTGGTGAAAAGACCAGCTTTCATATTGAGTCTAAGTAGAAAACAGCTCTCCCTTTAGGCAAAAGCATAGTTACCATAATGCTTGTTGAGTCATTCCTTTTGGTTGTTGTTGTCCAATCCGTAAAAATGTTTTTAATTGAGTTGGTATGTATGCATTGAAAATTTTAAATGCATACATAAAATCAAAGTCCCTATCAAGCCCCACTCTTTCCACCCTCAATATTCAAGTATAACCCCTAATGGCATTTCGATGTGCTTCCTTCCATCTTTTCCTATGTGTTTGGGGTGAGCTAGAATAAAGTGGAGCATGGGGCCAGCACATATAGATGTGTGGGATGGAGAGTGTCCACAGGCCAAGCTTATTATGAGAACCCTCTCTCAGGAGCATCCAGAGTCTTCAGTGGCCATCACATTCCAGGACATGGTGAGCTTCATTTGTACTGGCCTATGTGGTTGCTGTTCTTTGAGAAGTTTGCCTTTTGAGCTGGATACAGCTTAGCACATCACTTGTGACTTGGCAGTTTTGGGGGATAAAAACTTAACAAATTGTGTTTATGCCCACCTTATCATTGTGGGACTCCTGGCTATTTTCCAGATTGAGACACACCATGAAAGGAGAGAATTGGCACCATCCAAGTCATCAAATCTAAAATAACAGACAATTTGAAGGAAATTTCAAAGGGGATGTTTAAACAGTATTTCAACAGGTACTATAACTGCTGGAACAGTGTGAATATGCAAACGTAAATATGTTGAAAAATATTAACCACGTAAGCATTGACTATTAAGTAAAAAGCATTTAGTTCACCATTTCTAAATGCTTTGATCTCATTTGGCATATATATATGTATGTATATATATATATACATACATACATATATATGCACAATTGTCCTGCAACTTGCTGTTTTCACTCAACAATATCCATAGTACAGCTTTATCTCAATCTTTTGATAGAAAGCATAGTATCTCATAGTATGAATATTCTGTACTGAATATAAGCTGTACAGAATTATTCTATCGGTAGATATTAAGGTTGCCTCTGACTGTGTACTATTATTAATAATGTTGCAATAAATTTCTTTGTACAAATATCCTTGAATAGGATAGATTCCTAAAAGTGCATCTCTGAGCCAAAAGGTGTAGATATTTGACATGTTAGACTTTATTAGATTGTCTTCCAAAGGTGTTAAAACAAAGCACAGTATATGACAGTGCTCTTTTCTTTATTATCAGGTCTTAATATATTCTCAATATGATAGGTCTAACATAGCATCTTGGTTTCATTTGAATTTCTCTGATAACTAGGGAGGCTGATCATCTATCATTGTATGTATTAGCCATTTGCACTTTTTTTCTCTAAAAGTTTCTTTTCATTTCTTTTATCTATTTTTCTGTCGAAATGTTTGTTTATATTGATTCGCAGGAGCTTTTTTTGTCTGGCAGAAATATTAACCTCTAGATTATTATCTATATTGCAAATATTTTTCAAGTTTTTTCATTTGTTTGTTTTTGGTTTTCAAATGTTATTTAATCATGCTTTATTTGCTATACAGAAAAAAGCCTTTTCATTTTATGGAGTCAAGAATTTCAGCCTGTTTCTGGCTTCTAGGTTCTGTTTTTACCAAGATTAACCATTAACTTTCTTTCTTAGTAGTTGCTCAAGAGCTTCCTATAACTACTTCAGGCATGTTAGTAGGTAGGCTCTAACCAGAAGAAGGGAGAATGAAGAGAGAGAAAGAGAGAAGGAGGAAGAAGAGGTGGGAGAAGAAGAAGGAAGGGGGAGAGAGGGAAGGAGAAGGAAGAGTAAAAAGAGAACCAAAGCCAAGAATTCTTAGCAGAACCTGCTAGCTCTCTTTCTTATCTTTAAACTTTAAATGGCTCTTGCTTTCCCCACAGATCCTCTTAGGAAGACTAATCACGAGGAAGGGAGATGTTGGCATTGCTTAGGCTCTACTCCCTGTTACCCCTAATGGCCTTCCATGTTGCTACCTGCCTAGAAATGCTCCAGATGCCTTTCTCAGTCACAACCCCCTTGTGTCTTGGCTTCTCTGGGTGGAGCTTTGGGCTACTATCACAAAAATGAAACAAAACGTCATGCTCTTTACTTAAGGACATGTCTCACTTTGAAGTGTGAGAGGTAATTTTAGATGGTACATCAACCAAACATAAAATAACATTGACTCACAGGATGAGAAATTTATTCCCTTTTTAATTGTTTCCTAACCTTTCTAATTGTATCAAGGAGAAATTTTTTAGTGTGGTGGTAATGTTTTCCGTACCTCCTTAATTCATACTAATCTCTCTCTTTAACAGAGAAAATAGGCCTCAGGCTGGCATCCTTTGGGAGACAATTATTTAGTTATAATTTAACAACATGCTATTGTTTTCATTATATTTATTTTCTAGTTACATTCTATTTGTGGCAAATGATTCTGGTAGAGATTTAGAGTAGAGATATAAAGTTTCCTTTGAAAGTGTATTTATTTTTAGAAAAACAGAGTCAATAATACTGCAGATGATGCTAGAATATAACAAAAGTCATGCTGGTGATACACCATAGAGAGGGAATTTGGGAAGCAGGTAGCCTCAATCAGAGTTTACACAGCTCTACATTGCCTCTACTCTACACCTTACCTAGGGGGTCTCCACTGCCTTTTCTTTGCTCCCAAGAGGCCTCTTTTTCTCCTTGCCCCAATTCTAGCTCTCACTCTGCTTCTCTATTCACATCAATACTGACCCAATCTTGGAACTCCCTCTTCTAAAGTAATCTATGTTGGGATGTTAATGGGTGTCACTCGTTCAATTTAATAATGTCATTTTAATAATGATAGCTCTCTTAGCTCAAGAGAGAAAGTGAGAAGAGACTCTAAGTTGTGTGATCAGATAGGTCTCAGTCTAATGTCTGCCTTAATCAAATATTAGCTGTGCCCTTGGGCAAATCAATCAATACAAAAGAGTAAGTTTAGCATACCAGGAATTTGGGAAGGGAGGAAGACAGCCTTGTAGGGGCACAGGCAGAGCCTTAAAAAGCCCTCCTGAGTCCTAGCTAGAGCAATTAGGCAAGAAAAAGAAATAAAATATATCCAAATTGGAAAGGAAGAAGTAAAGTGATCTCTGTTCACAGATAACATGAACTTATGTGAAGCAAACCCTAAAGATTTTACACAAAAGGACTGTTGGAACTAATAAATGAATTCAGCCAAGTTGCAGGATACAAAATCAATACTCAAAAATCAGTTGCATTTCTATACAGTAACAATGAACAATTTGAAAGGAAATTAAAAAAACAACTCCATTTATCTCAAAAAGAAAATACTTAGGAATAAACAAACCAAGGAAAGTAAAGGCTTGTATATTGAAAACTGCAAAACGCAGCTGTAAGAAATTAAAGGAGACAAGAAATTAATTAAAGGAAGACAAATAAAGGGAAAGACATCCTGTGTTCATGGATTGGAAGACTTGATAGTATTAAGATGTTCATACCTATCCAAATCAATCTACAGATTCAGTAAAATTTCTTTCAAAATTACAATGACATTTTTTTTTTTGCAGAAACAGAAAAGAATCCTAAATTTCATATGAATCTCAGAGGATTCTGAATAGCAAAAACAATCAATCTTAAGAAAGAAGAACAAAGCCGACGGCCTCACACTTCCTGATTTTAAAACATATTACAAAGCTACAGTAACCAAAAGAGTCTGATACTGGCAGAATTTGGAACAGAATAGAGAACCCAGAAATAAACCTTCATAGACACGGTCAAAGGATCTTTGATAAGGGTGCCAAGACTACATAATGGTGAAAGGATGATGTCTTCAACAAATGATTTTGGGAAACTGGATATCTACCTGCAAAAGAATAAAGATAGACCTCTGTTTTATACCATATACAAAAATTAACTAAAATTAGATTAAAGACCTAAATGTAAGACCTGAAACTATAAACTCCTAGAATAAAACAGGAGGTAAGCTTCATGACATTGGAATTGTCAATGGTTTTTTGGACATGACACCAAAAACATAAGTAACTAAAGCAAAAATAGACAAATGAGACTATATCAAACTTAAAAACTTATGCAAAACAAAGGCTACAATTAATACAATGAAAAGCATCCTAGGAAATGGGAGGAAATACTTGTGAACTGTATACCTGATCAGGGGTTAATAACCAAAATATATAAGAAACTCCTCCAAATTAACAAAAACAACAACAGCACCACCCAAAAAAAGACATACAAATGGCCAACGAGCACATGAAAAGATGCTCAACATCAGTAAACATTAGGGAAACACAAGTCAAAACTACAATGAGATGTCACCTCACATTCGTTAGGATGCCACCAGCAAAAACAAAACAAAACAAAACATGAAATAACAAGTATTGGTGAGGATGTGGAGAAATTGGAACCCTTGTGCACTGTTGGTGGGATTGTAAAATGGTGCAACTACTATAGAAAACAGTATGAAGATTCCTCAAAAAACTAAAAATAAAACTATCATATGATGCAGCAATCCCACTTCTGTGTATATATCCACAGAATCTCAAAGAGATATTAGCACTCCCGTATTCATCGCAGCACTATTCACCATAGCCAAGAAGTGGACCAACCTAGATGTCCATCAACAGTTGAATGGATAAAGAAAATGTGGTATATACATACAATGGAATATTATTCAGTATTAAGAAGGAAATCTTGTTATATGGTTACAGTGTGGTTGACATATGTAGTGAAATAAACTGGCCACAGAAGAACAAATACTGCCTGATTCCACTTAGATGAGGTATCTAAAGTAGTCAGACGCTTAGAAAAACAGAGGTAGAATGGTGGTTGCCAGGAGCTAGGAGAAAGGGAAAATGAGGTGTCATTTTTTTGAGTATAGAATTTCAGTCATGCAAGATAAAAAGTTCTAGAGATCTGTGATACAACAATGTGCACACATTTACCAGTACTGTACACTTAGAAATTGTTAAAAGGATAAATGTATGTTATGTGTTTTTTACCACGATACTACTACTATTACTAAAGCCTTCCTTATGTAACACCACTATTTGTAACAGCCCAAACTAAAACTACCTGAATGCCCGTTAGCGAAAGGGTGGACAAATATACCCTTGTTTCTCAATGGAGCATTATATAGCAGTGAGAAGAAAGAACCACAACTGCAAGAAATAGTATGAGTGAAACTCATAAGCATAATGCTGGGCAAAAGAAACCAGATACAAAAGAGTTTGTCTTGTGTGATTCAACATCAGCAAAGTATGAAAACAGACACAGCCCATCTGTGCTGTTAGAAGTCAGGATAGCACTTACCCTTGGGCAGTGGGACAATTCCTAGGAGAGGTCATGGGCAGAATCCTACATCTGGTCATGTTGTTTCTTGACCTGTTAGCTGGTTTCACAGTGTGTTCACTTTATAAAAACTCACTGACTTGAACACATGTGATTTATTTATTTTTCTTAGGGTCAATTATTCTTCATTGAAAAGTTTTTTTTTTTTTAATTATTAAAGAAAAAAAGCCCTTTCCGCTATTATGTGGCCACAGTTCCTTTTGGTGCCAGCAAAATGGAGGATTATCATCTGAATTTATAAAAAGATGGAGAGGAAGATGAATCAGAAGAGGGGATCCAAAAGAGTAGGGCCCCAAAAAGAAAGCTAAAGCCCACCCCTGGTTTGCAACCTGTTCTCAGGAGGGTCTTCCTTCATAATGAGGCAGATAGCAAGGGTTCCCATGAGAAGTGGGCCCAACTGGCCTTTGCAGAGCTGGTGCCCACCATGGCTCCTCCTCGTCCCTCCTGTCCCACTTTCCCAGGTGTGGCTGCGATCCAGGTGCACCAGCCCAGGAAGTATAAAGGCCAGCGAGGCAGAATTCAGAAACCAGAAGAGCAAGTGAAATTCCCGTGGCAGAGCTCAGTTGGCCCATGTTTTATTCCAGGAAGCCTAAGGGGTGATTCTTCCCATGAAATCTGAAGGAATGCTTGTGGTTTCTGTAGGTGTTCTCTTTTTAGTTATCTTCACTATGGGCTCTGTGCTTTGGCAGCAGTAAGCAGCCTGAGGGCCACTATGAAGAAACCAAGTGTGTGTGGAATTGGGAGGAAGATGGGGGCTGGTTGGGCCAGGTGTGGTCTTAGAAGAAAAGATATTTGGGCTCCAGGAAGCAAAGAGCACACATAAGCTGCAGATTGGAAGGAAGAAGGAAAGGGCAGTGGAGGGCGGTCTCCCAGAGGGCTGATCCCACCCCTAAGAATGAACAAAGGACCCAGAGATCTGCTGCTGGCTTATGTTCCCGAAGCATCTTGCACCTATATCCCCAAGTGCTTTTGATTTAAATTTTTCTTTTTTTAAAACAAAATACCCACATGCACACACATAGCCAAATATGGAGTGCCTTCTCGTTTGCTACATTGGCTTTAGAATCCCCTGCCATAGAGACATAAAGAGAAATCTCACTTTAGAGAAATAAAACAGTGTGGCTAAGTCAACACCCACCCCCCATCCTCTCTCCCCAGAAGCGCCCACTCTCCAGAACTCAGTGCTCATCCTTTCTGTGCATGGTTTTAAACATTCCCCACATCCTCTGCTGGACTCCAATGGGTGTGCCTGTAGTCAGAATCCTTGGCGTTGTAGAGAGAGCGAAAGTTTTAATACATAGGTTCCAAGGCAGGAGCTTCTGGGGAGGAGGGTTGCTTAGGACAAGGAAGGGTGGGAAGCTCTGTGGGAGCACCACGAGTGCCTGGGGAAATGATCAAGCAAAGGGCAGGTCTGCAGGTGGTGGGGTCTGCAAGGGCGGATTTTCCCAGGGAAGTGCTGTGAACTGTGCAGTGTGACCGCTCCCTGTGACCCCATAAGCCACCAGAAAAACTGCAAAGGTAGGGGAATGCACAGAACCCAGTGAAGGCTCTACAGTGTGCATATGCTGGTTGGGGTGGGTGGTGCAGAGGGGTGGGAAGGGGCACCACCTGCTTCTGGTTACTCCTGAAATGCCAGTCTAAGCACAGTTATGTGTGCGTCTGGGTCTCTCTCACTCTTTTTCTGTTTTTCTAAAATTCTGGGACTGAAATGTAAGGGGCGGAGACTTGCACGTACATGGAATGATTAGACAGTTACCTAGTTTTTCCATTCAGTACTCCAACAACAGTCACCCAACACTGTATCAGGCACTGGGGAGTGTGCAGAAGATGACCCGCTCAACTTTCCTCATTTTAAGGGGCACAGTCTCTGGGGTCACAGGCCTGTGAGAGGCCTGCTACGGGAGAGAGATCTGGGCTAATGCTGGAGGACCACAAAAGTGCACGAGGTTCCCGTGGATGGGTGAAGGGAAGAGCTTCCTGGAGGAGAGTCACTGAAAGAAGAGAGACGGCTCTGGGTACAAAGGGGCTTTTAAGCTCAGGGTTGGCAGGAGCGAGGACAGGAGGGGATGAAATGCACATAGAGGAGGGCACAGGAAGATGACCTGGAAAGGGAATGGGGTCAGGGGGCTTGAATAGCGTGCTAAAGAAGCATGGATGTCCCCTGTGGGCAGTGGGGAGACACCGAGGATTTCTGAAGTCATGTGATTAAAAAAGCTTTAAAAAGATAACCAAGAATGGAGAAGTCAGATGAAGAAGCACTGCAAATTTCCAGGTCAGTTGAAATGAGGGACTGGACAAGAGAACATTGGGAATTACCTGGAGCAGCAGCAGCCACTTTACATGTCCACCGGGGGCTGGTTGTGTACCAGGCATGGCGCTAAGTTCTTTGCTCACATCCTTTCATTTACTTCTTCGTAGAAGGGATTGCTGATCTAACCATTTTACAGATGAGGAAACTGAGACTTAAAGAGGTATAGTCATCTGCCTAGGAGACCAAACAAGTAAGTGCCAGAACCGGAAAGCAAAGGCAGGTATGTCTGACATCACATCCCGTTCTGAACTTCTCTGCCACTCTGATGCAAGCCAACTTCATCCCTACTGAGATTCCAGCAATCACTGAAGAAGGAACATTCCCTGGTCTCCTAAAGGGTCACCATGGGTATATTCCCTCAAGTTACAGTCCTCTTTGTCATCATTACAGAAAATGTCATCCGTAAGTATATTGACAAAGTGGGAGCCTGGGGCAGGGCTGGGAATGGCTGGGTGGGGGCAGGCGGGTGATAGTTCTGAGGAAAGGCACCGGAGAAGCAGTCAGTTGGAATCTGCTCTGTGGGGGGTCCTGGCTAACTCTGAAGGGGAACCCTGTGCTCCGTAACTGCCAACAGGTATACCTTGTTATTGAAAGGCACCATGAGCAGGGGTGGAGAGGCTTTGGCCACATTCGGGGCGGAAGGCCAGGTGTCAGAGTCAGGAGGGAGCAGCTTTGGTGACAGTGTGGCTGGCAGTGCCAGCCCTCCGCTCTTAGGGGCTATGAGTGAATGCCAGCTCTTGGCCAAGTTGTGAGGTGGGGGTATTTGCCCCTGGCTTTTTCATCCAGCCTTTCCAAGTCCTCTCATCATCTTGGAGCTAAGGCCACCTGCATACACTGGGTGCTTCTCCGGGGCTTGTTGTCATGTCCTCCTGCATGGGCTTGTCTATGGCTCCACCCTGCTCGGCATCAACATTTGTTCCTGCTCCTTTTAGTGAACCCAGCTCTGTGCTTACCCATGGTAGGGGATTAGCAAACATCTGTCAACTAAGTAGTTGACTAAATATGTGATTGACCACTGCATGAGTGAAAGAAGCGTGGAGAATGTCCGGGTGGAAGGGGCACTGGTCTAAGAATCAGACCTGGGTGGGCTCTGTTCACATCACTTCCCCAAGCCTCCTTTTCCTAAGGAGCAAGAGAGGGGCTTGGGCAGATATTTGGAGCTCTCTTTCGGCACTGCCACTCTGCGACAGGCCTTGCTGGCACCTCTAAGTTAATGCCATCAGGTCCGGCTGATACATAGGCCTGTTCTGAAGGAAGTCACCTCAACTGACCAAATGACAGAGGTCACACGTGTTCTTCTCCTGTCGACCTCTGGAGACCCACACTTCAGAGAGGGAGCAAAGATACAGAGCTTGAGGAGCGGGGTTGGGGAGGATATAAATGTAGAGTAGAGAGAGAGGAGAGCAAGTTCCTAAAATTCTATTTTTCAAAGATGGGATCTGGAAGGTGACAGCCCGGCCTCCTGCTCTCAGGGACTAGCAGTTGAGTGGATGTTCCTTAGTGGCACTAAGCAGGCTGGGCAGACATGGTTTTGATTGGTGTTTACTATACTATCAGTCGCTTCGTTGTTTGAAGTTTTAAAGTGAAGTCAGAAAGCACTTACCCCCCAAACCATCTCCTTTATTCCAAAGGGATTATTTATGAAAATTCTTGCTTTTAAGTATATCCACAATATCCCCTCACATTAGGGTCTTGGTTGTGGTTCACGTCAGGGGGAGTGGGGCATGGTTTTCAATTTTTTTAGTTTCCTTTGCTTCTAAAAAAAGCTCTTTCAACTTCCCAAACAGTCATCTACTCTGATCTCTGGGGCAAAAGAGGTCTGTTTTCTAGAGAGTTTAGATGGAGAAGGGGTGCCATTGGGAGAAGCAAAACTGTTTCTCGGTTCCCTCTGAATTAAGTCTATAGATATTTGAAAGTCAAGGCTGAGATGTTATAAGAAGCAGTGGACTGTCTACCAAGAGGCCCCCAGAAGGGCATTGCCATGGTGAATTGGCCATCATCCAAGTTTTGGATTCTGCCTTATGGGCTTAGACATATGTCTTCCTCAATGTCTCAGCACCGATCAGTCCATGCAGGTTAACAGAGTTTGCAAGAGGCCAACTCCAAGCCTGAATGTCAATGTGCTGATCAAAAATAAGAAATTATAACTACCAGATGGATTGCCCATTCAGGCACTCTTTCTTTGCAAATGAGGTACAAAGGCAAATGAGAATCAAAATATCTCCTGATGAGCATGAGCAAGGAGAGAGAGGAGTTACAAGTGAGTATCATTTAGTGGCACCATATTCCAACAGCCACACACATCATCTCCCCAGGAGGGAAGAGTACTGCCAGGTGGAACAAAGCTTGTAAGGCTCTGACAAGGCTCCTTCTCCCAGCACAGGGCTTCGGTGAGCACTACTGGTGACTTCTTCCACAGGGCTTCCACATCTGACCAACTTCCTTCTGATTGACATTGTCTTTCTTAAACTATGTTATGCCATCTGGTCTTATTTGAATGGGACCCAGGCTCCCTAAGCTATCTGTTGCTGGGCTGGTTCTCTGGAAAGCAGACTCTCAGATAGAGATTTGTGTGCAGGGAGCTTTATTGGGCAGTGTTCTTGTGATCGACATCTGTGGTGGACAGAAAGAAGAAAGACTGAGGTGACAGAGTTGAATTGTGATGCAGATGTGACAAAGGTCTCAATCAATTCAATCGGGGGCCCTGGAGCTGGAATGGTTTCTTAAATTTGTTCTGTACCAAGTAAGTGGCCCTGGCTTCGTTCCCTGCATTCATCACTGGATGCGGGTTATCTATGGATGAGGCAGCTCTCTTAACTGAGAGCAAGTCTTGGGAAAACTCGTCTGAGCCATCAGCTGCCAACACTCCTGCAGCTCAGGCAATCAACGCCTCAGTCCTACAAGGTATGCCGATTCAGTCCACACTGTGACTTGTGAATACGGGCCTTGCTCCCAGAGCCTGATTCACAATGACTGCTGGGTCCCAGACACCCACAGCTATATCAGTGCAGCAGCATGTGAGATGACAGGCCGAAGTGGCTGCCTGGGATTTCATTCATTTGAAACCTTATTATTAGTTCTTACTGCCTCAGGAAACTTTAGGGATGATAAATCCAAATGGGGTGAACATATGGCCATCACATATAGTGAAGCGGTCAGAATCTGGGTCATTGTCACACTAGCCATGTACCTCCTCTCCCTCCATGCAGAAGAACCACTGTCCCTGACCCCTATATTCTTCCTTACCTCTGTGCCTTTCCACCTGCAGCTCCCTCTGCCTGGATGCTCTCTGCCTCGCCTTCCCCCACCTCCAGCTGATATACTTCCTACTCATCTTTCAGGGTCCAATGTGTCACTTTCTCTTAGAAACATTCCCTGGCCATTTCCCCACTGCCCAGCAGAATTGCTCATGCCCTTTCTGGGCCCCCAGAGCACCTGTTATCCCTGCCTCAGGCAGCTCTCTCCATTCTTATGGGTCTGCTGGTCGTCTTCCTCCTGACGAGCTCCTTGAGGCCTAGACTAGATCTCACCCCATCTGTATCTCTGAGCACAGAGCAATATAGACTCTAGGGATGAGCTATATGGACGAAGGAGGGAATTTAAAAGCTTCCAAGTCAGGAATGAAGAGGAGAAATCAGGCCAAAGTGGTAGTATGGTAGGTCGAATTGGAAAGAGTTCATAGCAGGAAGCCCAGCAAGGAAGCTACTCATCCTTCTTGACCTGAGCTGCCCAGTTGCACCTGAAACCTTCTATATATACAGCCTCTCTGGGTCCACAGGTGGTAGTGCCCTCATCTCTCTACCCCATGCCCAGTGCTGTAGCTGCATATACCAGCAGTCAGCACCCAGTCAACGTATGTTGAATAAATGAATGACTTCAGAATTCAGGAATAAAGGCCCAGATTGGGATGTGACAGTAGGAGGAAAGGATTAGTTTAAAAATATTTTGAAAGCATAAATGATAGGCTTGGGTGACAGGCTGCAGTAACTGGAGAAGAAGGAGGGTAATGTCACAGGTGAAGGCAAGGTTTGAAGGATGGACGAATCAAATAAGTCAGGTTTGGATGTAGAGTATGGTCAACTCAAATGGTCCATACACTGGATATGCAATTTAAGTTGACAAAATAGCACTGTGGTTAAGAGAAAATGTGAAAATAATATTGGAGAGCAGAAGAGGAACATGACACACAGATCAGGTGAAAGCTCCTATTCTGTTTGTGATGCTTCACTTCAAAGACTATAAGCAATTTTTCGAGATCTTTTAAATGCAATGTGTTTCTAGTTAGAAATGTCACTTAATTGTTAGTTGGCCTGTCACATGTATGTCATTGGTGAAAAGACGTTGGCGACGCCTAACACACGTATGTGAGCCTTCTCCGGAGTTTCCCATTTAGAAATGTCCACTAGGTGGCGACAGAGACTCGCTTCCCTGCAAAGCCAGTGTTTTTTTGATAAAATTAGCCTCACGATATTCCACCTCTATAAAAATAGATTCCTCTTCGTAAAAAAACAACACAAAACTCCGTTATATAAAACAGTGGAAATTTTACCAAAGATGTGTGTGTGTGTGTGTGCGCGCGCGCGCGTGTGTGTAGTGGGAAAATGATTCAGAATAAATATACAAACAAATTCAATGACCTTTTTTTCCAACCAGGCACTATCCTGCCTGGCTTTTCCTTAGGAATTCATAACTCAGGGTTCTGTCCGTCTGTCTCAGCTTCTGCCTGATTTTGTGGAGTTTATTTCTGCCTTTTCCTGAGGTTCAAAAAAAACTGTTTCTCTCTTTCCTCCTACATAGATTATCACACAGACCTGAGCAAAGCCTCCCTGTATGAGTTACTTGATCAACCATCTGAAGATGGACAGAGGAGGCTTTTTTTAGCCGCCTGAACAGAAGCACTTAATTTGTGAAGCCCTGATAAACCCTGGAACTACAGATCTCAGCTTTCTCACCTGTAAAATGAAGAATATCATAACATCTTCCACAAGGTGTTGTTTTAAGATTGGATAAGAAGAGGACAGGAGACTCTGCGAAAATTGTGAATTACTGTACCAGTATTGCATATCAATAGCTCTCTTTTTAAAAGATGCTGCTCTTGAAGATAAACTTTATTTTAAACAGCATGCTAGCTTTGAAGGATTCTTTCAACAGAGGTGACGATTGTGGAACCATCTACGTGTACTGAGTGTGGAGGGCATGCTCCACTCTCCCCTGGGGTCCAAAAGGTGGACCTTGGCCACCCTCACCTTAGAAGCCAGGGTTGTGTCCGTCTGCAGTACCCTCAGGATAACGTGCCGCACAGGGGCTTCGCTGAGAGGAGACCGTTGTGAAATCGGCCAGTTCCTGAAGCTGGCCATCCCGGTATTTAAGTAATGTTAAAATTCAGAAGCTAATTTTCCACTTCTATCTCTGGTGAAAGCAGGCTATTTAATCATCCCATCAAACTGGGGTGGCGATGCTCAGTGTCCAGTCCAGAACTGGCGTGGGCAGGGTCCTACATCGCCTGTGCTGAGTGCGACCACGGCACCCAGAATACTTTTCAGAGCTGGGCCTGCGGCTCAGCGTGGAGGTGCAGGAGCGAGGGGTAGAGCAGAGAGACATAACACTGTGGCCCGAGGGCCTGCGTTAGATGTGGCCTGCGCAATGTTTTTTGTTTTTAAAAAATTGAGCTGACATTTAAAAACAGGGAATTTTCATATGTTAAATCTGGATTTCTGGCTTCTCTTAAAGAATTGAAAGATACAATATGGATCTTAACTGCAACAGGAAACAACTGATTGGTGCAGAGGGGCAGGAGGTAGGTGGTTTGCCCCAGTCCCCACCTCTTCCTATTTTATTATCCCCAGGTGCTGCCTTACTCATTTATGACACTGGCCTGGCCCCTTCCTGCATATGCATTTGCAATCTCTGAATTAGACTATGAAAATTTCTGGGAATTATGTGTAGTCACATTAATTTTTTTTTCTTTTAAGGGTAGTGTGGTGACTGCAAAGCCCACACCCTAAATGGATATTTGGTTGTGACCTTTGACAAGCACTGCAAAATCTTTTGTACTTCACCCCTCAGTCTTTCCTTTCTCACTGTCTTTTTACTTTGTATTAACTGGGGCTGATATCGTTGAGACAAGCTAAAGAAGTTGTTTTGTTTTGTTTTAAGAAATTACTTATTGGAAATATATATATATATATATTTTGTTTTTAAAACTATGTATACATTTGAAATATTTATGTATATATTTCAAAAGCCAATGTCCTGAATCTTTTATCTCATTCTATTAAGAAAAAAAGTGGAGGGGGAGGGAGAGAGATAGACAGAGAGAGAGACAAAGAGAGAGAGAGAGAGAGAGAACTGCTTGCAGTTGCTTTTGGTATGTAGCCCTAGATTCATTTCCTACCATTGTGGGTTGGTGATTGATACCAAAAGAAATAAAATCCTCTTCCTCCCATTGAGTGATATAAGCTCAGGGAAATTATGAACTATTTAACTAATAAACATTTAACTATTTGTAAGCAGAAATCAGAAGATACGATGGGAGATAAGAATCCATTTGCAATACTGACGAAACAGATAAAAACACCCCCCTCCATAAATTTAACCATGCAAATAGATTTATATGAAAAACACATTTGAAATGCTATTTTGAGCCACACCAAAAAAGGAGGGTACAAATAAGCCTTAAAAAACAGAAAGGCCTGCCATGTTGAGCTTCCATACTTGGATTCACTATCATAGAGATGTCAAGTCTTCCTAAATTAATCCAGAAATGTATTACTTTCCTGATAAAAATCACATTTCAAGCATATAAACTGAATATAAGCTCACATGAAAAAACAAATATATTCTTAGAGAGAAAAATTATGGGAGAAAAAAGAGTAATGAAGAGATACTTGTCATACCAGATATAAAACATTATAAATCTACAGTAATTAAAACAACATGGTGAATACACATGACCAGATCAATAATACAGAAATATAGAAAGTCAAACCAAATATATATGGGAATTTAGTATATGATAAAAGGCACATTAGTAGAGAAAAGGTAAGTTATTCATTTAATGATGTTGAGACACTAGATCATTATATTTAAAAAGTTGAATCTTTAACTCACTTTTTACACCAAATTAAATTCCAAATGGATCAAACATACAAACATAAAAAATGAAATAATAAAAGTAGTATGTGAAAATATGAGAGACGTAACTAATAATACCAAAGTGGGAAAGGCTCTTCTAAGAAACCAGACACATACAAACTGGTAAATTCTACTACATAGAAACAACAAAAAAAATTGTGTATAAAAAACGATACTCAAAATTGAAAGAAAACAGGCAAACACAAACCCAGAAAAAATGCTTGCAACTTGTATAACTGATAAAGGGTTATCTTACATAATATATTTCTTTATTCCATAGTTATTTCTTAGTGCATAAAAAACTCTTGCAAGTAAATATGAAATGGACAAATAATAAGAACAAAATTATCAAAAACAGGAAATACAAATGATTCAAACATGACAAGATGCTCAACTTCAGTCTATAATAATAGAAATGCAATTAAAGACATAACAAAATATATTTTTAATGTATCAGATTAGCAAAGATAAAACTAGGAAAACAAGAGATCCTTTCAACAATGAAAGCTTGTGAGCTAAACCAATGGATTCTATGCTTCCAGGAATTACTGTGTTTGAAGTCTGGACTTCTCGAAGAAATGTAGATGTCAGTGAAATAAATTAGCATTTAAAAATAGAGTTCGCAACAATACCACAATAATAATTGTAGGGAAAACTCATCAGTAGGTGCTAAAATTAGTGGACAAAATCATGATTAAGCTTTACAATATTTTTATTGTCTCCATCTAGCTCTCTATAAACTATGTATTAATTATAAAGCAAGAAGTAATAACTTTACATTGGTGAATCCAGGCAGCCACAATCCTGTAAGAAAGCCCAACTAGCCACTTAGAGAAGATCTGAGGCTCTCAGCAAAGAACAGCATCAACTGTAGGTACGTGAGTAAAGAGCCTTCAGATTATTCCAGCCACTAGCCTTCAAATTTTCCACCTGAGATTCCCAACATTATGGAAAAAAGACAAGCCTTCCTTGATGTTTCTTGTTCAAATTCCTAACCCTAGATCCATGACCATAATAAATGGCTGTTTAATGATGCTGAATTTGGGAGTAATTTGTTATATAGCTATAGTAACTGGAGTAGGTGGTGTCTGCCAAATTTCTCCACCATAAAGTTACCATTTTTCCCTTTGTTATAAGTAATTTATAGGGAAATACTTTTAGACTGTAAATATTCTGTTCCTCATCAGGTTTGCACCTTTATCAAACTAGTTTTAGTGTCCATTGATGAATTTCTAATTCCATTATTCCTTCTATATTTATAAGTTAGCATTTTTCTGTAAGGAAGACCTTTATCTTTTCCCCGATTTATGTGTGTGTGTGAGTATGTATGTATGTATGTATAACAGTGTGATCTGGTGGATTCTTATTTTATTCAGTGTAACATAATACATCATTATCACTGATGCTCAATTTGTCCCAGATTTGATCAGTAGAAGTTGCATCAAGCTGATCCTGCATCCTTTGATATTTTCCCAACTACTGATTAAGTATCTCCTTAGTTTCTGATGCAACAAGATGTTCCAGGTTCATCTTGTGCTTTCCATGCCCTAGTCCTGGAATACAAGACATTTCTTCAGAGAGCTCTGATTCATTTTAGTGGAGAATTACATTTAAAAACCAAGATCTAAGTGCTAGATGCGCTCATTGCTATCGGGGTGTTATTGCTTCTAGGTGATCTCAGTGGACAGGGCTAGAAATATCTGTCTGTCTATCTGTCTGTCTGTCTCTTTCCATCTATCTATCTATCTATCTATCTATCTATCT
The DNA here is from genome assembly GCF_902729225.1 of Pteropus medius. Taxonomy (NCBI): domain Eukaryota; kingdom Metazoa; phylum Chordata; class Mammalia; order Chiroptera; family Pteropodidae; genus Pteropus; species Pteropus medius. Next base: position 20,923,481 of record NW_024349801.1, on the reverse strand, counting down.
ATCTATCTATCTATCTATCTATCATCATCATCTATCTACTAAAAACATGAGTTCATACTAATACCTCCAATTCCAATTAATAACCTTAAAAGATATTCTCATCTTCCCCCTTTTCCATATTTCTCTTTTCTCTGACAGTAAGAAACCTGGCTCTCATTTCTGTTAATATACTTACTCATTCAATCAAGCCTAAGATACATAGAAAGTAATTTCAGAATTACTAACTCATGTCACTGAGAAAAGCAAGCCTACTAACTAGACTTCAGTGTTTTTGTTTTTTTTCAATTATTTTCTAAAGTGAAATTTCTAGAGTGACATGCACTAATCATAAGTGCATAATTTGATGTAGTTTGACAAACACCACACACACACACACACACACACACACACACACACACACCTTTCGCACACACACACTCCTATTAAATAAAGCATGGGACATTTCCTTCATTCCAGAAAGTTTCCTCATGTCCCTTCTTAATCAATACTCTCAGAACCAACCACTTTTCTGATTTTTTGACTATAGATAGTATTGTCTTTTGTAGAAATTCAAATAAATAAATTTATATAATACTTACTCTTTTGGGGCTGGCTTCCTTCTCTCAGGATAATGTCTTTGAAATTCATCCAGTAGTTTCTTCCTTTTTATTGCTGAGTAGTATTCCATCTTATATATATACCACAGTCCATTCATCCATTTTCCTGGGAGTGGAAATTTGGGTTGTGTTCTGTTTTTGACCATTTTGAATAAAGCTTCTATGGATATTCTTGTACAAGTCTTATTGTGGATATCAGTTTTAATTTCTCTTGGGTAAACACCTATGTGCAGAAGTGCAGTAGGTACAAATTCAACTGTATAAGACACAAACCTTTCCAAAGTTGTGTAATTGACGTTCCCACCAGCAATGTACGAGAGTTCCGGTTCCTTCATATCCTCATCAGCGTTCAGTATTTTCAATCCTCTTAATTTTAGCCATTCTACTAGTTTTAATTTTTATTTCTTTGGTTTCCAATGACTTTGAGCACTCCTCTGCCACACTTTAAGCTTGGGCATCCCCAAAGCTTGAGTTTCGGTTCATTCCCCACTCTCTTGAGTTGGATTTACTTTAGAGAGTGGGACTAGCTGTATGGTTCTTAAGATATTCGCAATTAAGCATGAAGACATGGATCAAAAAGTTCAAGAATGCTCTTCACATTCCTAATTCAGATTTACATAAGCTTTTGTTAACGAGACAAAAATTTTGTAATTAATCACGTGCATATAATTTACTTTGGTTTATTCTGTTTTGTAAAGCTGATTTCAATTATAGATATTTATAAAGAAAATGAGTATCTGGCATTGTTTACATGCTAACACTTTCAGAGTTTTTTATGAAAATTATACAAGTGGAAAGATGAATTCTCATAAAATATTCTTAGCAGCCTTCTTATTTTTGGAAAGTAATGCAAACTGTTCAAGGCTAGCATCAACATATTGCCAGACTGATGATTGTGCTGGATGTTTTCATAATACTTTCCTTTGTGTGTCACTCGTATGCCTACCGCATTTCCTCCCATAAGGTATTATCTACGTTTTACAGGTGGAGAAATGAGGGCCTCAGAGAGGTCAAGCTACTTGCCTAAAGTCTCACAGTGGGTACCAGATCAGGAATTAAAACTAATGAGTCTATGTTATGGCTCATGCTGATTCCATCAGGAGCTGCCGGGGCCTCCTGGTGAGCCCCATGTGCTCCTTAGCCCTAAAAGCAATTTGTTTGTTTGCTTCATTTAAACAGCACTATAGAACAGCCCAGGGGGCCAGCTCCAGCCAGGATGGGGAATGTCTATATTGAGTTGAGGGCAAGGATGGTGGACCCCAGGGCTTTCAGGAAGGGATGGATGTCTCTGCTGCCTTCTTATAGAGTGGAACGTGTCTTCAGCTGAGCATTCGTGGGGATCAGCAGTGTGAACTCGGCATCGGTGGGACGGCACATCAAGGCCCTCCCAGCAGAAACGGTGACAGGAAGGGGGGCTGCAGGAGGGCTTGTTGGAATCTCTGTAGGACGGCCAGGGTCTGGGTGGGAATGTCCAAGTGGTCTGAGCCCACCCTCTGCCCCTGGAGGCAGCATCAACAGTGTATTTACCTTCTCCTTCCTGATTCTCTAGTCAGAGATTTTTAATTCCTTTCAAGGCAGCCTCTGTCCATATTTCTAGGCCCTTCATTTGGGTCCACATTCCAGTGTCAACACCCTTTTTCTAAATTTTTCATTCCTTGCTCTCAGTTAAGAGGGGTTAGGGGCATGACAGCCAGGAAAGACCCTCCGGCTGCAATCTGCAAGTTTTTGCCCAAAGCAAAGCCTCAACCTAAATACTGATATATCTAACAATATACTTGTCCAGTGTAGATATTTCTCATACAATAGAACAATTTTGACTGGAATTATATCACTAGGATACAAAATAATTTGTAAAGAAAAAAATCTACAAAGTTTTTCAAAGAGATGTGGTTATATGCTAAATCTTATATCATATTTTATTATAGACTTTCACAAAATAGAAACATTTATATTTAAATCTAAAGATAGTTCTTTGGGTATCCATTAAAATACTGTATCATTTAATGATGCAATTTAGTCTGAACTTGTAAGCATGAGGCCTAGGAGTAATTATATTAAGATATATAAGAAATTGTTGTCACATGAGAATTTGGCTACAAATTAAAGATGAAATTGAAAACACTTAAAAAAATCAGTTTGTTAGCAATTAAATCTTACTTTGCACAGTCAAATTTCAATTGTATGACAGATACAACCCTAAAAAACATAAGACTTGAAAATGTATTGCCAGACTCATGAAGTCTATGGAAAATCAGAAGATAGAAGTATGATTTGATCTTACTTCATGTGTCTGAATAGTGTGTCAAGTCTGAATAGTGTAATCAAGCCAACAGTCTTACTAATATCTTTAGTAAATGGGAAAGGAAATCTCAGGTAGTGGAAATTAATGGTCTTAGAGATCAGACAGAAATAAACTCCAAGGAATGGGATTTGAACCTGAGAGGTCTAGAAGGCAGAGTCTCAGGTCTGAGTTTTTATTTTTTTTTAAAGTGGGTTTCCAAATTTTATTTATTTTTTATTCGAATTGTTGTAGTGACATTGGTTAATAAAACATAAGTTTAAAGTGTACAATTCAACGATATGTCATATATTTATTGCATTGTGTGATCACCAAGCACAGTTAAATTTCCTTCCATCACCAAATATTTGACTCCTTTTCCCCCCTATCTCCCTCCCCTTTCTCCCCTTTCCCTTTGGTAACCATTAATCCACTGTCCATGTCCATGAGTCTCTTTGTCTCTTTCAGTTTTATATCCCACGCATGAGTGAAATCATACGGTTTTCATTTTTTTCTGGCTTATTTCGCTTAACATGATTATCCGAGGATCCATCCATGTTGTCACAAATGTCAGTATTTCATCATTCCTTGTGGCTATGTAGTATTCCATTGTATATATGTGCCACATCTTCTTTATCCAATTATCTATTGTAGGACATTTCAGTTGCTTTCATGTCCTGGCCACCGTGAATAATGCTGCATATAGCTAAGTGTTTTCAGGTTTTGGGGGTGAATACCCAGAAAAGGGATTGCTGGGTCATATGTTAATTCTATTCTTAGATTTTAAAGGACCCTCCATACTGTTTTCCACAGGGGTTGTACCAATTCACATTCCCACCAGCAGTGTATGAGGGTTCCTTTTCCCCCACAACCTCTCCAACACTTGCTATTATTTGTCCTATTGATGACAGCCATTCTAACAGTTGTGTGTTGGTATCTCTTTGTGGTTTTGATTTGCATTTCCCTAATAACTAGTGAAGCTGAGCATCTTTTCATATGTCTGCTGGCCATTTGAAGATCTTTTTGGGAGAAGTGTCTGTTCAGGTCCTCTGCTCATTTTTTAATTGGATTGTTTGTTTTTTTGATTGTTGAGTTGTATGTGTTTTTTTATATATTTTGGATATTAGGCCCTTATCAGGCTGGGGTTTTGATGTGGAGGGAGGAGCAGTAGAGCTATCATGGACAGCCACTCCCTGCAGGAGGTGGGGGATGGGCACAGAAGGCCTGGGGCAACACCACAGCACAACATGAGAACTCTGGGGCCTACGGGCCAGAGAAGGAAGCCAAGAGTCAGAGGCTGGAACAGGGAGCAGAGAGCATGCCCGGGGCCCCTTCCTGTCCAGTCCTCATCTACTTCCTTTTCTAGAGCTGGTTGCTTAAGCATCACAGGAAGTTTGCACAGCCTGATGGATCTTCCCCGCAAGAGCTACAACTTACAGAAACTGTTCCATTACACAGAGCCCATTTCTTATCACAGACCACGACTTTTGACAATGGCAACTATGATTTAAAGGGGGAAGAGCTATAAAAGGAACCCTATCACAGAGTTTGTCCTCTTCTGGGTAGTGTCTGGGTCAGATTCATCTCAGTGACCCCAGAGTGAGTACTGAGGAATGTGTCATCCAAAATGAAGAGATCTGCCCCTTTCCTGTTAGCCACGAGCAGAGCAAGGCAGGGAACGTGGATGCTGAATTAACCGTGTTCATCGTGTAGACAGCTCTACTGCCAAGATGGTCAGTGTGCCTAAAACCCGAAGGACTTTCTGTAAGAATCGTGGAAAGCATCAGCCTCACAAAGTGACCCAGTGTAAGTAGGACAGGGATTCCTTGTATCCCAGGGAAAGAGGCACTATGATCAGAAGCAGAGTGGCTTTGGTGGGCAGACAAAGCCGATTTTCTGGAAGAAGGCTAACACCACAAAGAAGATTGTGCTGAGACTTGAATGTGTTGAGCCTAACTGCAGATCCAAGAGGATGCTGACCATTAAGAGATGCAAGCATTTTGAACTTGGGGGAGTAAGAATAGAAAGGGCCAAGTGATGCAGTTCTAAGCTTTGAGGTTCTTTGGTTCTCTTGAGAGAAAAATGCTGAAACTATAGAACAGTTAACCTGTATGAAAATAAATGCAGATATTCTTACTCAAAAAAAAAAACAACACAAAAAAACAGACAACAACAGATCTGACCTACCTAGCAGGAATACAGTGAATACACTTAGGGCTGTCTGTTTTTTTTTCTTTTCTCCATAATAACCTGCTGAGAGTTCAGAAAGGTAGATTTGCCAGGGGGTGAGGACGCTGGCAGGCAGAACCAGTGGCTGTTATTGGTGGACAACTCTTGTCCTGGGCTGTTTGGAACACCCCTATCCCCACCCACAGCCCTTATTCCAATAATGTGGCACTCACAGAGCACCAACATAGGGCCTATGTCTGTCCTGTACCCCAGCCCCAAGACGTCTAGTCTAGAGTAAAGACTTTAAAGGGCAACATCTTTGCTAAAGGCAGAGGAGACTTGCCTCTCGGCAGATATCTTCTCAAACGTGGCCCTAGCCATTTGGTTTGGGTAAGATCTAGCAGATCATATCGGTAGTCAGAGATCTAATTGGGTTTACACATTTTAATCTTCCTCTCTAGTTTCTCAGCCATGATTGATACCCAGGGAATGTCAAATCCTGTTAAAATAAGAAAATAGGCTGTAGAAAGGGAATTTTTAACTGCCTTAGAGTAGTGAAGATTAGCAAAATTCAGGAATTAAACAGCCAGGGGAAGCCCAGCTTTGAAATATAATGAGAGTCGGTATCCTTACCTGGCTTCTGAAGGCACAGGATCAGAGAGTGTTAGTGGAGGCAGCAGCAAAGGCCAGGAGAGATGTAAGAAGAATATATGGAACATGATTAACCTCCCTCTGGGGAAAGGAATTGAAAGTTGGCAGCAAAGGTGTATATACTTCTGTACTATTCGAATGCTTTTTTCATGCACATGTGGTGGTTTCCTATAAATAAAAAATAATGCTGCAGCAGTAAGACTCAGTGTGAGTTGTGCAGAGATAGCCTTTCTCAAATACTGGCCAACGATGCTGGAAAGTAATTTGGCAGCATGTTTCAAGAGGCCTTAAAACAAGTATGCCTCTTTACTCTGGCTCTGCTTTTAGGAATTCATCATATGGAAATAATCATTGCAGAACTTTTTTAAAAAACAAAGAAAATTGAAAACATCTTCCAAATTATCCAACAACGAGAAAATTACAAAAATCAGATTAGATACCAAAATATTGACATTGGTAATCTCTGGGTATGGTAAAGGACCACAACCCCTAATTTAAAAAGTTTAATGTCAGATGCTGTTATGGACCGAATGTTTGTGTCCCCCCAAATTCATATGTTGAAGCTCATGTGGTATTTGGAGCTGGGGTCTTTGGGAGGCAATAGGTTTATATGGGGTCATGAAGATGGAGTCTCATGATGGGATTAGTGTCCTTATAAGAAGAGGAAGAGCCATTAAAGTGTCCTCTCTCCACCGTGGGGACACAGTGAGAAGTCTGCCATCTGCAAGTCAGGAAGAGGGCCCTCGCCAAGAATCGAGTCTGCCAGCATCTTGATCTGGGACTTTCCAACCTCCAGAACTGTGAGGAACTGTTGTTTAAGCCACTCAGTTCATTTCAGGTCCCATCAGTTCAGGTCAAGTTTTGTCAGCACATTTTTGGTTTTCAGAGCTCTTGCATTTCCCTCTTCCGTGTGTACGGTGCACACAGACAAGCGGCAGGGGCCTCTGAGCTCCTGCTGGCTCCTGGTCCACATGAGCTGGTGAGTCCGTGCTGCAGGCCCTGCCTTTTAGGTTTGAGGGAACAGTGTAGGGGAAGGAGTAAAACTTAATTTTATCTCATATTTAGAGTTTTCTCTTATGTAAACAGTTATCCCAGCAGAACGTCCCAGAGTGGAGGATCTGGGCACACATCCTAAACTCCCAGCGAACTCCTTAGATAATACTTTATCAAGGCGCATTTTTGATTATTTGCCCAATATAATTTGTTAGTCTTTTCATCAGATCACTATCTGAAAACAGCAGGCCTTTCGTTTCTTCTCTTTTTTGCATACATGTTGGCACTGGCGTCATTGTCACAATCTCTCGTTATTGTCCTTTATTCACCAGGTCACATTGCCCTGGACTGCTCCCGTGTTGTATACACACGATGTGCCCAAATCCAATCCAGTCTCATTTCACATTTGTTTTAAATGTATATATCCCGAGCTTCACTTTAACACTCTCTCATTTTAACTTCTTTATTGGTAGAATTATTTCCAGGGTAGAGTTCACTTGCTTTCTCTCAGGAAGGTAACTTTGTTGAGTATATACTTTAAGGTCACTAAGGTCCAGACCCTATAAAATTAGATGTGAGCTTGTAGAAAACTGAAAGGAGACAAACGATTTTTTCCTGGTTGGAATACAAATGTTTCTGTTTGGTAGAGAAGGTAACCCCAAGCGATGGTTTCATTGCTGGAAATTCGATACAATCTTTGTATTGAATTTAGCAATCTTATTTCCCTGTTTCCTTTTATCACTGACTCTAACATTTTCTTGTGTCATCCTTTGAACCAGCTTTTTCATCCTGCCTTTCCTCATTAATGAGTCATGTAAATCTTTTGACACATGCTCCTTATACATTTATATGAAAATTACATTTTTAGCATTTTGAAAATTATATTTTGACACCCCCAAATGTGACTGAGATTGAATTTCTCACCACTCTGGAGAGTTGTCAAAACTGGATTTATATGAGTTAGAAAAGTGAAGTGAAATGGAATCCTTTCTCCTGAGTGTGCTGGTTCAAAGTTTAGCTTTAAGAGCAGGGAATCCAGAGCTAGGGAGCAGTCCCCAATATCACTTGTGGATAATGTTTATAGCTTAAGAAAATAAAATGGGGGTTGATCTAAGAGTGGATATGATAGTGTTCCACTGTACAGTGTATATTACATATTCATTCATTTATTCAATCATTCATTCACCCAGCACACATTTATTGAGCATCTTGTTTGCTAGGCACTGCTCTAGAACCTAGACAGGGGCTGGAAATACAGAAGCAATTGAGGCAAAGCTCCTGTCCTAAGAAGCTCTTGGAGTAATGGGAGAGAGAGATACATATGGAATCAGTGTTGTTGTAAGACTGAGTGTCACAGGAGCCATGCACGGTGGGTAAGAGCATGGGGTATATGGAAGCATCCAGAGTGGCTCCTAATGAACTTGAGGGTTTCTTAGACTGAGTCTTAAAGTAGGACTTAGCCAGATGTGGATATGAGAAAAACCATTCTGGGCAGAGGAACACTAAAAATGGGAAGAAAAAAGCATGTTATGTGTACAGAGGTCCTTGTTTCCGGAGCATTGGGTGTGAGGCAGGGAGTGGCATGTGTTCCATAAACAAGCTTTTATTTACATGAGGTTAATTTTATGTGTCCATTTGACTGCATTGTAGGATGCGCAGATATCTGGTTAAACATTATTCCTGAATGTGTGAGGGTGTTTCCAGAAGAGATTAGCGTTTGCATTGGTGGACTAGGTAAAGTAGATGGTCCTCCCTAATGCAGGTGGCATCATCCAACCTGTTGAGGGTGCAAATAGGACAACGAAGTGGAGGAAGATTGAATTTGCTCTTTCTTCCTGACTGCCCAAGCTAAGACGCAGTACTTCTCCTGCAGCTGGACTGGGACTTACACCTTCTGCACTCCTGGTTCTTAGGCTTTTGGATTTTGACTGGAATTTCCTGGGTTTCCAGTTTGCAGATGGCAGGTCATGGGAATTCTCAGCCTCCATAATTGTATGAACCAATTCCTCATAATAAACCTAATTTTATTGGTTCTGTTTTTCTGGAGAACCCTTTCCTCTAATTTATGTTCAAAATTTTAATTGATCTCCCCCCTCTCATTCCGTGCTCATCATTTTCCCCCTAATTCTATCCTACGAACCTTCCTTTCCTGCCCAAATGGCAATTAGAAAAGTTAGCTCCTTCTTTGAAGGAACAGTCCATTATAGAATCAAAAAAAGAGCAGCAGCATATTCCTAGTTCTTACTTTCAAAGATCTCAGAGTAAGAAGAGTTTTCAAGCATCACATGAACACGTTTTCCAACTCCACGGATTGGACACAGCTTCTATAGCTTCGGACTGGACAGCAGCAATAGAAAGACCAAGTAGAGACCCGAGGAGTCTTTTCCAGCTCAGTATGTCTGATCCAGGAGTCCCGAGGGAACCAGTTTTAATGGACAAGTGCAGCTGTCCACTGAGTGAGGCCAGTGAGGACAGCCTACCAGAGACGGTTGGCTGAGGGGACTCCTTGTCTCAGCTCTTAGCTAATTCACATGAGCACCCCACTTTTCACAGCCCAGAATACTAGTAGGCCCACTATATAATAAATGGTTAAACTGTGAATACCTAGGGGTAAAATGATATGGAACTAAGATCTCCTGCACCTGGACAAGTTGGAAGGAGAAAAAACTGGCAGAGATCATGCAAGCAAAATGAAGTTGACTTGCTTCTTTGATTACAGCTAGCATCAGCGTCTAATCCATAGGAAGAGTGCTGACTGTTTCATATAAGTCCAGGAGGAGGTGGCAAGAGGAGGAAGCTATGCCTCTGAGGACGGGAGTTTGGCAGACTGGAAATTACAGATCACCCAGCTGTCACATGTGGTCACTTCAAGTTGACCTCTTAGGTTCTGTGTCAGTTAGGAATTGGGTATGTCTAAGTATTAGTCATCTATTACTGTGTAACAAATTTAGTGTCTTAAAACCATAACGGACATTTATTATCTCATAGTTTATGTGGCTCTGAAATTCAGGAGCAGCTAACTTGATGGTTCTGACTTGAGGTCTCTATCAAGATTGCAGTAGACCAGGGCTTCAACATGAAACTTTGATGAGCTAAAAGATCTGCTTCTAAAAGTTCCTTCACAGAGCTGACAAGTTGATGCTGGCTGTTGGTGGGGGGCCTCAGTTCTTTGCCACTTGGACTTCTCCACAGGGCTGTTTGAATGCCCTCATGACATGGCAGTTGACTTCCTCCAGAGTGAGTGATCCAAGAGAAAGCAAGGCAGAATCCGCCATGTCTTTTATGACCTAGCCTCAAATGTCACACACTGTCATTTTCTCAATATCCTGCTGTTTACACAGGCATGGTTGATTAAATCATTGGCCTTTGGTGATTGAACTCAGTCTTTAGCCCCTCATCTCCTCCCCAAAGTCAGGGTGGGAATGAAAGTTCCAACTTCTAATCACATGGTTGGTTCTCCTGGCAACCAACCCTCAACCTTAAATGCTTTCTCAAAGTCACCTCATTAACATAAACTCAGGTATGGTTGAAAAGAGTTTGTTATAAATATCAAAACACCTTTATTGCATTTATCATTTACAAAATTCATAAGGTTTTAGGAGCTCTGTACTTGAAACAGGGTTTAAGATCAAATATATATTTCTTATTATAAGTCACAATATCACATAAGGGCATTCTGCTAGGCCCTCTTCACATGTCATCTACAGCCCCACCAAAATCTCTGTATATTTTGTCTCTTCTCCTCAAAGAACCAACCTCGTTTCTGGAGTTTTCTCACTAAGGCACTCTTGGCATTTCCCAGCCATGCATGGCCATTCTGCATGTCTGAAAAGGGTGGAAAGGAAAGTGCTTGGTATTATTGACTAAGATTCAGATTAAAGCTCTAGAAACATGAGTTGTGATGTAGATGGGTTTGGGACCAGTCCCCAGGGGGCACTGCACCTGCCATCATGGCTGAGCCAGGGGGCCTGGCCTGCCGAGGACACTTATATGAAACAGAGATGGCTATGGTCTTTTCCTGTGGTCTTCAACCTCTTTTCTTATCAGAGACACTTGGCCTCTGTAAAGTCTCTTTCTTATGACTTTGTTGTTAATGAAATTTGCGTGTGCCAGTTCTGCTCCAGGATTCACAGAGTTCTGTCTGTTGGAGCTTTTCTTCTGGTTCCTGATCCTTGTCGGGCTGAAGTGGCTGTTTCTCTGGGAGGCCCTCTTGATGGCAGCTGGACCTACTGGTAACTTTCCACACACTCCCTGGCTGTCTTATCCATCCATCCAGTGCCCAACATTCCATTCTTTCCTAAGTGTGATTGGTTTCTTAATGTAAAATCCCAGTTGGGTTCTCTAATAGTCATTATTGTGCTAAGGCCTACAGTTTATAATCATGTTAACAGTCCCTAAAACTGGCAATTGTGGAAACAGCTGTTATTAGCCCATACTTGCTCACAGTTAGAAACCATAGCCATATTCCCACAGCAGTAATAGGAGCTGCCATTTACAGAGAGCTTTTGATGAGTTAGGCACCAGTGTTTTATATTCTGTTAACCCTCAAGTTAACTATTGGAGGTAGAAGCTACTATTTACAGATGGAGAAATTGAGGGCCAGAGAGGTTAAGTAAATTACTGAGTGTCACACAGTTGATAAGTGGCAGGGTGAAGATTGCTTGACTACACAACCAGTCTTCCCCTCCCACTGCCAGGGCAGTCATGCTATATAATGTCCTGTTACTACTGTCTGTGACCAGATTCCCTCTTCAGGGCAGATGGGGGAATACTCCCAGACACATTACATCCTGTGTGGCCGTCTGTGAGGGCTGGAGTCCAGTTAAGATCAGTCCAGAGAAAACTAATGTTAAGATTCCTCCTCACAGGACCCAGAACACCAGTTCTGACTCGAGCACCTTTTCCCACAGCCATCTTTCTTCTCCCTTCTTGGCCATTGGGAGAATGAAAGACAAAGAAGAGGCAATGAGCAGGGCCTACTTGTGAATGAAGGTGGGCCTTTCTGCCACCCTTAGAGTATTGCTAAAGTTTTTCAACCCCTAGTATAAGCAAAATAGTGTTGTTTGATGGTGGGGTGGAGGAGAGGAGGAAGGCAGTTTGGTTCACTCGATTTCCTTAAAGGTCAGGAGGTGGTGTTGGCCTCAGCCTGCTGTCTCTCTTGCTTTCATATCCATCTGGCTTTGCAACCAGCCTGTGGCTGAGCGTGTTTCTTGGGTTCTTGAGAACAGGCCCTGTCCAAATAAGATATGAGCCAACTGGAAGGCATTATTCCAAGAAAAAGTTGCGTGTACTTCTCTATGAGTATACATACATACATACGTACGTACGTACGTACGTACATACATACATATATATATATAAATCCTAGTAACGGTTCTTCTGTCCTTACTAGAGGGAAGAAGGAAGATTTGTCAAACTTTCTCAAGATGTGAATTGCAGCACAGAATTCTGTTGACCTGTGTTCAGTTCTCTCTTGAAAATTCTAGGCTGTCAAAAGCAGATCGCTTTTCCAACACAGCTGCATTATCCACAACAGCAGCACAACAATAACTATATTGCTTGGGGAATTTTTTGTGTGTGCATATTTTTTATTCTATTTTTCCATCTGGTGACTTTTGTTTTCTTCTAAATGGTGCTGTTTAAATGCTTTCCACTAACGCGATCTTGGAAAATAAACACATTGAATGAATAAGAACAAAAGAGGATCCATTCTCGATGCTGATCACTGCTTAGAGGTTCCCTCAGCTGCAGGGAGATGGAGGCCGAATGGATGAGTGGATTGTCAATGTGAAATACCACCCAAGGGTGCTGCTGGGATTGGAATCCAGTCAGACCCACATTAATGGCGTCCTTGCCCACTGGGCACTCGTGATCAACCAGTGAGACTTGAAAACTTAGGAGGCTCATCTCCCACTTGACAATTTTCAGGAGCCTCGGTTTCATGCCTCTAGCGCTTCCCAATAGTGACTAGATTGTCACTGTATCCCTCAGAAACTTTCCTGATCACCTCTTTTTTCACATTCCTCAACCACCCCCCTAGGGTCACTGCCTTAGTCTCGGCTCCCCTAGAAGAAAAGATCTGAGCACAAGTCATTGATTTGGGAGGGGCCAAGAACACCAGTAGGAAAATGACACAGGGAAGGAGAGCAGTCGACAAAGATGCATTATTACACCAGCCATCACAGCTGGCAAACAGAGCTGGGTCCTGTGGTGGAGTGCTGTCAGACACACACCTCAGAATGCTTCCCCTGATGGCGAGAGCTAGGGCGTTTGTACACCGCATTCCAGGAGCATGGGTTGAGGGCTGCTCCCAGGAAGCATTACTTCCCAGCACTTCTGGAACTTCCTTGGATGTGAGCCGGGGTGGTGGGGGGGGGGTGGGGGTGGGTGGCTTTCCACAGTTTTGGAAAAAAACCCAGGCACAGGCATACAGACCGGCAGTTTGAGGTTGGCTGGAGCGCACTGGCATGTCCGAGGGAAGTGTCTGCACTGACAGCATCTGCTCCTGTCACACACAGGCTTAAACAAACAGCTCCCTTGGAGTCAGTGATAGAGCCCCCCCCCAAGGGTTTTCTCCCCTTTAGGGCATTTTTTGTTTTCTGTTTGCCACAGTCAAGTTACCTCACATCAGAACTACTCTCCTTCCCCTACCCACCCGCGTGGTAAGTTCTTAGTAGCTGCGAAAAATGGATTCCTTGCCTTTACAGATCAGATGAAGGCGCCAAGCATTTTAGCTCAGAGGCTCATGCAGGGAGGGCCAGCAGCTATGTGCTGGCAGCAGGATTTCAGTTGTCACTGGGGGTGACTCCAGCCCTTGCTCCCTTCCCAGGAGTATATGGCCCACCAGAGAAGTGGCAGATTAGGACACTTACATAAGTTATGCCCCCTTTAGTAACAATACCAGAAAACCCCAGTTTAAACTGATTTAAACCATACAGAAAAGTAATCTTATTTCACAGAACAGGAAGTTGGAGGTAGAGCACCTCAGAGTAATTCAGGGGTTCTGGTTCTTCCCATCACTTTGCTTTGCCATCCTCAGTAAGCTGACCTTGTTTTGGGGGAATCTCCCTTATGTTGACATGAGAAATGTTCAAACCTACAGAGAATATTTATGACTTTATTTGAGCCAAACTGATGACCATTGCCAGGAAGCAAAATCTCAATGAATTGAGAAAATGCTCTGGAGAATGGCAGTTTTACAGCTTATTTTAGACATTAGAATCAAAGGAGGAGACATCCATTGGTGGTAGATTAAGGGGGAGGCAGACAGCAGCCAAGTGGAGAAATCTCTGGGATTGGATAAAAAGTAAAACTGATAGACATTTCTTTTACATTGGTGGGTACAGAATAGTTGGTATTTAACATTTACAGCACATAGGGATGGTATTCCGGGAACAAGATAACAGTGAGTTCTGTGGTCTCTGTGCTTAGGTGTGGTGGGTGTGCCATGAGGGGGTCTGGAAAAGAGCAATACTCTGACATTTCAAAGGTAAGTTAGATGCAAAAAGACAATAAGTGAAGATTGATCTGTTGTCAAGGAAGCTACAGGTCTAGGATGTGACTACCCACCTTGACCTGCTTTTAGGGATTTTTATGTTCAGACCATCCTATATGATTACTTTTGGTCTCAGAGTTTGTTAAGACCCACCATGCTGGCCTCCCGTGAACTTGGCAGATTTAGTATGTGACCCCTTTTCATCCATACTTACAAGGTGGCTGCTGCAGGTCTAGGTCTCACACATGTACATACGCAACATTGTTAGCCCTCACCATGATGCGGGTGCCCAAACCATGCCCACAGGCACCCCTTAGGCAGAGGCTTTGTGTAGATGTTCTGGCCAACAGTCAGTTGTGGTCTCAGCCAACAACCAAAAGCAATTACCAAAAGCCAGCATATGAGTGAGGACACCCCCAGATGATTCCAGCTCCCCCAGCCATTCAGTTTTCCCAGCCGATGCCCCAGATAGAATGGGACAGAGATAAGCCATCCCCACATCTGAGTTTCTGACTTGCAGAATCCCAGAGAATAATATTGTTTTATGTCACTAAGTTTTGGAGCGATTTTCAATGCAACAATAAGAACTAAAGTGTTGCTCCTGATGGCATTTGCCTCCATCCTGAGGGAAATCTTTAGGGGAAGTAGAGGAGCTTGTAATGCTCATTACCTGCTGCTCTCCACATCATAGAGAGGGTCCCAGAATCCACGGCGGCATAGGGAAACCCGGCACAGTGCCCTGACGCTTGGCAAAGACTTATTTCCATGGGTGTGCATCTAACATACTTCTATCATCCTGGAGACATCAAGAGAGGGCTTTCCAAGACAGATTATTGGGATCGGGACCCACATTGAAGAAGTTCTTAAAGGATAGTCTCAAAGGTTTCTGAAGACTCCAAATCCTATTGGCTTTCCCCTCAAAATGTGTTCAGTATCTGACCACTTCTCACCATATCCAGTTACTGTTGCAACCTACCATCACATCTTTTGCAATCAGCTCCTTAGTGGCCCCTACTTCTCTCCCGCCCCACGACATTTCATTGTCCATGAAGTGGCCAGAGTGGTGCTTTTAAATATAAATCCGGTCATGTAATTGGTCTGCTCAGAAACTTCTCCCTTTCCCTCAGCATCAAAGGACCTATTGGATCTGCTCTTCCTGCTTCATCTCTAAATTGCCTGTTCTTGTCTACTCTGGTGTAGCCACAGTGGCCTCTTGTTGTTCCTCAAACACATCCACTGACCTCGCACCTCGGTATCTTTGCATTGCTCTTCCCTCCATCCAGAATTTTCTTCCCAAGATAGCTGCATGGCCGACTACCTTACCTAACTCTAGGTTTTACAAAAAAAGCCTCCTGACTGAGGTCTTCTTCGAGCATCACAAGGAAATTTGTAGCCACCACACCATCCTGGCTCTCCAAATCCTTTTTCTCTTTGATTCTTCTCTACAGAACTTATCCCTACCTAACATACTATACATTTTACTTATTTATTACATTAATATCTAACTTCCCCCTGCATTGGAACTTCAGCTCAATAAGAGCAGGGATTTTTGCCTGTTTTATTCAACTTAGAACAGTGCCAGACACATAATAGACCCTCAATGAATATTGAGTGGATAAAGTATCTAATCTCTCCTTAGTATTAGCCCTATGTTTTCAAATTCTGGTGGGACAGCGCCACCTGGAGGTCCTGCCAGCATCTGCGAGCCATCATCCTAGATACGTGTCCTCCTACACTAGGATCTAGGATCCGGCCCTTCCAGAATGCTCGGTATTCAGTGGAGTTGATTGTTTTAGCTCGGATTTAAATCCCAGCTCCACTTCACTTCCCAACCAGAAAGGAAAGGTAACATTTTCCACCTCATGAGGTTGTCATGAAGAGGGAAAATGCTAGGCCCTGGGAACTACACCTGGCAGAGAGCAAATATTTAATAAATGCCAGCTGTTATTATTCTCATCTCTAGCTACTTTTTTATCCTAAAAAAAAAAACCCAAACCTTTTTTTTTCCCAAAGGAAAAATCTTTTGATCACGTGGTTAAAATTGTAAAGCATTTACTTCTTGCTTTGACAAATTAACAAAAACTTGACTTGTTTTTAGATTAGGTTATATTTCCCCTAGTACATGTTACAATGTTTCTTTTATGTCAAGAGAAAATAACAGTAAGAAATAGTGCTCCATTGATCAGAAAAACCAAGCGCCACAGCATTTCCTCACTGCAACCCTCACCAGGAGCTGCAGAGTCTCCCACTGACAAAAACATTGAAAATAGCTACCATTTATCACATGCTAAGGGCAGAGATGGTGCTAGGCTTTCAACGTATATCACCTTACTTAATTTTCATATCCCTCTCCCCACCAGAACGGTAGGTACTATGGTATTAGCCACATTTTAAAGAGGAAGAAATGAAACTTGGGGAATTTAAATAACTTGTCAGGATCACAGATCTAGGAAATGGGTAGAGAAAGGACTTAAACCTCAATGCTTCAGGATCCAGTGGTTTATGCCTCCTGGTTAGACCAAGATTTTTTCTTTTTTGCAGGTCCCCAAGCACTAAGCAGTCTAAGAGGGTGCCCACAGCCCTGGCTTTGCCAGAATCTCTCCCTGCTCACTGTTAAGTGCTTTCAGATTGACCAGAGTTCCTTTCAAAGTCCAAGCAGCCTTTCGCTGTCCTTACCAGCCCTGTTCTTATATAGATTCTTGTTCTTATATAGATTCCAAGACACTTTTACGCCACTTATGGAATGGCATAATTGATCTATAATTGACCTGGAAGGAGGGCCAAACCCAGGGCGTGGCCTCGCACCGGCCCCAGGAAGGCCACCTGGCCTCCTACAGGAAGATACCAGTTGAGCAAAGAGCGGATCTTCCTCAGGAAAACCTGGGGCCACAAATCTGAACCTGTCCTCTTCCCCTGCCTCCCCAGTCTTCTCTCTATGGTCTCTCTCTGGTTTGTTCTACACGAAGTGGTCCTTTTGAAAAAGCCACTTCTGTGTAGGGTCTGCGTGTCTATAGTTTGGGAAGTTGGTTGGAGCTGGGCATGCGCTTTTGGCGCCTAAAGCAAAAGCCTGCTGGCTCTGGAGGCTCCCGGCCAGGCGGAGCACAGCAGTACCGGCAAAGGCCTCTTGTTCCTGCTTCCTCCCTCTTCTTGGAGGAAAAAGCCTCCAGGCAATGTAGCTGAGAAGGCATCTTGGTGATCTTTCAGGTGGGCCGAAGTACCGAATCAATCTCTATCGAAGTGGAGGGGACGTAATCAATGGCGCCTACAGGCCACCAGCCCAGAGAGCTCCCGAGGCCCCCGCAGGGCTCACGCAGCTCCCGGCATCCTCTATTCCTTCTTTTTCTCTTGTTTGTTGTTAAGAAGCCATTCATTCAGCCCTCAGTTGTCTCGCAGAAGTAATTTCTCTCTCTGCATGTGTATATTTGCATTTGCTCACAGGGAGGAGGCAAATTTCGGTCCTCTCGTGCTGCCGCCATCTTGAACCTCCCTGGTCACCCACTACTCCTGTTTGGCACTGGAGTGGGGTACCACGCGGCTCACTGCTCTCCCTTGGACCTGCCACGTCAAGAACCCATGATCTGCTTGTCTTGTTATTGCTTTTATTGAAATCTAATATACTTAGAGAAAAATGCACAGCTCAGTAAATTTTCACAAAGTGAATGCGTATGCTTATAAGCAGCTGATCAAGAAACAGAATAGACTATCACTACGGAAACCAACCTGTGCTCTTCCAGTCATGGCCCCCAAGGAGGACCACTATCCTGACTTCTAAAACCATAGTTTTGCTATCTTTTATGTTAAGGCAGCCATATAGTCTACATTGTATTGTGTCTGGCTTCCTTCACGCAACATCTGTTTGTGAGGTTCATTGATATTGTTTTATGTAGTTGTAGTGAAACCACAACGATAATTGATAGACATTATGGCAGTTTCCAGTCGTGGCAAGCAGTCACATCCTAGGCCTGTAGCTTCCTTGACAAAGGCCAATCTTTATCTTAAGTAAGCCTGTCTATTGTCTATTGTCTTTTTGCAACTGAGTCTGTTACCAGAGAGTGGGGAATCCTCTCCTAGCGCGTTGTCCAGGTTCTTGATGTCTTGAACAAAGAATTGAGCAAGACACCAAAATACAGTAGAAAAGGAAGGTTTTATTAGAAAGGAAAGTACACTTCTAGACGTGGAAGCGGGCCTTGAGCAAGAGAAGCGTGGCTCAAAAGGCCTGGTAACAAAGACTTTAGGGTTCCTATCCCTTTTTGCTGTGGGTGGTTACTTTTCTTAGAGGAGTGGGCTTCTTTGGTTGACAACTAAGATTGACAGGGCTCAGTGAGTCATCATTTTGCTTTCTGCCCATGTTTGTTCCCAGAATTCAGTCTGTTATATTAATGAACTTCTGGGCATATGCATCATATTGTAATGATGGTATAATGAGGCTCAGGTGAATTGAAGGTTGTTGGGTCTTCATTGCACAGGTGCGAGTGACTAGCTTAAACCTGTATCCAATTCTCTGCTTACTTGTTTCTTTGTGGAAGTTATTTTTAGCCTAAAAATGCCTTCTCGCTTGCTTAATTGTGGGCGGATTAGGGCGGACCCCTTCTAAGATAAGATGACCTCAGTGTCTTTGCAGGCAGACCTGAAACCCCCTAACTAACTTTCCTGCCTAACTCTTTTCTAAGAGCTATGAACCCCCTGATTAGTATGGATATTGAGAGACAGGAGGTCTCTTCTGTATCTGCTTCCTGCCGAGAAAGGTCGCAGTCCCTGCCTACAGGGGTTTCATGGAGCTCTTTCCCTTTCTGCCTCAGTCAGGGTGGGTTCTTGGGTTTCCCACTAAAGTGCCACCTTAGTCCCTAAACAAGAAAAAGAAGATATAAACTTATTATTTAAATAATATATCTATTAATTTCTATTATTGATTTGCCTATTAAGCAAATAAAGGGAAACAGGCTTGGTTAATATATTTCTTAAAGAATGAAAAAGAGCTTTGGCCTAAAGTCCCCTTCCCTCTCAGACTCTAAGGGCCCTGTCTGGCCTAACACTATTTCTCTAACAATGGGTCAATGACCCTTATCAATAGCCAGAGGATCTCAGTCAGCAGTTTCGGGACAATTATCGGGATTTGAGGGAGAGAGCCTTTTTCCCAAAGAAAGGAGGGAAGAAAACTAGGTTTACTAAAAGGATTAAGAACTCTGCAAGAGATGTCCCATATCATATCCTGCTAAAAGATTAAGAATTTTACAAGTGATGTTCCATATCAAGTCGTATCAAGTCCGGTGCTCCTGCTGCCTGTGCCACTCAGCCATTAGACCAACACAGGAGTTGGGCTATTTAGAATAAGTATTTATTGTCAAAGCAGAGGGTTAACACCTTCAAAACTGCCTTACCTTCTCAGTCCAGCTTAGGCTACTTAAGGGAAAATCAGCATTATTCCAGTGACTACGTGGCAGTTCCAGGGGGCCTGTTATGCTCCACGGAGCCATTCCTCTGTCAACGTGGTCCTCTGGTGGCGTTAGCAACCCAGGAACAAAGATGAGAGTGGTCTAGAAAGAATGCTAGACCAGAAGGATTGTGATCAGTCATCATAAGTTTCAGGGCAACTTTCTATGGCAGGGAACATTCCAAGCCACTGGGGATAATCTATTGTTAAACTCTAGGGCAAAGAAAACTAAAGCTGGGGACACTCTGAAGCCTCTACTGTGGGGGTCCCAACCTGGCCCTTCTTTAGTAGTTTGTTTATTCTCATTGCTGTATGAAAATACAATTAATTTATCCATTCTACAATTGGTAGATATTTTGGCAATCTCCAGTTTATGGCTCCAGCACATAAATTCTGGCCCACAGAGGTACACATTGTTGTGGGGTCTGCTTAGTTTCTACGAAACACGTTGTATGGACAAAAAAGGGGCCACGTACTAAACCTGATAAACTCAGGGGAGGACCACGTGGTGAGCCTTACAAACTCAGAGACTGAAAGTAAACACATAGGATGGTCTGAACTTAAAAATCCCTAATTAAAAGTGAGTCATGGCAGGTAGTCACATCCTAGGCTTGTAGCTTCCTTGATAAAGGTCAATCTCTACCTTAAGTGAGCCTGTCTATTGTCTTTTTGCATCTAAGATAGCGTACCTTTGAAATGTCAGAGTAATCCCCTTTTCCAGACGCCTGCGAGCACACCCACAGCACCAGAGCAGGAGCCACAGAACTTGTTATACCTTGTTCCCCGAATACCATCGCTGTGTACTGTAAATGTTAATTATTAACTATCCTGTATCCCCTCCGCCATGTAAAAGAAGTATATGTCTATCCATATACTTCTTTTTATCCAATCCCAGAGATTTCCCCTCTTTGCTTTCTGCCACCTCATTATTCCCCCACCAGTGGATTCCAAGTACCCCTCCTTCGTCTCCTCCTTTGATTCTAATGTATAAAATAAGCTGCAAAACTGCCATTCTCCTGAATATTTTCTCAATTTGTTGAGATTTTGCTTCCCAGTGATTGTCGTCAGTTTGGCTCAAATAAACTCATAAAAATTCTCTACAGGTTTAGACGTTTCCTGCATCAACAATTGTGTTGACGCAGGACATTTCCTTAACAGATGGGTCAGCCTGCTTCTCCTTTGCCACAATCAGCAATTTTTCTTTTGTTCCTTTTCTTCCTTCAGGTCAAGTGTGCAGGCTCATATGCGGGCCTCTTCAGTGTGTGCTAAGTAAGCCTAGCGGCAGCCCTTGGTACTCTCAGCATATGTGGTGACTGGCTCTTTATATTATATACTTCCATGTTCATAGAAGGTGGGGATGGAGGAGTGGGGAGAATGGGAGGTGCCGTAGACATCTGCGACCCAAAATCTGTAGACAATCACAGGGAACCTGCAGACTCAGCTGTGTAGCCCACTGTCCGGGAATTTCTCCCTTCAGGCACAGGGGTGGGGCAGTGACTTCTGCTCCCTACTATTCTCTATTTCTTGATGGGAAACCTATTGCTAGGTTTCCCCCTGAAATGGATACCCATGAACTTCTCTCTTAACCTGTGCTTTTGAGCACACACCTCCACCGCCTTCCCTTCCTTTTCTTCTGCCCACACTGAAGGTGGCCCTGGGCAGTGTCTTTAATTTTACCTACTTTTCTATTTCTTCCCACGGAGTCCCCAGTCCTGTCTTTCTCAGAGGTGTTTTGACTATTGCTGTTTCTGCTTTGTCTCTCTTCCCCTAGGCCCCATTAGTCACTTCCTTACCTGAAAATATGTTGGGCTTTGTTGTTGTTGTTTTTTTGGCTGGCGCCTCCCTTTTCCCAAAGTGCTCCAATCTCTGACCAAGCAAGCCCATACCCCTGGATGGAGCAGGTCAAGGCAAAGATTTTAGAGTGACTTAATAAAATATGAATACAAATAGAATATGAGAACCAACCGAAAAGAATGCGAATCTACTGGCCATAAGAGACAAAACATCAGCCGAGACCGGCCTTCAGATTTGGTGCTGAGCTTCCTCTAACAAAGAAAATAATCGAAATCAAAGAGATTTATAGAGTTGCTCTTATTACAATAATAGTTAAAAGATAAAATAGATAAAACAAAAGATAATAATTGTGATATTTTTGAAGAAGTGTTTTATTCCTTATTCTATCCTTTAAACACCTGGCTTAGGGCCTTATGCATAGTAGGTGCTCAAGAAATATTTATTTAAGGGATAAGTTACTAAAGTAGAATCACTATTAACTGCTGGCTAATATACATCTTGCACTTACCGTGTGGCAAGCAAATTTTAATCTGTGCTACTCAAGAATCCTAACAGGCAAGCACTATGTTTCCTCTAATTTTCAAATGTGGAAACCAAGTGTAGAGAATAACTTCTCCAATGTCACAGCTCTTCTATGGCCTGGTGATAATTTAAACTCAAGTGTTCTGTCTGCAGCCAGTCAGCCTAAGCACTAATGATAGAGCAAGTGAGCATTTATGAGTATTTTCATTTTAGTAGATAGTAAAACCAGTCGTACTGGGTTTTTACTGCTGGTCCCTGATTGGCAGCCCAATTTGATGAGGAGCCCTGCTGGAAACCAAGGCAGGCTGCCCTCCCCTCTGCTGGGAGCCACCAAACTGCAAAGCTGACAAACCTTTTCCATGTCTGCCCCCTGCTGGCATATGTGAGGATAACAGAGCTTACTCCCAGCTAATTGCAAGAGCATTTTCCATGAGAGTGAGGTGGGGGCCCACTGCTTGGTCCTTGTGTCAGTTTAGGGGGGTGATGTATTACCCAAACCCAAAAATAGGACATGTGCTTTGACAAATAGAAATGTCTTAGATTATACTATTTAAAATTGATTGCTATTTTGCAAATGTAGTTTGTGTGGTCACTTGACAGAGGACAGAGGCAGCGTGGAGGACCTAAAGTGCAACTTAAAAAGCATTGGAACAAGAGTCAGGAGATATGGGGTCTAGTCTCAGCAGGGACATCTATAAGAGTGGCGATTATCCTCTTTGGACCTGTTTCCTCATTGTGCAAAATGAGGCGTTTAGACTATATGACTCTAATGGCTCTTCCATCCTAAACCTCCACCTGTAAGTCCCTTAAAGATTCCCCCCAGTCAGATCTCCTTCTTGAACCTTACCTTCTCACCCCAAACCACCTTCTAAACCCCCGTTCCCCATCTTTGGTCTGCTGAGCTGCATCCCTTTCTGGCCCGACAGTTTGCTCTGCAGCAGGTGCTGCCCATTCCTCCTATCCCAGAGTCAGGCCTTTGTTTGAGGTCTCCAGGCTCACAGTAACCGAGAATGGGAATCATGGTTCAGAAGGTAAACTGGGTTGCACTTCTTGGCATTCAAGCCAGCTTGCTTCCCACCCACTGGCAAAATCAACTCAAGTGGAAGTTAGAACCAGCCAGATATGGCTATTGCTATTAACATAACCTCATATCAGTTCAACCCTGGTGTTATCTGGGGAAACGAGAGTTTCCAAAGAATTTTTGTTATTTAATTTGGAGCACATACAGTATACAGATTTATTCCGACCTGGATGGAGTCTAAGACAGGGCTTCTGTGGTAAAGGACAAATTATTTTTCTTAATTTTCAAGCTATCGTGAACTGACACTTAAGAAAATTCAATAAAATTAAAATACTAGAAAATGAAATGGGAAACACCCGATCCAGTCTCTACTCTCTTTAGTGAGACAGGTCCTCTCAGCATGTGTTTGAATCATGTGGCCATGTCACATTGCCTTAAAATTTCTAAGCGCCGACTCTCCATATCTATATTAATCTTATCATGAATCCCCAACGGTCTGCAGATTCTTACCGCTAGAATATCTGGAGAGGAATCAATCTTTACAACTACGAGAGAGATATTAATTTTTAACAAATGGACAGTTTCCAGAGGAGCGAAAGAGGAAAATTCATAGCACTTTGTTGACACCACGTTTACCAAGAGAGAGTCCCATGAAAGATATGTTTGTGTACGCTGATGGCTATAGCACGGGAGGAATGATACTGAGTTTCTCAGCGTAACGGAATTATTGTTTTCGTACTTTAAACTTGAACATATGCACAACACCAGACAAAAAGGAGAGGAACAATAGCTGCATTTTAATGAAAACTGTACTATACTGATTGTAAAATTCCTAGTCCATACAGCAGTATTGAGAAAACATGTCTGGAAATGGCAACAATAAGGAGGAAGGAACTGGCTGTCATGGGCCAGGGCAGCACCCAAGCGGGTGCCTATCATTCCTGTGTTCTGGTGATTTTCAGCTTTGAATCTTACTAACTGAACTTAATCTGTTTCTGTTTTAGTTTCAGCTATAAAACTGACATTTTATTCGATCAAAAAATGAAAATTGTGTATATTATTAACCTGGCTTCAAAATTATCCTCTTGTTAGGAAACATTCTGAAAATATTAAGAAATAGACAGTACTAGGCCCCTGAAGGAGGTATGATTTACGGGAATGAGACTGTGTTTCAACAGACTTCCAGAACCTCTATATTCGGCTTGCGGGTCACATTGTCATTCTAATGATGCCGGCACCACTTGGAATACTTTTGGAATTCCGTTTTTAGGATGGTGTTCAGAGGATGATTTTGAAATGATAAGAAATAACAAGAACGGTGTTCGGTTGTGAATGACAAACCCTGCTGGCCTGAGAGGCTCAATGTGAGCCACTGGTTCTCCAACTTTCTGTGTGCATGGCACACTTTGAACCACGGCGCTTTTATTGCCCTGAGAGGACTTGCTTTTGTTAAAAATGAAATACCCACATGTGCGCTGTGTGTCCTCAGCATAGGTATCTGGTGTTGCAGTCTCTTTCTCTTAGAAGTTATTAACCCCTGGTGCTACACTGCATCACACTTCCTACTCACTTCAACATTTTGTCTAGTAAAATCTCTGAAATCATATGTAACAAAAGATACCTCACACGAATATGACTGCACCATGGTGAAGGATTCAAGGTACCAGAAGCTGCAGCACTGGCCCCAGGCATCTATAGACTTAGATAAGAAACTTCCTTAACATAGCTATTAGGGGCACACATTTCTTCATGGCAAAGCACCAAATTCATAGATACCAGCCAACTATTAAAAGAGTAATCACAATAATGATATAATCTAGGTACCACATCAGCCCCTCGGGGAAGAAGTAATCACCTCCCCGGAAGGATGTAAGACTTGGTAGTAAGAACTCTTGGCATTAACATACATTAATGAGCTTTTTCATTATAGTACCCAATAACTTGAGATTTAGAAAAATAACTCAAATGGAATCTCCTAGAAGTGGATAAACTAACAATATAATTTTAGGGTCACCCTCAGGCTATGCCAATTCAAGCATAGGTAAGAGAACCACTGGAAAATTATGTAAAGCAAATAATTATAAAAATATATAATTTTTCAACATTTATACAAGAACGCTGAGGATAACTGGGCTCCCAAATAACGTCATATTACTGTTTCATGCTTGGGCAGTGCTATGATTTAGGACGTAGCTTCCATATGCTTATCTGTGTCACACTGTTGGCCTAGCAGGCCAAGTCTCAGGCACACCCTGCTTCCAAGGGTCCTGGGTTAATCTACTCTAGTTAGCACTTCCTTCTCCCTTCTTTGCCCCGTCACATAATCCATTCTCGTCCCTATACATAGCATGTCTTGTGGGTTTTTCATCGCACATGCTCCAGCTTCACTGAACTACTTTCCTCACCATGGTCATCCCACATCTGCTGCCCTGAGGCAAATGTTCAAATTAGAGAGGCAAACCCCTTGCTATTGAAAAAAAACAATAAATGTTTAGTGTGTTTTACTTGAACTCCAGAGACCAGATACCAGTGTTGAGAGAATTCCCTGCTTAACTCCATTCCACAGAAGGCCAGGTCTCTAAGCAGAGTCAGGGGGATGAATCCAATAGAAGAATCTAGATTAAAAATGGGCTCTCAACCACCTCACACCCATTAGAATGGCTACTGTGAAATAAAACTAGAAAATCACAAGTGTTGTAGAGAATATGGAGAAATTGGACCCTTGTGAACAATTGGTGGAAAGGCAGAATGGTGCAGTCGCTATGGAAAACAGTATGACTGTTCCTCAAAAAATTAAAAATAGAACTGCTATATGATCCAAACAATCCAGCTATTCTCTTCTGGGTATATATCTAAAAAATTAAAAGTAAGAACTTGAAAAGATATTTATACACACATGTCCATGGCAGCATTATTCACAAGAGCCAGAAGGTGGAAGCAATCCAAGTGCCCATCAACATATGGATGGATACACAAAATGTGATATATACGTACAACAGAATATTATTCATCCTTAAATAAGAAAATAATTCACATACGTGCTGCAACATAGATTTACATCGAGGACATTATACTAAGCGAAATAAGCCAGTCACAAAAGAACAAATACTATATGATTTTATTCCATTTATGTGAAGTACGTAGTATAATCAAATTCATAGAGGCAGAAGGTAGAATGATGATCGCCTGGGGCTGTGGGGTAGAGAAAAATGGGAAGTTATTGTTAAATGGGTATAGAGTTCTAGTTTTGCAAGATGACAAGACTTCTGGAGATGGATGTTGGCGATGGTTGAACAACAGTGTGAATGTACTTTATACCACTGAACCGTACACTTAAAGATAATTAAGATGGTTAATTTTGTGTTATGTGTATTTTATAACAATAAAATTATCTTAGAAAGGGAAAAAGAAAAATAAGTGGGTTTTCAGCTGGTGTCTCCCTATCTGTACATCCCATAACTGTATTATTACTGTAAGCTTGATGCCAGTCCCTTAGAAACACAAGGGTGACTTAAAAACTTCATGTGCCAGTTCATTTTCTCCAATTTCCTCCATAATTAATAGAACCATAGTTCATGGGAAAAAGAAAAGCTACTTGAATATGGGCTAAGTAGACCAAGCCTGGCCCATATCAGACTTTGGTGGAATGGAGTATTGAAGCAGTCAGCTGCATTCATCAATGGGCAAAGTGTCTTTTGCTGTTTCTGCTTCACTTTGCACAGCCGGGCTGAGACACAGTCTTGCCTTATTTACACTTCAGGAAGGGAGGGCCAACATTAGGCCAGGAGCAGAAGGAAGGCAGGCAGGCCCCAGCTCTGAGAGGCAGCCTGCAGAGTTGAACTGAAGTTTAGACCCCATCCCAGGGTGGTAGTACCACTGCAGAGGCAGCAAACAGCCAGCCCTTCATGCTTGGCAGAGTGTAGTCCGAGCCCTCTCTAGGGTTAAGTAAGCACACACAGTACTAAAAATCAGGAAAATGAGCCTCTTCCTTGTCTGGCTGCCCACGAGCTATGTGGTCTTTAGGCAGAGTTCTTAACCTCTAAGACTTCAGGGTTTATAAATGAAAGATTGTGTCTGCTCCAACAATATCATTCCATAAATCTATGACAATGGTAAAAATTCTGTGAAGAATTTCTCCTGAAACCCTGGGATATGATTAATTCCTAACAAGAAAAGATGCAATTGTTTCATCCTAATGAACCTATGTCACTTTTATTTCCAAGATCTATAATTGTAAGATCTTTTGAAAAGGGTGACTGATTACCTTCTTTTCTTTCTTTTGTTTTCTTGTGATTAAAGAAAGAAGCTTCTTTGATTGCTTTATGGTCACTTTTAAATTATTTGCATTTGCGTCATAAATAACTAAAAGCTTTGAGAACACATCTGCATTAAGTGCACATCTTCCTGAGACTGAGCGAAGATCAGCTTGTTCCGTAAGAACTGTTGCTCAATCTACTGTTGTTAAATGCTTCTAACCAAAACGATTTTAATCAAGAATATGCTCATAAAAGCTGAACATTGTAATTATAATTATAATTTAAAAAAATTATCATTCATTACTGGCTTCAACTGAAGTAAGAAACAGCAAGATGTGTCTTCTGTCTTCACTAATACTCAGCCTTTCCATGTAGTAGAAACAACTCTGGACAAGGAGTCAGTGTCCATCTGTGCGCTTCCCCATCCATCTGTTTGTATATCCATGGGTAAGCCATTAAACTTCTCCAAGCCTCAGTTTCCATATTGAGCAGAGTGGAGATGGGGCCAAGGCTGAGCCATAGGGTCTTATAGGTCCTTCAGCTCCGAGGGTCTTTGAGCTTCTGGTGGGGGAGAGGGCTCTCGAATGTAAAGCCTGATACTGATGATAATTTTGAGTGAACGAGAGTGCTGGTTGCTGATAGAAAGTTTAGGAAATCGAGCTCTCGGAGCAAAGGTTAAAAGAACAGAGTTTCTACAGCCTCAGGAAAAGAATACTAAGTGCAGGCCTCAGTTGTGACAGTAAAATGAGTAAAATGAACTTGAGGTCAGAGATCTGGGTTCAGGTCTCTCTTATTGGGTCTCCTGGCTTCCACTCTCAGCCCCCAGGAGCCATTCTCCACACAGCAGCCAGAGTGACTATTTCAAAACCTAAATTAGGTGACATCGTCCTCCTGCTTAAACCCTCTGGTGACTTCCAACTGCACTTACATTGTGTGTACCTCATTAGTGTGCTGGTAAATGTTTAACCACAGGCTTCTTCGGTGGGGAGTCTGGGAAGAGGGAGAAGAGCCTTTATTTGTAGCATCTGCCAATGTCCATGGTATAAATATTCCCACTAAGCCCAATCTCAAGCTACCAATTTATGTTTACCAGCCCACAAAATTCCTGAAAACTCAACAATTGGTTTTTGTTGAAATGAGCCATATCTAGAATACCTCTACTTAAAATTCAGCTTCTTACTGTGACACTTGTGGCCAGCATGGTCTGCTTAGTCAGCTCAATATGCCATAATAAAATACTACAGACTGGGCAGCTTAAACAACAGAAATTATTTTTCTCACAGTTCTGTAGGCTAGAAGTCCCAGATCAAGATCTGGCCAATTTGGTTCTTGCTGAGGACTGTCTTCTTGGCTTGCAGACTGCTGACTTCTCACTGTGTTCTCACGTGGTGGAAAAAGCTCTCTGGTGTCTCATAAGAACCCTAATCCTATTGTGTTAGGGTCACAACCTTATGACCTCATTTAACTTTAATCACTTCTGTAAAAGTCCTATCTTTAAATACAGTCACATTGGGAGTTAGGACTTCAACATGTGAATTTGCGGGCACACGGTCCAGTGCGTAGCGTCTCCTACCTCACCAACCTTTCATGTTCCTGTCTGATCACAACTCTGCAGCTGTTCTGCCTGCGAGCCCTCGAACACGCCAGCCTCAGTCCCACCCACAGGACTTTTTCACTCGCTGTTCCCTCCATCTAGGACTTTCTTCTTCAAAACTTGGCTGGTTGCTCTTCAATCTGGTCTTAACTGCAATGTATCAGAGAGGCCTCACCTGACCATCCAACACTAAAATAAGGCCCCTCCCCCATTATATCTTATCACTTTGTTTATTTCCTTCACAGCCCTCACCACTACTTGAAATGATCTTGCTTATTATCTGTTAACTTGTTTATTTTCTGTTTCAACATATAAGCTACAAGCGAACATGTTCAGGGCCTGGCACATCGTATGTGCTCAATAAATGTTTATTGAAGAAATAAGTGAACAATAAGGCATGAATAAATCTATTTTGTTGCAAGATGAAGGTTATTTAAGTATTAGAAAAAAATTAATTCTGGGGGTTTATAAAATTGGTTTCAGAGTTGTTGTTGTTTTTTTTTAAGTCAATGTAGTTTTATTTTGATGTCGAGATAAGTGTAGATAGACCTCTCAAGACA
Source organism: Pteropus medius (assembly GCF_902729225.1). NCBI lineage: Eukaryota > Metazoa > Chordata > Mammalia > Chiroptera > Pteropodidae > Pteropus > Pteropus medius. Next base: position 20,894,121 of record NW_024349801.1, on the reverse strand, counting down.
AAAACCAGGACCAGTCTTTTCTTCGGAATGAACTATTTGAAAGTGCACTGAGCTGGGAAGAGGAAGGAAGAGGAAGAAAATGAAAGATTCAATTGGTCCGTTCATTTTCCCAAGGGCTGTGGAATGAGAAGAGGACCAAGGGAAGAGTGGAGGAAGGAAACAGATCCTCTCTGAGCCCCTGTGCTGACCTTTCCGTGCATGAGTCCATCTAACACTCAGGGTCCATCTAATCAAAAATCCTCCGGGGCATATGTTATATCCATTTTTACAAATGGGTAAAACTAGGCTCTGGGGAGTTAAACAAGTTGCCCAGGACACACAGCTGCTAACTAGCAGAGCAAGCATTTAATTCCAGGTTGACGAAGTTCAGCCTTCACTGACTGTGTGCCTTCTGTGGAGGGAGCAGGCTGGCGGAGGGTCTCTTTCAGGGAAAACTCCCCGAGCAAAGGAACCACCTAAGTAGATGATGGCAATACCTAGCAAAAGATTTTTGTTGTGGTGACCTCCTTTTTTACATGCTCCAGGGCCAGGGGACCAGGCAGAGGTTCCCTGAGCAGAGTTCTCAGCATTGGACCTGAGACAAGCTGAGGGGCACTGTGTAAGGAAGGGGCTACCGAGAGGATTCATGTGGAAGGACCCGCAAAAGATCTAAGAGAAGCAGGAATACAGGTTACTGAACAAGAGTAGAATGAGGATTAAGAAGGAGAACCAGGAATAACTGCATTGAAATAGAATCAATTGTGCTTTGATTTATTTGGAAATGAGTTAGACTTGCAAATATGCTAATGTTACCCCTCCTGGTAGCTGGTGGGCATCAAATGTGATCATTAAGTACAAAATACCGTATATTTGTGATCCTTATGAATATAACTGATTATTAAGCTAAGAGAAGTTGAAAGATGATCTCACTGAGGCTGTGTGTTCCACAAGTCCTCACCATTTCGTTATAGAGGGTATGCCAACCCATAGAATTGTGGACTCTCAAGTTGCAGGAGTCCTAAGGTTTATCTAGTACAACTCCCAAAAGAGCAGGAATTCTCTCCCCAGCAACGCTGACTGAGAGGTAGCCAGCTCCCCAGCTTGGCTCTGTTTTTCTTGTTTTAAATGCATAGCCAGTTCATTCGTTGCCTTAGGCTCATTCAGTGGACTGCAAAGACCACGTTTTAGAATTGGTGTACATGTGACACCAATTCTTCTCTTATTGGCTCAAAGATTCTTCCCTCATTCGTCCACCATAAATGTATTGAGTTCGTATTGTGCATCAGACACTGAGATAAATAAAACATGGATGGCTAGAGAAAACCTATAGATCAATTGACTTTGACTCTTTAATATCACCAAATCAATATGACTGGTTTGAATCACCCTTGGCTGGTGGTTGAGGGGACAGGCCAAAGTCCCAAGCTATTGTTTTTGGACTTATTCCCATGGTGGTGTAGCCAGTCAGAGCTAAGATGGGAACAAAAATTCTTAATACCTGATTTTCTACCCCCACCCCCAATTTTAATGCCTATAACAATTAAAATTTACAGGTATTTATCATTGCACTATATTTGATTTTGCAAAGGACCAAATCTCATGTTTAGTTAGTATAGAATACTAATTAGAGAAAGATCATAGACTTTGGGATAAATCAGGGGGTTCAAATTTCTAGCTAAGTGAGTGGAGCAAGTTACTCTTTGAGAATCAGTTTTATCACCTGCAAAATGGGGAATAATCTCTACTTTGTATGATTATTGTGAGGTTTAAATGAGATGACCTGGTCCATGGCAAGCACTTGGTAAATGGAGAGCTGTCAGTTGTCGCACCTTAATGATTTATAACAATTCCTTCCTCTTCACACTTGCCTCAAGAACCACACACAAAGATGTGTCAGCCACTCTTGCATTATCATGGGCAGGGATTTCTGCAAAGTGGGAATTCATTTCTCTTTGCCTGTTTCTGGTTATCTACAGCTATACCAGTAGTAAAAGCAGCAAGCTGCATTTTGGAAAGATGGTGAGCATGCCAGAGAGAAAGTGTTGGTGAAGGAAGTTATTAATTTCAGCAGGGAATGGAAGTACTATTGAGTTCTTAGTGATCCAACTGGTTTGAGTATGAAACTCAGAAAAATGATTATTTGCTTCAGTGGTCTGCCAGTTGATGTACAATCATCTGTTCCGTAACCAATTTGCATGTTTGACCTGAAAGTAAGATTGTCTTATACACTTAATTCGCTATTAGAGCTTAGATACAAAGGGAGAAGTGGTATTATGTTTATGAAGCAAAATAATAACTTAATAGAACAAAAGTATTGGAAATGACTGGAGAGTTCCTCCTATGTAATCCATATGTAACCATGCTGAGATTCAGATTGGCTAGAGGACATAGCATAGTTTTGTATCTGCATTGTCTATATACAACTATATCAACCTTCCATTTTACTTTGACTATATACACATAGGCCTTGGCTACATATATACATACATATAAAACACAGTAGATGTTCCAGGAAAATTGGGTGGGTGATGTACACTGATCCAGTCTGTTTTCCTCTACTATGCAGCTCCAGCCAGAACAAAATATAGTGTGTTAATAATCATCAAGCAAATCAACTCTGATACATCAAATCTAAAATCCTGGGCTTGCTGTAAGGGGTCTGAACTGTTTGGATGGCTGTCTAGACTTGACTAGGGACATGTCTGGCCACACAGACATATTTGCATGTATGTTTAGGCCGTATAGATGGTTCAAATAATTCCAAATTCAATTATTTCTTTGTTTACTAATATCCACCCTTGAATTCTTAGAATACTTGACTTTTCTTTACTTTTCTAGGGTCAGTGAGAGTGTCTGTGAGCAAGAGTGTAGGATGTGTCACAAAAGAAAGAAAGGAGCTCCTGCTCTCAAGGAGTTTATGCTCTTATTTTATACTCAGCTCTCACCCTATGGCCAAACAATAGGATGAAAAGAATATTCAAATGTTGAGGTGGCGGTTGACTCAAAGGCAAACATTTAAATCTTTGTATATGAGTTTAATATTCCATTTTTTAAATGGCATTCAGTGGATACAATCATACTGGCTATAACACAAGTGGTATTTAAAAAATTAACTTATCTATTTGATTCCCTCTACTGAGCTAATTCCAAGGTGTACATTTTATCCATGGCTACATATAATGATTCAATAAACTAGACAAATGTTAAATCTCTATGGTAACCGTTAAATCTGAGGTAGGATAATAAATGATTGCAGAGGTTCTACACTGATTATGTTCCTTACTAATCTGTTGCTCTTGGCTTTGGGGACATAGAAAGAGCGGGTGGGAAATGTCAAGGGAGAAGGATGATGGAATGGGAGGAGCACTCCTTAGAAGTTTGAACTCACTGGGTTGTAGAATTAGATATAGATTTAGAGGCCTTCTCTTCCAAACCATTGGTGCTGCTGTAAGAGTTAATCGATGTCATTATTTAAAGTTATCTCTTGGTTAGCCACTAAGAAAACTAAGCAACAATGCAAACACAAAAAAACATTTGAATTTGAAATGCATTGTGTGGATTTCTTTTCCTACAGCAGATATATGATCCTTAGTATAGTTTACTAGAGTTATTACTAAGATACCTTGTATTACCTGAATCTGCGGCTAATGTAGCAGAGTTAAATGGCTGTGGCATGAATTGAGAGACTGAAAAAGGATAGTTTCTGTTTTAACTTTTGCCACAAAGTCACGTGTAGATAAACAAGAGTTAATTGAATATAATTCATAGGAAAAGTCAAATGCTGAAAACCACTAAAAACCAAATCAAACATCTTCATTCATACTAGCAGGTGCATTTGGCAGTAGGCACCCAGACATCAGCTTGGCCTTTCTAATAGACTTGAGTACTTCTGCCCCAGACATTAAACTGCTTTTGGGGCAGGACAGTGGAGATCTTGTGGGAAGCTGGAAATAAGTTTTGTCGGTGGCCTTTTTCAACATGTTTTGTGGAATTAGGCCTTTAGGGCTGCAGTTTCTTCACTGACCATTATCACTGAAAACTCTTGGTCTCTCTATTTTCTTTTGGTTCTCTGGTTTGGATAAGATTAGATGATTAGTCTCCTGGTTTGTTGATGACACATAGAAGGTATGTTTATGCCACCAAATATTCACTATGAAGATGATGCTACCTGGCAAAGATGGATGGTTTCCTTGTGAACTACTGATGAGAAGTGCTCCAGAATAGGTACTGACCAATTTTCTTTAGCGTTCGAGGAGTGCTCCAGAATAGGTACTGACCAATTTTCTTTAGCGTTCGAGGTACTCGTATGACTTTCTTGGGATAAAAATCATATTCAGGAAGTTGCTAGTCTCAGCTGGGTGCACGGACAAGTTATTTTTTTTCCGCATCTTATCGACACACATTCCTTTATCTTGCAATGTCTGCATATGGAATCGTCTCAGAAGTGTAACCAAGATGACTTTCATCATCACCATGGCGATGTACTTTCCTGCACAGCTACGGGGACCAAAACCAAATGGCTGAAAATACCTGTAAGGAACCTACAAAAACAATCAGATAATTAGCCAGAATATTAAAGGCTAAAATAATGCAGTCTCTCTTTAATTCACCCTGAAAACATTGCTCAGTCAGCACGCTCTGTGCAGGGACCTCAGTCATACTACTCCTTCACTGAGATGAATGACTATACCTCAGATAAGCCCTTTTTCTCCACCCAGTTTGATTTACCAGCTGTGATACATACCCAAATTTGAACAATATCCAGTTTTGCTTTTCATGTAAAATGTGCTGGGATAAAGCAGTGCAGATCATTTTTTTTACAGCCAGTGTTACTCAGCTAGTTCTCTGAGCTGGCCACCTGTTACTACTGTTCTGAAGTCACCAAGGCAAACTGTTTTTGTGCAGTGCCGTATAGCCTGACGACAGGGGACAAATTTAGGTAAATGTGCAGGTTCCTGAGCTGTTAGTGCCAAGCATCTAAATATTTTTAGTTATGCAAAAAGTTAATGGGACCACATCCGTTTGTCTTGTGCACCCCCGGACTTACATAGTACCTGTCACATAGTAGATTTTCAATAAGTTTTGCTGACCAATTGTCAACATGATAAGGGTTGCTCATATAGAAATAGAATGAATTAGAGAACTGAATTAAGATTATTTTTCTCTAATATGTGCAAATGATAAAAAGAAGGCACTGAGGACACTACCTAGATAATACAGATTAAAAAGCATCATTGCCTAAAATTTGACAATTTAATAGAAGCAGAATCTTGAATGATAAGAAAAGAAAAAGCTGAAATTCTTCTAAGTACTGAGTCCTATTTAGAATGGTAATTAATGCTTGGGGGGCCATTTGGTCAACCAAAAGCAGACTGCGAAAACCAAATCTTTTGGTTTCATTCGATTTTCCTCTGAAGCAGAATTGGACTTTCCTTTGCTTAGATAGTGTTACAGCTGAATCTACCTGATGACAAAGCAATAAATTTAGATGGAAAATTAGGTTGGTTGGGTTAAACAAAATTTGCTTCATTTTAGTCATAGTAAGGGCTTGGCTTTTTACATTTTGACCTATTACGTGGGCACCATGTAGATACTTCCTAGAGCTGGAGACCCAGCATCCTTGGCTTGAGGACAAATATGGCAGCCATATTCTAAGCTAGGGGAAATGCATGTTTCAAGTAAGTAGAACGAAATGTACATAACACAAACACAGAACCAGAGAAGACTTAACCGCTAACATTTTCAAGAGTGGCACATGTGGTTTTAAGGAAGGGCTCTTACGTTCTTTGCAAAATTTTCAAGATTAAATTCATTGGGCTTAGGGAAAAATTCAAGTTTATGTATTCTTCCAATGTACAGGATAATGTTAGTCCCCTTTTTCACTCGGTGGCCATCAATGACATCATCCTGTAAAGCTTTGCGCATGATCATGTCCACAACAGGCTGGTACCGCATGCTCTCATAAATAAAGTTTTCCATCACTTTTAATTTTTGAATATCACCAATCCTTACGTCTCTTTCACCTGTAGAAGCAGATAAAAAGGACAAGGAGGTAATAATGTTAGTTTCACCATGTGATAGGCATAAAAACTCCGATAATTTCCATACAGTAATTTGCTCTTTGTTGGAAAAGATTTTATATCTGTAATTCTAACGCAAACCAGAAACCCGGGCCAAATATGTTATGTTTGGCCCACAGAGTATTTTATAAAATTTCAGATTTGAAGCAATTACCTTAAAAGTTAGGAGATTTCATAGAAAAGCCGGGATTTTTCAGAAAAATCAGAAAACCTGGTAATGCTGGACTCATACGCCTACATCACAAACATGAGCTAAAGTTGATTGGCCAATGAACCCTTTAGAGGGGCATTCCATCTGCAGTCACATGTTAAGACTGCTTTAAACATTTATGTGTCTGGCCTCTGAGGTCTTTGAGTTTTCTCCCATACTCTAAATTCTAGGGGATATTCACTTCTTTTCTACTCAAAGTGAGACACTGAATTTAGTCAGTTTCAATAACATTTTCTCCTCTGGTTAACTGTGCAGTCATCTGCCTAGGACTGGTCAACTGATGTCCTCTCCTCCCCATCTCATCAAGAACAACCTGTTACAGTTGAGTGGCAAGAACCTCTTACCACAGAAAAATGGGTGCCTTAGATTAGCACTAGGTTTGCTGGGGATTAAAGGACACTCCCCACTGTCTCAGATTGGTCAGAGAAGCTCAGATTATTCCCAGAATTGGCAAAGCTTCAGAGCACCCTCAAATGGGCTACCGCTTTTGCAGAATCAAAACAGGTCAGAATCCTGAAGCAGCTCTGTCCCCTCTACAACTATGGCATTCAGGAAAGGTCTCATTTGGTCAGAAAACTCTAACAGCCTTGTCCCTCACATACTGCTCTTTGTACATTCAAGGGTCTAATGGGGTATTTATTTGGGGTGGGGAGGTAGAAGGGAAGAAGATAGAGAAGGTAACCAAAACTTCCCTAGTAAGTAATTCCATGAGTATGTATCTAGAGGGAGCATATGGTTCTGCTTCTCTTACATCTTTGCAGAGGTCTGTTGAAGTGTCAGGAGGACATCATGGGTCATAAACACTTTCACCTCTCAAAAAGTTGTAGTCAAGAATTATGGTCTCAAGAGTAATTTCTGCCTTCGTTCCTTGAACTCCATCATTCTAATGGCCCTCTGTCTTCGCTCCACTGAGCTTGTTTGTTGGGTTCTTTTTCTCCCACCAGCGCATGAGCCCCATGAGTGATAGTACTGACTTGTTCACCACTGTGTCCCTACAGCTGGCACAGTACCCATAACTTGACATGGGCACATGAGGGAACATTCTGGAATTTGGAGTCCATATGTTATTCCAGCTCCTTGCTATCTACCTTGCCAGGCAATTTTCCATCCACAGTGACACATCTGTTGATCCTTTCACATATTTAATCCTTCTATGAAATTCCCCTTACTGTCACCTATTTTAAGCAGTGTGCAAACGGTTTTAAAAGAATGGTGTTTTCTACAACCAAATAACTAGTTTCACAATTGTGTGAAATCAAAAGAGAGAAAAATCTACATCATTACTGATAGCTTGTCACATGTGTCAGAAGTGTGTTTCTAAAAAGGTTACCTATGTGAAGGACATCTCAAATAAGGAATTCTGTTTTCTCTCAGAAAGCAATTCTGACTTCTGAATATGGCAGCATGTCTATGGAAGGGTGGTGATGTCATGAGCACTGAGCAGAATGACGCTGAGGCAGAGGCAGAGAAGGGAAGAGGTGTGTTGAGAATTGCTGACTGGGAACCTGGGTGCTCCTCTACAGAGGAAGAGGAGAGGACTAGAGGGGAGGAGAGGCCAGAATCTCTGGATTGCAGGGAGAGAGAAGCTGATCATTCTCCTGTCTTCGCCATCACCTTCCCCTCCTCTATCTGCTACCAACTGGAATTCATTTGTGAATGGACTGCTTTAAACCCAGAAACACTGCTATAAATGATAGCCGTTCCCTGGGTGAACCCACCAAAGCCTTTTGTCATTGGTAAGATAGGCAAAACGTTATGCAAAATCCCACGTTTTCTTCTTTTTTAACACAGACAAGTATGACTATGTGCACATAAAAAAATACCTTGAAGAACATACAGCAAATCACTAACAGTGGTTTCCCCTAGGGAATGGGAACAAGCTTGGGAGGAGCCTGGGAGTAATCGAGGAGTGTGACTTTCTACTTTACACATCTATTTGAATTTTTTTCAATGAGCATGTATTATTTTTATAATTAAATAAAACACAGAAAGAAGTATACTTTTAACCTATCTGGCATAATGAAAATGTGACAAAATGACTTGCTTTATCACTCTCTGGGTAGATTATAGTGTTTTGTTTGACATCAGATTCTTAGGACATCATAAGACGCTGATACTCAGAAGGAATTGTTTTCTAAGCTCTATTATTTATTTGATAAATTCTTACCAACAACAGTCTGAATTTCCTTCATTATTGCCTCTTCAACCTGAGGATGCTTTGCAATGAGAAATAACATGAAGAACACAGTGACAGACAGAGTGTCTGGTGCCGCGATCAGCATTTCCAATATGCACTGGTTCACATTCTCTTTTGTCAGGTCGCCACGTCTCTGAATAATAGAAAGAGGGGAGAAAAATTGGAAAAGTGAATCAAAATTTCACAAAAAGAGAGGAGGAGACCTTCAAGGATCTACAATTTCACCAAAATGAAATCATAGAAATTACATGTCTCTGTAATGGACTAGAAACATTTTTCATAATCTTCATTTGAAAGCTGAACAATAACCAATTATTGATGTCTTTGGATTCTCTCATTTTCGTATTTTGTATTGTGAAGACACAGAGTAGCTTTAATCTTAAAAGTCAGTCTTACCAGAATGCCTAATGTGTGGGCTATTTGGGTTGGGCTTTATAGAAGTGCTGGAGCAAATAATTAAAAGCAAAGATATGTAACAATTACAAGAGGAAATCTTTACACACCTATACCCAAACAATCATAAACATATGTTGTGTGAGAATTATGGTTAGTCCAGGTCAGTACCTCAGCAAAAATCAACTCAGTGGCAAAATCTATACAGTCTTCCAGTTTATCTGCTGTGGAAATCCTCTGTCTTTTTTCTTCTACCAGAATTTCCATGGCATCTTTCATATCCTTGCTGGAAAAAAAAAAAATGAAAATATACTCTGTCTGTATTCAGTTAAGACATCTAGAAAAATGGATTCATTGGCTATTTGTTTAAATAAAACAATCTGCTTTAATCGAAGCCGTTAGTACTCATGAATTACTGAATTTATACTTGATTCTTCAATAAGATCCTTAAATTACATATACATTATACTTCATGTTAGGAACCAGAGTTAACTAAGATTTCTGGGTACTGATAGCAAAATCAAGGCTGAAACCTCTAGTTAAGGGTTAAAAACTGGTAGCTAAAGCCAATCATGTTTTCTGATTTTTCAATTTGGCCAGCACAGCGTTTAAATTAAATGGCCAAAACCAAAACCAGTGAATGTCTTTAGAAGGGGCACACACTTTCCAGTTTGCCATGGGTACTTCTATTTCCCGTTATCTTATAACCAGCCAGTCCACTTTCATATGGCTGGCCCTAAAGACTATTGAGTTTGAGATTTCTGTTCTATTCAGTAAACTCGAGTGACTGAGTATTATTCTTGATATTTATTCACATACCTTACAGTTTCTGTCACATAGTAAACACTAAGTTGTTGAACGAATGAATGGCTACATAAATACATATATGCACTTTAACAGTGTGGTTGAGGGAAGAACACCTTGCACAGAGGGTCAGTTCCTAGTCCAGGTTGTTTTCTTTCTATATAACCTACTTTACATCTCTGGACCTTATGTCTACTTTAAAGTGAAGGGTTCAGACTAGAACAGTAAGGCCACCTTGAGATAGAAAGAAAGAGACAGAGACAGAGAGACAGAGAGAGGAAGGGAAGGAAAGGGAAGGGAGGAGGGGAGGAGAGAGACAGGAGGAGAGAGAGAGAGAGAGAGAAGAGAGAGAGAAAGAGAGAGAGAGAGAAAGAGACAGGGAGGGAGGGAGGGAGGAAAGAAAGAAAACCTGTACTTGTAGTCACAGAGAAGAGATAGGTGGTTACCAGATGTAGGGGTTGAGGGTCAGGGTGGGCCAAGTGGGTGAAGGGGGTTAAAAGGTACAAACTTCCAATTATAAAATAAATAAGGTATAGGAATGTAATACAGCATGGTGACTATAAATAATACTGTATTGCATATTTGAAAGTTGCCAAGAGAGTAGATCCTAAAAATTCTCATCACAAAAAAAATTTTTTATAGCTATGTGTGGTGACAGATGTTAACTAGACTTATTGTCATGATCATTTTGCAATATATGCAAATATTAAATCACTATGTTGTACACCTGAAACTAATATAATGTTATATGTCAATGATACCTCAATAAAAAATACTGACATTATTGCAAGGGCATAAAAGAGAGGAAATTAAAAGATTTTTCTAGTGGGAATGTTGCTGAGCCATTTCTACAGAAACCTAAGAGAAACTGTTAGACAATCTCATGCAATAAGTATATTCTGTGGGACTGCTGGCCAAGATCAAGGCTAACCTAATGACCAAGAACCACCACCAAATCTGACCTCAGTGAAGTCACGAATTCTTATCTCATTGATTCTAGTCACAATAAGCTCTGGAAACTAGATGAAAATGTATAAAGAACCAAGGGTCAAAATCATCTACCCAGTACTCATCAACCATGTAAGAATATATAAAGCAACATCAGGTTAGTTTCCTCTCTGGAGACTAATATTATTGAATTTAAAAACACACAATCAGGATAAAATTGGGCCTTCAAACAAGTTTGGGAACTTTTAGAGATGAGGAATTTAAGATGGTCAGGGACATCTGGGAACAATGTGAACAGAGGGAAGGAGAAAACGAACATATTTAATGCCTGCTATGGGCCACACTCAGTGTTTCATCAGCGATAGGATCGCATTAACCTATATTCCCACTCTGGAAGGCACGTTCTATTTTACTTTAAATAACTTCCCAAGGCCATTTAGTTACTAAATGGTAGAGACAGGATACAAACCACATCTATCTGCTTCTAATTTCCACGAGCTTTCCACTGGTGATTAGAGGTGGCAGTATTTAGTGGCTGGCAGCTTACACTCAAAAAACTCATTAATTAACTAAGGCCTTTGGGCATTTGTCCAGTTTTCTGCTAGACTAGTCTAATACCAATGGCATTTAATGACAGTTTCAGAATCCCCCAAAGACACAGCTATATAACTAAAAAAAAAATTTACATTTTATTGACGTTTATTTTGTTTATTATGAAAAAATTCATTTGTGACGATTGTTAATTCCTAATTCCTACAAGTTGAATTAAGTCAAATTCATTCAGAAGCAACATAACTATAAAATAACTCCACGTTTCTATTTTCTAGACATACTGAGAGAATTTTGACAGATAATGATAGGTTCAGCCAGCCATTCTATTCGACTCAAAATACACTGTAATGTTTTAGTTTTGGATTTGGTGCTTTCAGAAAACCCACTTGGCCCCCTTGCTGAGAAGCTATCCTGGCCAAGGCTTCGTTTACTTTTCAGTCCAGCTACATTCAGTCAAATTGACGTAGAAAGTGTTTCATCAGCAATTTAATCAACATCTCCCTTGTAGGCTCTGGAGAGCAAAAGACTTGTCAAAGAGGCCAAACAGTAGCAAAGACACAATGAAAACCACAATCTATTCTCACGGATAAATTTTCCAAACTTGTGTTACTTACACAGACTTTTCATGCTTTTTGTATAGCCAAGAAATCTTAAAGAAGATGTCTGGTTTGATAAGGAGAGCTTGCCATGCTTCAAAATAACCATTGATTTTATCTACAATGGCATTTTCTGGAAGAAAAAAAAAAAAAACAGGCAGAGCAATTGAGCAAAAACATGAGCCCAAGAAGAGTACACCTAGCAGAAAAGATTCCTTGTAAATTCTCCTACCTGTCTGGGGTTCTAAGCTAGGTAAGTTTCCACCTTCGGTGGGCATTTTAGCCATGTTAATGCCACTAGACAAATCAACACTAATTTATTCTGCTTGGCATCTAAATCAGCCAAGTTGACCAAAGATTTGCCAGTTTTCAAGTTTATGTTAGAGACACAGCCTAGAATCTCACATGCCCCTCTTTGTCTGAGCCTCTATCTCTCTCCTGTTTTCCTGGACAGTGGGGAACAAGAGGGGCACTAATAATTACAGCTGTCATGGCCTCAATTCTGGCATCTGGGAGGATAAAAAGCCATACCATTCTCTTGTTAGGCAGCCAATAGCTGCATATTAACATTTAGTGTTGGATAAGCAAAGCCATTAAGTCGATAATCTACTTGGATTATGTACCTAACTAATAGCTTGTAATTATATTCTCACTTCATAGTGCTTTATTCATATTTTTTGTAGCACTCGTCACATAGTTTTCATGCTTATTTGGTCTAGAATGTAGATTTATCTTAGTATCGTCAATACCTTGTCTTGAGCCTCATGCATAGTCAGCTCTTAATAAGTGTTCTTTAATTAAATTGAACATTACAGAAAAGAAAACCCTTGCTTTTTCCAAATTATACAAAAAGGAAGAGAATAGACATTTATTTTTAACTGCTAAATACTAGCCACTGTGCAAGATGCTCTACAAAAGAGACTGCTTAATCCTTACAATCTTTCTAGGAGAGTGATAGTATCATTATATGGCAGATGAAGAAACTGCAGTTCATAGAAATTGAGAAGCTTGCCCAACACCATACAGCCAATGTGATAGGCAGGCCCTTGGGCTGGAACTCAGTTTTATCTGACCTCGGGGGGATGTCCTGTCCCCTTTGTTGCACTGGGTCTCTTAGGGAAACAGAGTTTAGCAAGAACCGAGTGAAGAGAAGGGAAATAAAATAACTATGCACGGGTTATGTACATTCTTAGTATCATGGTCTGTATCCACACATTAACAGAGACATTTGCAGTTTCCTTTACCTGATCCTTCCTAAGAATTAAGGCTAACAGGGAACCAAGAAGCAGGAACCCATGAAATATGTACCTTTCTAAACTGAGGAAAGATGTGTATAGAACAGGCAAACTGGGAGTCCTTTTCTGAAAGGGGATCAGGCAAGAGAGTATGACTAAAAAATCCTCAGAGCGAATAGGGGCTCCCATCTAAATGGCAATCAGATGAGGTTTCTATGGCTCTTGTGAGGAGTAATTAAAGAGCAAGGGAGAGGAGGCAAGAAGAGCCGGAGAACAGAAAGGGAAGGCTTAGAGCTTGTTTATTTGCCCAAATGTAGTAAATCAGGCAGCAGGTGTTAGAGCTCAGCTGGTTTGGGCAAGTGTTAAAATTATGCCTCGTTCTTATGCCTGTAATATTCTTCCCTCAGATCGCATGTGGCTTGTGGTCCTACCTAATTTAGGCTCATATTTAGCTCTCTTCTCTGCAGAAGCCTTTCTTGGCTAGTCTCTCTACGATAGCCCCATCCACTCCCACTGACTCCCCCCTTCACTTACTATCCCCTTGTCCCGCTTTGTTTTTTACTCAAGGTACTTATTGCTGTGTAATATATTACTAGATATTTACTTTACTGTCCATATATCCACATTTAAATATAAACTCCTTGAAGGCAAGGACTTTTGTCTTGTTCACTGCTCTATCCCCAGAACCTAGAACAGTGCCTGGCATAAAATAGACGATCAATAAATACTGATTATATAAATGGATGAATCAATGAACGCTGCTAGAAATTACTTCAAGAAGATTACATTAAGCTGAACAACAGCAGAATGAAATTAATCTTAATGATTAATGTTTGTTTTTTGGTGGTGGTAAAGTTGTATGTATGTGTTTTAATATTTGTTTCTGTAGTATAGTGAAGAAAGTAGCTTTTTGAGTGAGACATCTTGCCATTGTTAAAAATGCTAAAAGACAAGCTATATGTAAAGCAACTTTTTATACTGCTTGGTATATGGTAGATACTAAATTAATCGTAGCTACTATCATTGTTGTTTGCAGCAGCAGCAAGCAGTGCCATTATCATCGTATAGAGTCAAAGTTTTTATACCAAGTAGCTTTGAGAAAGGGGTGTGTATGTATGTGTATATTTATATGTATATATATGTGTATATATAGGTACATATATGCATATATATGTATGTATATATCATGCCCAAATGAATGGTTAGAAATGGTTAAATATATCAGTGTGTTTGGTGGCAGGATATATTAATGACCAAATGAACTGACCACATTTGTTAAGTTTTGACTATGGGTAGAATCCCATTTCGTAGAGCAATGAGGAGAGATACAAAAGAAATAGAAGATGGCTCCTACTTTAAAGAAATGTATATCTTATAAGTGAATGAGGCAGACATACTTGGAAAAAAAATTCTAAGGAAATCTTAGAGATGTTTAAACAAGAACAATGTACAAGATTTGAGTCAGCTGTCTCTTTCATCCCCATGTTCAATAAAGGGCAGGATATCAAGTTGTGAGAATGAACATTTCAGTACCGTCCAAGGGGATCCCCAGGAAGAGCATGTTAGAGGTGTCCAGAATGGTGCGCCGCAGGAGGGTCAACACGTCAATGTAGCCCAAGTCATTTCTGACCTCCTCCAACCTGTCCAGATGCTTTATGATGGATTCAGCACAAATTGTCACCATGCGCACGAGACCACGGCCAGACAGAGCTGAATGGAACAAACACATCAGAGAGTGAGCCACCACACACTCTAGGACACATACAAACCATCAGGCCATTTTGGCTTCTTTTGTTTGGACCTTAATTGTCCACGGTTTTCATTCAGTAACTACGGGTGGGATTTTGATGTTCTTCTTACACTCATCTGTATTCTCCTAATTTTCTACAAGAATGTATCGTCTTTATTGTTTAAAATGAATGAATGAATGAATGAATGAGTGAGTGAGTGAGTGAGTGAGTGAGTGAATTAGATCAAGTAGAATGACCTGGTTCTGATCTCACCCTTTGCTCTGCTCCTGACCATCTGAGCAGCTACTGGGTCCTGATGAGAAGCCATCTATCTTGAGTTTAACTTGTAAAGCCCCACTTTCTTTCTTTCTTCTTTAAGCTTTCTTTAAGAAGAATCTCTTTTATGTCTTTTATTACTCAGACTTACTTAGTCAGAGTCCTTGAAATGCAATGAAACATCGTGGGGAATTTTGTAGGTGTAATTATCTCTTTAAAAAAAAAAAAAAATCCGGCTACAGAATCCCCTGAAGCTAGACTTTGCAAATCAAGAAAGAAGGCATGGTAAGTTTGTCCTAGACTCTTAAGATTTCTTCTTATATATAGAAAGAAAGGTTCTAACTGTAGGAAGTACTTGGCAGGTATGAAAGGCCAGGTATGTCATTCCTTGGGTGACTGTCACATCCACAAGTGAGACAAATGATTCCTTAATGACCCAACCTTTTGTGTGGAAGGGTTGGCTTTGAATATCCCTGGTGGTTTTCTCCCAAGCTGATGTATGATTTGCCTCTACATCCACAAGCTTGAAGCCACATTTCAAATATAAACAATATATAATATTGTTGCTTATAGGTAGTGGTATGATGTAGATATGATTTTAATTTTTACAATGTGCTTAAAAGTTTTGGATCTTATCAAGTTTTTTAAAAAATTAAGCAGTATCCATCAATATAGACAACTCTCTTGGCAGTTTCAGAAAACAGGCTATTTTTTGCTCCTCCCACTTCATCCCTCCAGGATGGGCCATTGCCTAAGCTGAACATAACCATTTCTCCATGGCACACCCAGTAAGTCCATACCTTCAGTAATGTTACTACTTTAGATGCCAAAACTATCCCAAACTTTCTACAATATTAGGAAAACCAATAAAAAAGCTAACTCTAAAAGGAGGTTCATCAAGAAATGCTTGGGGTTCTCAATGATTATTAAAAATGTCATATATAACAGTGAATTTTCAATAACAATTAGCCCTCTACTTTTGGCATTTGATTTGGATCCAGTTTGTAATGTTTTCATTAGAAAATCTGATCTTTCATATATAAGGCTAATCTAAAAAAAAGTCACAAAGATCTTTTGATTAATTTCCAAGTACCACAGATTCTACTCTTAACATCTCTTATATTGGTGCCCTGCCCTTCATCTACCTTGTGTCATGCAGTAGCTCTTAACTGTTCTCATTGCTCACAGTTATGCTTCCTACCAATTAATTCTTTACTATGCTATCAGAAGAGTTTCTTCTAAAACAAATATGTTCTTGTCATTCTGGTTAAAATCTTTTTATTATTATTAGTTATTACCATTTATGTCTACAGCACCCGGTCTTCCTAGGTGGTGTCCCATCCCAGTGCTAACCAGGCCCAACCCTGCTTAGCTTCCGAGATCAGACATCAGGCTTGTTCAGGGTGGCATGGCCATAGACCATGGACCGTGGCTCTACTGGGGTGTAAACCCAGGACCTTCTGCCTGTAAAGCAGACATGCTAACCGCTACACTATGGAACTGTGTCCCATTCTGCTTAAAATCTTGAATGACTTCCTATAGCTTCTAAGATAAGCTTGGCTCCTTACCTTAGCACAGGAATCTTCGGTGGCTGGCCCTGCCTTCCCCTTGGCCTCATACCTGCATGTATCCATACAAAGCACAAGGATGTGTCTTGCTGATCTGTCCTTTTGGCCTCAGAGTATCCTGTTTGTTCCTACTGTGAGACGTGTCCTTGTCACACTTAATTTAGGTAGCTTTTACCTTCTTTCGAAATTCATCGTAAGTGTATGCTCCTCTGAAAAGCTTCCCCTTACTGTTCAGTGTGCTTTAGGTGGTCCATTTGTCTATGCTCTGTAGCACTACACACTCACCTCTACCATAACACATCACCTAGGATAGTATTTGGTGAGGTATTGATCTGCCACTCTGCCCCCTCTCCCATTATAGATTTCTCAAGGGTAGAGACTATATCTTGTTTCTCATTGTATTCTGGGCACCTAGTTCGATGATGAGAAGACAGTAGTTTGTTAAACAAATGATGAACTCAAGAGAGTCTATTAATTCTTGCATGTCCAAATAGAGGATATTGGTATGTGAAAGTTAATTGCTCTTAAATACTGGTTCACGTATTCCTAACAGACCTGGGCTAAATGACAAAGTAAAATAAAGCTTACATTTCTATAGGATCTTACAGCACTATTTTATTATTTCATTCACAGTAACCCTAGAATTCAAGTTCTATAGTGTTTATTACCTTTTATGGAGAAGGAAACTGTAGCTCAGAGAGGCTGAGTGACTTGTCCAAGGTCATATAGCTAGTAAAGTGGCTCAGACCCACAACCTATAATATTTCCATTAATCCATTCTACAGTTTGTTACACATAAGATGATTTATCTGCCCCAACATGAGTAGTAACAGAATGATAACCTTTAAAGTTGTCCAAGCCCTAATCTTTGAAATCTATTAATATATAACCTTATATGGAAAAAAGGGACTTGGCACATATGATTAAAATTAAGAACCTTGAGATGGGGAGAATATTATAGATTATCTGGGTGGGCCCAACCTAATCACGTAAGTCCTTAAAAAGCAAAGAACCTTTCCTGGGTGAGGTCAGAGTCAGAGATGTGATGACAGAAGGATGCTCGGAGAGATGTGATGTAAATAGGACTCAAGCCGCTGTTGCTGGCTTTGAAGACAGAGGAAAGGGCCACAGGCCAAGGGATGTGGGTAGCCTCTGAGGATGAAAAAGGCAACATCTTGGTTTTAGCCTCGTGAGACCCATGTCAGACTTGATGTACAGAGCTGTAAGATAATCATTGTATTGTGTTAAGCCACTAAGTTCATGGCAATCTATTACAGCAGAAATAAGAAACTAATACAACAGAGTCTACAATAGAGTTATGCTGAGTCTTGGTGATAGGCAACTCTACAGAGGGGTATCAACACCTAGTGGGGACAGGCATAGCTCTTCCCTGTCTCAGCAGCCACACAGGAGGCACCTACGTTCACTACAGAGGCAGGCTGGAAAGAAGAATATTGATGGTACATGATCAGACCTAAAATCTATCTAGCCCCATACTCCACCACTGACGTTTCCAAGGCATGATTATGTTCCCTGATGTCGATATCAAAGACTGGTCATCAGTATCCCCCAACAGCTTCATTTCCAGCAGGATATAATAAAGGAGAAAATTAGTAGATAAAGAGGCTTGGGATCTGGTCTCTGTTCATCCATTACACGCTGTGTGGCCTGGGCAAAAATTACAACCTCTCTAGGACTATTTCCTCAATTATAAAACTTAAGAGGCTCTGTGAGATGACGTATGCAGTCCTTCCCAGTTCTAAAACTCTCTCGTTTTATTCACAAATTGCTCTCTGTTAAAATATCTGGGATGTCGGTCAATGATTCAACAAATATATTATTTGGTTATGCTTAAATCAAACATATGGCTGTCACTCGATTTTTAATGGAAATGATCCTAAGTATACAGGTCCAGCTCTTCTTCACATCCATGAAACTGCTTTGTTTATTACCAGGAGGAACAGAATTTGTGATGATTCAAAATATGAGCTCTGGGGCTGTCTCTCTGGCCATCATTTACTAATGTTAGAACCTTGGGCAAGTTACTTAACCTCTTATGCTTCAGTTTTCTCATTTGTAATATGTAGATTATTAGAGTATTTACCACTTGGGGTTGCTGTGAGATTAAAATATCAAGTGTTTAGAACAGTGCCTATCATATAGTAAACACATAATGAATGTTAGCTCATACCCTCATTATTTCAAAACTTAGCAGAATTTAAGAATGATTAAAAAAAAAAAATGCACATTCATAGTCAAGAGCAGAATGTAGCCAGGCACCTGATTACCTTTTACAAAGAAAGGTCGGATAACTTTCCAGAGGGCTGGATTATTGTTAAATATGATGCCATTCTCATGCATGCCAATAAACTGCAATCCAAGTTTGCTGCCAAATCGGGAGATGTAGTGATCATGCTTCATTACGTGGAACATACTTGAGGACCTGCAGAGAAAGCAAACTTTGGTGTTAATTTTTAAGTGTCAGGAGAATTCGTGGTGATGATTTTGACTACCAGATGGCTGTCTTAGCAAATGCATGTTGATCTAACTGCCATGTATGATTTCTAGTATTCATAATAAATAAGCACTTCTGTTCCCATAAAACATCCCTCTCTAGTTGAAACATTTACCGACACCCTGTTTGAGCATTATGAAAGATAGAATATACCATACACACACACACACACACACACACACACACACACACACACATCATTTCTTATTTCCTTTTCTTCTCTAACTCCAAGTCACCAAAATACTGGGATGAGATCTGCAAAGCTGTTAAGAAGCTGAACCTTCCACACCACCAGAGTCCTGAGGGCCTCCAGCTCCCTCTAGGTATCATGCTGTCCCCCGCAGGAGTGAGCTTCAGAATCTGGAGTTGCCAGAATTGCTGAAGTCTTTCTTCTTTAGTTTGGAACAAGCAATCTGTCTAGAGTCTCTAATCAGGCTTCCAGTGGGGTATAATTCTGGGCTTGAAGGACATCTCCTGGGCACTCTTGGCGCTGAGCTTGGCTGGCTGGGCTGGTCCTGGAAGGTTCTCTGGAGTGGTGACAGCAGCTCTTGGGGCTCTGCATTCATCATGACTCATCAAGTTCTCCAGGGTCACACAGTTCTCCCAGGATATAAGACATGGGGAGCCATTAGATAGCCTTTTAT
The DNA here is from genome assembly GCF_902729225.1 of Pteropus medius. Lineage (NCBI taxonomy): Eukaryota > Metazoa > Chordata > Mammalia > Chiroptera > Pteropodidae > Pteropus > Pteropus medius. The sequence goes on along the minus strand of NW_024349801.1, from coordinate 20,874,393 downwards.
ATAGCAACACTAGGACCTTGTCAATAACCCAAGCTTCCTTGAACTTCCCGGCTTCTCCTCCACTTTTCCACCTCCATCCCCACCACCATGCCCAGCTTTTGAGGCCTAGGAAGAGCCTTCAGGAGAACTAGGAAGGAGAGGCAGCTCCTTCTGTCTCTCCCCTCCCCACACATTTCTTCCTTTAGGAGTTGCTAGTCTAATTTGGGCAGGATGAGGCACTGAGAGTTTTAAAATGTTATAAAATTCTAGCTGAAGAAGTCATAGGGGCCTGCTCATATGAGGAGAATAGCAGTCTCTACAGAAGAATTCTGTAAAAAAGATGTTTTATTAAGATTGTTTATATGTTAACTTATGACACTGGAAAGATAAATAATTTAAGTAATTCAATAGTCAAATGGATAAAGGATAAAAAGTCAATTATTCTCTTTAGGATAAATGGTAGGGTGAGTTTATTAGCTGGTGGGTGCAAGTAGCATAGGGGGAAAAGGAGGAGGAAGAGCTGGGATGAATTGTGTGTGTGTGAGGATTCGGGGAGGAGTGGACTCCTGGTTCATTGCTCAGCAAAAGAGGTTGAAGCTGAGAATTATGTGGTAGATGAAATAAGTTCCTTTTTCATCTATCAAGAGAAAAATTAAGAAATGCTGTGACCAGATTTCCTTTGGAAAATGGCTGAGGTTGGAAAATAGGTTAATGCAGGGCCCAGAGGGAAGCAAGCTACCTGGACAAGGGCTAAGTGATGGCAGTGGCCATGGACAGCATGGGTCAGGAAACCAGAAGGAAGCCTGGTTAGAAGCCTGAATTAATAAGCTATGTGGCTAACCCTCTGTCTGGTGAGATGGAGGGTGTACAAAGACGGATGGGATGATATTTATCAGGGGATAGAGAGGCCATAAGCAGGACATGTGGTGTTTGTATGTCCCTTGTTTTCATAAATGCCAATATTGTAATGTAGGCATAGACCAGACACAAACATCACTTGGAGAAATCAAATGAGATTGTCTAAAGGATCTGGAAGAAAGTCAGTGTAGTGAGGATCCAAGGCATAGAAAAGAGGGCAGAAAGAGGTAGAGGTAGCCAGACCCCCAAATCCTCACCCACAAAGGTGCATGGCTATGGTTGAGTAAGTGAGGAAAGAGAGGTCACATCCCTGCCACCTCCCTCCAGGTCCCAGCCTTTTTACGAATAAAGCTGAAGTGCGCCACCTCTGAGGTTGGGGCCCTCAGCCACCCCTGTGCTGCTGAGTAGACAATAGGATTACAGAGAATACAGAGGACCACAGAGTCTGTGCTCAGGCACAGCCAGGTCTCATTTACCACCCTCTGCCTTATGATGCTAACAAAGTATGTTCCTAGTCTATCACCCAGACTCCCCTGAGGGGCTTGGCAAGAGGCTCTTCAAATTGCAAGGCCTATGTCACAGTATTTATATGTGAACAACACAGCAAAGTGCAAATTTCCCCCAATAAAATGTAAGTATAGGCATATTTACTTCTCTCCATATATTTTTCTGCAACTTCAAAAAGTTTCCACTTGAATATATTCAAATTGATAGCCATTTTTCTTGGAGATAATGAGAAAAAGGGAGAGGGTTGAGGGAATTTTTAAAAGGGACAGAGTGGTGAGCAGACAAGGAGTAGTGTTTTTCTGCAGTATAACTATGGGAGACAGACAGAAAGCTGAGTGAAGCAAGGCAAACTGCCGTTAGTCTGTATTTCAGCCATGTGAATAGGGCAGGAGCCAAATCATGTATAAAAGTTGCCCATGTGTGTGCTCTGGTGGCGATCTGCCCCAGGCAGAGCTAAAGCAATGTAACCTTTTACTTCCGAGCTTGAGAACTAAATTGCACAAGTCTGCTAGGTAAGTTAAAATAGATCCCCAGAGCTTTTTCCACCTGAGAATTATAAACTATCCCACATCTCCGAGACCAGAGTGGAATTCAGAGGTAGAAATCATAAAATTGGAAAGGGACTACACATTTGGGCAGGGAAATAGGAAGAAAATATGCACATTATAGCAAGAAAGCAACATATATTTTTAAACATCCCTTCGATACTACGAAAGAGGGAAAACCTAGACATTTTCTGGTGTGCAAGGGATAGAAGATAGAAAGTGATTGCACGGTAACTAATTGTGCAAATTCAAGAGGCATAAAATATCATCTGTATTATTTTTATTTTAGACACTGTCTTTTTTTTATCTTGGTAAACTTAATATTTATGCAAATTTTCACGTGTTGACTGTAACTTCAGTTCTCCCTTCCCACTTCACTGAAATTTTGTTTCATAACTGCAAACTCTCTTACTATGGGGCTTTTCTGAACACATAACCCTCAAAGATGGGGCGTGTCTACTACAGTATATGCAACTAATTCTTGTGCAGCCGAGTTCTCACACTGGGCTGGAGTGGCTATCTTAACACTTGCTCCTCCCTTTCAAAGTTGACACTTGGCTCCTAAAAAGATAACTTTGCTTAAATGAGGTTGTTTCATTAATGCCTGTGAAAACACATTCTCATAGAAGACATTGGGCAAAAAGAGCTCTACTCTAGCTGAGTGAGTTAGGCTGTGGGATAAGTATTAGCCAAACCCTCACATTGGTGATGGATTCCATAGTCCATTTCAAGAAAGCCCCTGAAATAATGGCAGTGCCAAGAAATGAAAACAGAAGTATTATTATGTAAATAATTTACTTGATATTTATTTCACACACACACAAAAATCTTAAGTTCAAATCAAAACATCCTATTAAGTAAAAATATACACTTGGTTTGATTCCAGATAATATTCATCAAACGATCCTGAGTTTTGGACTTTTCCTCTTCCTAGCAACAAAAACAAAAACAGAAATCCAGACGCTTCTATTTGTATTCCAGCGAATTAAGTTGACTGACAAACAGCTAAAATTTTATCTTCTATAGAAAAATCATGCTATAGAGAGGACTGAAATTCTTATTAATAGATTTTAGAACTCTAGCTATTCTTATCTTCTCTTACCTCATTCCATAATCAAAGCAGAAAGTAGTTTGTACACTCTCATTCACAAATTTCTACCTAAAAAATTTTTAGTGCTTAGAAGATAATTCTTCTGCTCTGACCTCTAGAGTTTTTATATACTGCATTAACCACATTGGCCTGTATTTTTATTTTGAGTAATTACTAATCAATTTAAAAAAGAGAACAAGAAGCCCCAAACTTAAACCCAATTAAATGTTAGTTAATAAAGAGCTAACTTTTAAAATCATTGTGTCCTTTAGGGGGCACCAACATCTCAGTTAATTCTGAGCCTTGGCAAAAGACAAAGCTATCAAGACAAAAATGATATATATATATACAGCAAGCCAAGTGTGACCGGCCGCAGACAAGCAATCTAAACAAGGTTTTTTGTTGTTCTTGTTGTTTGTTTGTTTGTTTTGTTTGTTTTTAAATCAAAAGTCGGCTAGCTTTCTCTAACCAGAGTAAACTGGGGAGATGAAGAAGAGAAAGTTGATGAAGAACTAGGGCCCAGGGCCTGGAGCATTCCTGGCACAGTAGAGACCTGGCCCCTGCCTCGTGCATGCACACTATAACATCAGTTAAGGGGGATGCTATACTGACATGTTGGGAGAGTGAGGGTTTCTCATCACTGAGGAGAGATCCGGGGAGTCCCCAAGCTCAGAAAGGAAGTGGGTAGTATAAGTTGTCTGGTAACTGGTTCTTCTTTAAACATAACTAAAGTCAGAAGACATCAAAAATAGCAAATCTTTTGTCTCTTCAAAGTGGAAAAGAGCCAGGAAGTAAGTTCTTAAGTGATAAGAAAGAAACCACCCTCCCCTTCTGAGTTTAAAGGACTCACACACCTCTGGCCAGTTCAAGAGAGACAAGTACTAGCAATATGGAAGAAACAATTAATGGGAAAACTGGTCCCAAACATTTAAAAATACTTGCTTGTCTTGATCTGTTCCAAGCCTGAGGCTTATCCTCCATCAATCTTATCACTTTTTCACTCTCTTTTGCCCTTCTAATGTCCTCACTTACCCAGCTTAAATACTAGGGTCATTGCAAGAGAAAAAAAAAAAAAAAATTAACTGAAAGATCTGACTGTAACCACGCTAACCAAGTGTTCAAATTTAGTATCATTAATCTTCTGATGTGATACAATATGAAATGCCTAGTACTGCTACCAAGGAAGTATTATTACAAAATGTTTAACCTAAATCTGATGGAGTCTTTAGACCTAATTTTCAATTTATAAGAAATACAGGGAATAGAGAAATACGTTAAATGACACCATAATTAAACAATGTGAGAAATTCAGAATGTGGGGCATCTTACAGGACCATTGACCTGGTCTCTTCAATAAGTCAATGTCATGGGGGAAAAAAAGTGAGAGGACTGCTCTTTTAACTTTCTTGTTCATTTGAACATTGTCTTAATAGAAAATTGGAAAAATATTTTATTGCCAATCATTAAAATCACGTTCTTCCATACATGCTCAACTCCCTTGACCCTCACCTTACTTTGTTGCCTGATAAAACCTCAACCCTGGCTAAAACCAGTTCTTAGCTTATGCATTTCTTGTACCTGGCAGCTGAATGGGACTGGAAAAAAACCCACACTTGCACACGCATGCCCATACACACACACATCCTTGCTGAAAGGTCTCAGTTAAATTCATGTCAGCCCTTAGTGCACCTGGCAATCATACTACATTTCTCTAATCAATTTACTGTCTCATTCTTCTAAATGAATATTATATCATGCCTCCTCTCTCCTCAAATGTCCACTTCCTCCTGCTCAGTCTCAGCTAAAGACTTCATTTCCATTTTACTGAGAAACAGAAACAACTAGAATCTATGCAAACTCCAACCACCAGAATCTGTGCCCATATATTGAAACTTCCTTCCTATTACTGTGGATGAATTTCCACATCCAACTCCACTTGTCACCTGGACCCCTTGACATCTCACCTAGCATACACTTTCTTTCTTTTCCATCAACAATCCCTCTCCAGCTCTGTTCCATTTCTCTGCCTGCTTTATGGCAAACTGCTTGGAAGAGTATTTACACCTGCTTTCTCCAATTCTTCTCCCCACCCCCTTCTCTACTCCAGTCAGACTTTTGTCCCCACTGCTCCATTGTCCCGCCTCCACAATACTCCATAGTCCTCACCACGCTCTTGTCAAGGTCACCCATGACCTCCCTAACCTCATCTCCACTACTCTCCCACTAGCCACACTAGTATCTTTGTTGTTCCTTGAGTGTTCTAGACAGGCTCCCACATCAGTGCCTTTGCATTTGCTGTTCCTTCTATCTGGAATATCTTTTCTCTAGATTTCTGCATGGCTTTCTCTCTCACTTTCTTTAGGTCTTTATTCAAATGTTATCTTCTCAGTGAGGGCTGCCTCGACCACCCGTCTACATTTGCACTCCTATCCCTGCAACTGGCTCTCCCCATTCCCCTTCTGTACTTTAATTTTCCATACAGCACATATCTACTTGACAGTTTTGTGAAAAACCATCTTGGTTTGCCTGAGACCATCCTGGTTTTATCACTGAAAGTTCTATGTCCTGGAAAATCCCATTGTCCCAGGCACGGTTGGTGACTCTACTGACATACCATACATTTTGCTTGTTTATTGTTGGAATATTAACAAAATAATGATGGATTTCTCTATGACAGTAGAGATTTTTGGCTGATTTGTTCACGATACCTAGTATACATAATAAGTTCTCAATAAATATTTGTTTAATGAACGAGTGGAAAGCCAATAATGACAAGTTAAGATCTAAACTTGTCTTAGTCAGTGCTTAGTATAAATTCTCAACAAATATATGTTGAAAGAATGAATGAATTTTCTATAAATTTATACATATTAAAAAATGTAAAACTATAACCCTTAGTATGTTAATTACTAACAGATGTGCAAATGTGATCCTAATTAGCATATCGATTGCTAGTTCTGCTTTATGGATGTGATCCACATTCTTTTTTTTTTTGTATTCATAACAAAAAATAATATATACACATGAGATACAGTGTCATGCACAACTCCTATAGCCCCTCATTAATTCAGCACATACCTCATTAATTGTGCATACAGGTGGACCTCCTCTTCAAAGCCCTGAGTTGCTCAGGCCACATGCCAGCAGCACTCACCGCCTGACTCACCCCCAAAGATCTGCAGCCCTCACCACTTTGGGACTAAACAGGTTAGAAAAGTTGGGCCATAATCTCCACACAGTTGTAAGGACTACAGATCTCAAACTTTTCGAAAGAGAAAAGATCTGAAAAAACTATTCAGATAAAAATGAAAAGCTCTCTGAGGTCCAATGGGGTCTTTTCGAGAGGCACAGGTAGTTCTGGAAGGGATCTGAAGAGCAGGCAAGGAAAGAAGATAGGGACAAACATGTCCAAGTCTCACGGGGGCCTCAGCCCATAACAACAAAATTGAGTGGCTCTGAGGCAATTAAAAAGAACACTAAGACTCTAACCAGTGAAAAGCCTGTGAGGACAGGACAATGAAAGAACTGGGAGAAGCTGGGGGAAGGAGAGGGTGAGTCGCATCCATGTCTCCGGCGCAAATCAGCGCCTGGCTTGGACAGGTTACTAAGGTCACTTTCCTAATTAAGACAGCAGAATGGTCAGATGCCACTCACCCCTCACTGTAATAAGGGTCCTTCTAACGAAGGGAAGAGGCAAGAGAACTAAAGTGTTAAATCAAGCAATATTCAGAGACTGCAATATGCTGATCAACTCTGTAGCCAGAACACGAGAAAACCTGAAGAAAAAGGAAGATTTCTGCTGGAATTGCTAACAACCCACTTCCCCACATCCTGAAGAGAAATGGAGCCCTACACAAAAGAAAATAATTCATTCTCTATGGCTAAAACCACAGAGAACCTATGGATTAAGGGCTGGGAACTGCCAGCAGGCCGTTCAGGCTACATATTCTTATCCTTCCTCACTGTATGTCCATATCAAAGGAAATAGGTAAACAATATCTTTAAACTGTAACTCACAGGAACTAAAAAATGATATATAAAAACCAAATTCCCTCTCAGTTTCTTTATTCTCTCTCTCACTGTCCCTCTCTCTATTGTCACTGTCCCTCTGAGTCTCTCTTAGACTCTCACTCTCCACCTCTGAAAGGTGACCACACTCTGTCACCCCTTCTCTAATAAGCTTTCCTTGGACTCTAACTCTGGTGTGTGTTTGAATTCTTTCTTATGCTCTGCTAAGAACCCTCTTCTCTCTCAGTGCAGGGCTTGAGTCTCCCCGCATTTGGGGGAATTTGCCCTGTCCTGCATCACTACTTCAGGAATAGGCTTTGGGCTTCCAGCGAATTTATCTGGTAATCTAAGCATCTAGAAGCTAAGAGCAATTTCTGTTCAGGTCCTCTGGTCCTTTCTCACATACATCATTCTCCACTCCAGTTCTAGCCTTACACTACCACCACCTGAGCTAGACATACGGGTAACACAATAAGACAAAAAACCACTCCAATTCTGCTTAGCTGTTTCCTCTAACCCCAGGGAAAGGCTCCCCTGCACTGGAAGCTTCTTAACTTCTCTCCTCTCCACAGCTCATTGGAATCACCTGGGAGGAGCTCTAAATACTGCTGATGCCTGGGTTTCACCTCCAGAGAGTCTAAAAGTTGAGGTGCAGCCTGAGCATTGGGGTTTTTAAAAGCTCCCTGAGTGATATGAATGTGCTCCAGATCCTGAGCTGCTGGCAGATGTCCTTTTGGATAAACATTCTGCCTGTCACTTCACCCGTCTGCTGGGGGAAATGCTGACTTGAGGGCTGGATGACAACTTGCTGTGCTGGGGGATAAAAGAGCAGGAACGAATATCCCAATCCCCCAAGTCCAAATGTTATCAGTCCCAGGACATTTTCGAGACTGCAGTCAGTTGCAAAAGTGAATAAAGTATTGATTTTTTAAATGAGAACATATCATATTTGCTTAAATTTGGCTGACCAGAGCTCAATAGCCCAAGAAAAGTGAAATCCAAGAGTAATTTTGGTCTAGCCATTAGAAAGTTCTCAGATTTGTGCCACACGGAGAGATCGTGAAAACACATTGCTGTGCCTCACCCCTAGACTTTCTGAGTGGGGCAGGGTGAAACCCAAGAATAATGCACAGAGAACCAATACATTAGAGTCGTTTTACAATGAACCTAATGAAATGACATTTCAACCTGAACCTATTCATGCTTAGTTGCATAAGAATGGTCTGCCTTAGCTATTCTTAGAAGTGCTACACAGCCAAACTGAAGAAACAGGGAAAAAACAATTTTAAAAAAGCAGGCGAAAATTAAGGTATTAGAATAACATTATAGAATAGTTTAAAATATTTGGAAAGAAAACACATTTTTCTCTCCGACTTCCTTCTTTCAGGTATCTGGCTTAAAGAATTGGGCCTTGAGGATACCATGGTATTTTATGCAATAATATATATAATCTTGGCCAGAAGCGCTTCATTTATTTCTGGGTGATAGTCCATATATCTGAACAAGTAATTCCAGTAAATCAGTATAACACCCGATGTCTTAGTTTATGGGTAAAGCCCCATTAGGGATTACAAATATAAAAGTACATTCATGAGACAGTGTTGGCAGATAGCTTAGCTAAAAGTCTACTAAAGATAGCTGAAAGTCTAGTGAGACATGCTCTCTGAAATTCTCCATTTTCTATGATTAATAAATAAGAAAATTAGTATTTCACAAAGCTAGTTCTTCGTAGTCGATGTGTATTTGGTTAACCCTCTAGTGAATTCAATCCGCTAAAGTTTAACAAAAAGTATAACACTTTCTTTTAATAGGCATTATTGTTCTTGCTTTATTTGAGATCACTCAGCTGGAACACCCGGCATGCGGTCATAAGTAAAATAGCAGCATCTGGATGGCTTCTTTTTCTACCATCTACCCTTCTAGAGGTGCCCAGCAGTAGCCTAGCATTATAGAAGCACATTAGCAAGTTGGTCAGTCAGATTTGTCTCAAGTATGTTTGTTTGTTTGTTTTTAAATGCTTACTTTTAGAAATAAAACCAAAATCTTAGGAAAGCAGAAAAGAGAATGTCTCTCTCTAAAGTATGTTTTGTCAAAATCAAATCATCTGGATTTTAAGGTTCCATGTTCACCACTCAAAGAGATTTTGAATAATTTTCCAACTTTCCAGAGTTCTTTATCTATGTACTTATTTTATATATGCACCTTCAGGCAAAGCCCATTGTTCCACTCCTTCACAGTGTGAGATTTTTACCAGGGAATTGTTCACTTTCATTGAAGTAGTAAAAACATAGCCTTAGGAACAAAGATGTCAAGATATCAAAATAAGTTTGTTTGTTTTTTAATAGGAAAAAACCTAACCTCGACTTTAAAAATAAGTCTCCAATTATTAACAGACTCACTTGCTGATAATGAGTGTTTCCTCTCCGCTTATCCAGACTCTCACAAATCCTCCATACATCTTGCTATAGTAGTTGCAGGCACTGCCAATCCCCATCCACAGGAACCTGAAGTGGGAAATGAGGGGCCCAATTCCCAAATAATAGCCAGGACCTAGGAAAGTCATTGGATCACAATTAGCATCTCAGTAACACCATAAAGAGCAACTGCTTTATGTTACTGTTGTTCTTGTTCTTTTATACCTAAGTGTTCTTTTACATCATCTGATGTATATCTTTATGTACATCTGATTTACATCTGATGTAAATCACTAAATAAATGAATAAATAAATAAACCAATAAGCTTAACATGATGCTCTTTACTCCTCCATGAATGAAGGGTGGTTCCAAGCCCACACCACACTCGTTCCATTTGGTCTCAGTCATTTCAGTCTGAATGAACCGGGTTATATGTCTACTCTTTTCTTGCCGTGTTGAACGGTGTCAACGAGTTTCAAATACAAGTCATTCACTCGGTCTAGTTACAAGCATGGAAATCTGACAGATCTGTTTGGCTGCCTAGTTTTGTCTGAAAACTTTTGATTTAAATGGGTGGGTTAGAATTAGGCTGTAGTTTTGGTGTAATCTTTTTAACTAAGAGAAACATGATCTACAAAGATAATGTCCAAACAAAGAGCATCCATTTCTTTACTTTTTTTTTTTACCTTCAGAAAGGACTCAGTTTAAGAATCTTAAGCTAAATCTCATTAGGCAAAATAAAGCTAAGACTTGAGGAATAAGGCAGTGAGTCTGAACAGGGTTTAGACCACAGGTTGAGTCCAGTGATGTGGTTATACTTCCAGAGCAGTGGCCACTTACATCCTTGCTTACGCAGAGGATGGCAGAATTGTGAAAACATGAATCCTGTGAACAATTGGAGGATTTACTGTTGCTTATATCAGAGACCAAACTCGATAGCTTAATTCTACCAGTGGTGGTGAAAAGTTAGACAAAAACTTTTTGAAATGGTTTTAGGAATTTTATTTATTTATAAAGTAGTCACTTTTCTAAATCTTTCTTCTTGAATTCCATCTGTCAATAAAGCAATTATGAAGCGCAAACATGCACAGCTGTACGAGATAGTACTTTTACACCATGGGCAAGAGTTGTATAACAAACTAAATAATCTAAGCTTTTGCTTGAATCACCTAAATTATATACTTAGTCCCAGATTTGGCAAACAAGGTTTAGTCTTTACAATAGTTGGGTTAATGTGGACAAGACTGTTAGCTTTTTTTTTCTTTAACATGAAAGTCTTTGTTAATATCTACAAAAGCAAAATATTGTAAGGGTTATTAATCTTATGATTGTTCTAATAACACTATATTATAAATGGATGACTGACTTTATATAAAATAATTTTATTAAGTTCTTAAAAAGATTTAAACAAGCAGAGCTGATTGAATATGTATTTTCTTAAAATGTCATAAGATATACCAAACTGCTATCAATTGAAATATGCATGGTAACAAAATACTTTGCTGGATATTTACTCCTTGAAACATTGTAAATGCACATTAAATGTTTTTTTAATGGAATTTTAAAGTAAATTAAACGTGTGTATAACATAAAGGATAAAGTTTTAAATGTCATTCTTAGACTATTTTAGATTGTATTTACATTTTGATAAAAATGCAAAAATATTATTGTATCACATATATTTATTCCACATGAAGTGAAACATCTAGCTATTTGGAAATAGATTTATTCAACATTTATTTACTTAATGCCAGGCTCGTGAGAAACAAAGATACAAATGAAAGGCTGCACTTTTCATTTTTTATCTAAAAGTTTGGCACCATGTAAAAAGTTTTAATATGTGGGAACCATCATTCGAATATAAAATACAACAGTGCCAAGCTGTATCTACTGAAAAGAGAGATTGTGATAAACTTAGGTTGAAAACCTGAGTGTTCTAACCAGTAGAGCTAGCTTCACTTCCTTAGTGATCAACTGATTATATGTCAGCTTAATTCATCCAACAAATACTTACTGAGACCCTACTAGGTATAGACACCAGCTCCAAGGTAGGGCCTAGAGATGGTATGATTAAGAATAACTGGGTCCCCATCAGAGACACAGGCAAGAGAGGAGAGTATGTCAGGGGAAAAAGTACATATTCAAGTAAATAACGCAATGTGATCCTTTCATTTACATGCACACCTTACACCATCCAGCTATGGAGAAACTTTGGTAGGATATTAGGGAAATATTCTGGTTGCATTCACATATTAAGCTGTTTTCCGCTTCTCAGAAATGGGCATGCAACGATTACTTATCTGGATATGCAGCGATTGCAGGAGCCTCTTTCAACCCCTAAGAAGAGCAGTAAATACTTTACTACATTTGTCACAGAAGAGACAGCCTCTGTGAAACCAACAACTGGAACCTCTTACCCGCTGTCTAATCAAGAAGCCGTTGCTTTTCACTCTAGGTATATACCCTAGAGAAACCTGCACACACAAACGTTCATAATAGCACTGTTCAAAATAGCCCCAAACTGAAGACACCCTAAATGTCCATCAACAGTAGAATCAGTAATTAAACCACGAGATGTTCGTATAACTGCATACCATGAGAACTACAGCTGCATGCCACAATGTGGATGAATCTTACAAGCATAATATTGAACAAAAGAAGCAAGATAGAAGAATAAGTAACCTAGGATTTAATTGCTAAAACATTTAAAACCAGGCAGAATTAAACTATATTGTCTGATGATGTGGAATTAGATGGCAAAACTATAAAAAAGCGGAGAATGATTGTCACAAAACAGAAGCATGTTTACTTCTGGGGGCAAAAGAGAGGGAGTGATTGAAAAGGCACAAGAGATGTTTTTAGGACTCTGCTAATATCTTATTTCTTATCCTGGACTGTGATGACCTATTTATTCGTGCACTTTTCTGTGAAATATTTTCTTAATTGGAATAAAGAGAATGTGTTGCCATGTCTTTTTCCCTATGGCCCCCTCTGGGGATATGAAACCCAGGGCAGAGAGGCTCTGGAGCAGAGGACCCACCTGTAAGGTTGGGGATGGCTGTGTGTCCTTGGAGAAGGGAGAGCTGCCAGGTGCCAGGTAACTGTGAGTCCTGTACAGAGATCAGTGCACTTGGGGCAATTTCCGGAACCGAAGCTTACAAAGCCCCCAAGTAGGAATGACTCTTTCCTCTCTCAAGCTCTTGTAGTTCTTTCTGGCACTGAGCCATTGCCTATGTGTGTCATCTTTGCACCCTCCTCATAGCTCTCACCCCAGAACCTGGTATGGCAGGGCCTCTCAGTAAGTATGGACTGAAGAAGCTTAGACTTGAGTTCCAGTTTCATCACTTACTAGCTGTACAACATCTATCCTCTTTAAGTCTCAGTTTCTTTATCTGCAAAATAGGCATAAACACACCCACTTCACCAGAGTGCTGTGAGGATCACAAGAGAAAGTCGGTGTGAAGCTGCTTTGTAAACCGTAACTTACTTAAGGGCTTTGAATCATTATACCTCCTTAACTTCCTTTGGCTTTTGCTGACCCAAGCGTCCCCAAACATGTAAAATCAAGAATCCAGAGAGCCAGTGATTTGAGGGAACTGACAAAAGGAATTCAGAGGTATTGGTCAGCAAGAACCACTCCAACAAGGTCAATTTCCTCACCTTCTCTTGCCCAACCAGGAACCATGGGATCTGAGTGTGTACCATTAGAGAATTCTGACCAGACCTCTCATTTCAAAGGAAAAGCTTGGACCTAGAAGCTCCCTGGTTAACAAAATGATCATCCACCTGAGATTTAGGACTTCTGGTTGCCCCTGCCACACACATGCACTCCCACTTTCCTTCTAGCTGGGGAGCTGAAGCCATTTCTCTTCTCTGGATTTTAACCCCTCACTTATAAAATGAGGAGTTTAAACTTCGTGGTTTCTCACACTTGTCATACTGGTTTTCTGGGTAAAGCGGGTCACCTCTCTGGGGCTCAGTTTCCCCTTCTGTAATACGGGTTCATATCCGTGGCTCTCAACCATGGCTGTTCATGAAAAATAACTTGGGGAGATTTTTTAAAAACATATCAACATGGGGGCCCCACTTCAGACATGGCTGAGAACCACAGCACGACGTGACCTATTGGTGTGTGGCAGCATGATTCCCCCAGCCCAAAAGTTTGGGCAGAGTGGACTGCGACTTAAGCTCCTGATCCAGAGCTTCAGAGATACCAGTTCTCACACTCACCCCCTAAACTGACCTCCTTACTCAAGGGTCCAAGGGAGTTTTACCACCACCTGCAGTATAAATGTGCTGGCTGGAAAATTACTGCTTGGCTATCGCCCATGGGAACATAGGCTATCACCCATGGGAACATAACATTCTAACAATAAGCTTTCTGCTTCTGTACCCCCGCTTGCACAACCGACCTGTGGGTTGACAGGTAGTGAATAGGAGAAAAATAGACCTTTGTGTTTAAGACAGAATGAGGAATGGGATTTAGGGCTTAAAAACCCTGTAGCTCTACATTTCGGGGCTGCTTAATTTGGGGTCTGCGTACCCCTGGCAGACCCAGCTGGCTGAATAAAGAGTGTGTTTCCTATAACTCACTGATTTCTGGTGGTCCGTGTGTCTTTCGGGGGCTGGCGGCTACAACATAAACATTTAGGGGGACTTGCATCCACTTCACCACTTTTCATAGACCCCGACCTGGGAGCCCACCAGGAAGAAGAAATCCAGTGAGAAAGGGGCAGTGGTGGGAAAGGGTTTCAAGTTAAAGACCATGGAAGAGTTCCCTCAGATTCCATCAGGTAGCAGAAAACAAAATTAACTAACATTCTGTTAAATTGAAGTAACCTAAAATACAAGGCTGAATCAAATAGAGAGACAGGAAGTCCTCTGAAAACTTTTAAAGAATTCAGACACAGGGCACTTTGCGCCAGCCCCACATTCCCACTGTAAATCGTGCTGTGATGAGGCCCATCGCACTTGGAAGTGTGTAATGACTATGCTCTTGATATATTTAGTTTTATTGTATACCTTAGGGATTGAGGGACAGATACCTGCCGTGAAGAATTGCCACTGAAAACTAAAGAACTAGCCTGATATTTCTGATAACTCTGAATGAATCTGGTAGTGGTGGAGTGGTGGGGATTTCTATTGGAATTATCTGGATAATTAATTACGTTATACACTACTTGTGATTGACCCACAGGCCTTGTTGAAGAGTCTATCAGGGTCTGATTTTCTAAGAGAATTGTACTAGTCCTTATTCTTCTTCCATTGGCCCGGTCTCATTCAGCCCTTATGGTGCCACCACCATCACCCCTCTTCCTCCCAAGAATAAAAGAAAACGAAGAGTGGGATAAAGAGAAGGAAGAAATTCAAGATAGGGAGAAGGCATGTATGAGGCAAAGTGGGAAGGGGAAGGAAAGAAGGATAGAAGGCATTTCAGAGACATGTGCACCTTCAGGACAAAACTGAAATGAATTTGAATCCAAAAAACAAACAAACAAACAAAATCACTAACAACAACAACAACAACAACAAAAACCTGGAATTTTACCTTGTTCCGCCCTATCTCAAACTTACCTTAGTGGGATTGTGCCAAGTCTTCTTCATCAAAGCAAAGCATAGAGTGGAAGGGATTATCTAAGATATTTTTTCAATGCTTCTATTTGAAATGTAGGGATAATTGGTATAAAACTTTCCACTGAGTCCTCATTTGTTAATGTTTCATGGGCTTCAGCTGACTCCCCAGGTTTGCTGTGTCCTTTTACAAAATTTTCTTTACCCTCATGGACCAAAACTCTCAGGTAAACAATCTCCTTAGATACAAAGCTAAATGACTGACTTACCTGGGATTGAGGATGTGTCCTCATACTTCCAAAGCAAAAAAAGAAAGCCAATGAGCAGTAGGATTGGCATGGTGGTAACAGGCACAGCTTTGGGCACCATGCTGGTAATGTTATAATGCATTGAGTTCAGCATTTCCAAGACCATCTTGTGTTCGTTGATCTCAGGAGAAGCAACTTAAAGTCCTGTAGAAATCAAAGGGGCAGAAAAATTAGAGAATCCCCCAAAAGGTACAACGAGGACTCCTGCCGCTTCAGAGGATGCTGTAGTATAGAGATCGGCGCTTTGTTTTATAATGCAAGTGCGCCCTTAGACAAGACAAATTTGTGGTTACAAGTCAAAACAAGTAAGCACAAGAGAGATCTTTTGGCTTGAAGTACAGCATTTCTGACCTTGGTAGAGTCTCAGGTTCATTTAGACGCTTGATCTGATAGAACTTTATCATCTTGCCCTTGAGTGGGTAGTGTAACTAAATTCCCAATTGACAGCCAAATTTCTTACCAAGATACAAGAAAATGGAGTTCATTCCTGAAGGGGGAGTCATTCTGTGACTTACTCAGCAGATTTTGTTTAGACAATATTTTCTCCTTAAAGTCCAATCAGTTCAAAAAAAAAAAGAAAAGAAGAAGAAGAAGAAAAAGCAATACCCAACGCCCTCTCTTGCTTAAAATTGCTCCTCCCCCTGTTGCCCCCCACAAAATAAGCTACTCCAGCAAGAATATGTTTCTTGGGCATTGGTGAAGCATTCTCAGATCCTCCCATTAGATTGTCTATTGAATTCAATGTAACTCACTCAGGACAAGTGAGGCTTAAAATCTCTTGCATTGTGGGCTGGCTTAAGCAGTGCCCAAAGGGGGCCAATGTCAGAGGGAGTAGGAAAGAAAAGTGGAGGAGGAAGAAAAAAGAGAGAGAAGAAAGAGACAAAATGGAGAAGGAAGAAAAACAGAGGACAGACAGAGTAGAATGCCACCAGCAATAGGCTAAGGTGCCACTCAGCAACCTCGGTCCTCACAGCAGCTAACCTCCTCCACAAGATAATTTTCAGTTTGATTTGCTGGTTCTGTTATGTTTTTCATCAACGTAATGTTTAGTCTGTCTTTTCAGTAAGGTTTTCTAATACCTATACTCTCAGAAGGGGGTTTCAGAGATGCTGGTTTGTTGAGAGACTTAGATCGAATAGATTTGTACAGCGAGGAAAGAGCAATCACTCAACGCAGTTCCCGGTGCCAGATGACTGCTCCACGGTTGACCTTCCCTTGGAAAGTGCCTGAAGTTTCCAGGACTTTCAATGGCTCTGAAACAGGTTTTGCTTGGGTTTTACCTAGTAATAAAGTTCTAGATTCTTAGCCATGGCTTCTAATTGAATTTCAAGGACTCTGTGAACTTCCCAAAATGCTGCATAAAATGTTCTATCTGTTCATCTGCACTTTTCAGGAGAAAGAAGCCATAACTCTCAACACATTCTTAAAGAGTATGTAAATATATTTCTCCTCTAATCTATATAAGATCTTAACCATTCAATCGGACCCATATCTGGCAACTACAGAAATTTCAAAATAAGGTTGAATTCATTCATTTGCTTGGTTCATTCTATTTTTCCACTATTTAAATAATCAAGGCACTGAAAATGCCTGCACATATCTTGGGCAAAGAAGGACCCAGTAATTTCTCTTCTGGGTATTTATCTCAAGAAACCCAAAACACTAATTCCAAAAGACATGTGCATCCATGTGTTCGTTGCAGCATTATTTACAATAGCCAAAATATGAAAGCAATCTAAGCGTTCATTGACAGATGATTGCATAAAGGAGAAGTGGTACATATATACAATGGAATATTACTCAGCCCTAAAAGAATAAAATCTTGCCATCCGCAACAATGTGGGTGGAGCTAGAGGATATTATGCTGAGTGAAATAAGTCAGTGAAAGACAAATACCCTGTGATTTCACTAATATATGGAATCTAAAGAACAAAACAAACAAAACAGAAACAGACTCATAGATACAGAGAACATTTTGATGGTTGCCTGATGGGAGAGAGATTGGGGGTAATGAAAAAAAGAGAAAGGATTAAGAAGTACAAATTGATAGTTATAAAATAGTCATGGAGATATAAAGTATAACAGGGAATGCAGTAAATATTGTAATAACTATGAATGGGTCAGATGGGTACTAGATTCATTAGGGTGATCATAGATTATATAAATGTGTAATCACTATTTTTATACCTGAAACTAATATATTGTATATCGGCTGTAATTGAAAAGTGAAAAATTATTTAAAAAAAATAAAGACCCACTAGGATAAGAATTTTTTTAACATTACAAAGTATTTGGTATATGCCAGAGGTTGTTCTAAGCACTTAATATTAAGCCGTTCATCCTCACAACAGTCATATGAGCTAAGTATGAGGATTCCCATTTTACAGACGAGGAAACTGAGGCATAGAGAAGGATCTTGCCCTAGGACACCAAGTTTATTTGTTGCGGAGCTGGGATTGGAGTTCATGTAGGCTGTCTCCAGAGCCCATGCTCTTAATCATGCCATTTTGCTGCCTATTTTGGGATTCATTTGTGCCTACATTCAGGGACTTTTCAGTCATTTATGTTCATTCCTGGGCTATTCAGAATGACTCCCTTTAAAACAGTAATCTTTTCAGACCTCCGAAGAAAAAGATTTTCTCCACCTTGCGCATTCTGATGGGCCATGCAGACAGGTTAAACAGAGGCCTTTGAATGGTGGTACAGGAATATAGCAAGGTCCTAGAACTTTATATAGAGGTTGCTTATATGCCTTGGGTACCAGGAATACTCTTCTCTCACCCCCAAACATACGTATACACACATGGCCCTCAAGTGCCATACACCTTTAAAGTCCATCTCAAATGCCTGGATATCTAGGAATTTATTTGCAGAGTGGTCTCCATTCTCCACTTGCTGGGGCATCCCACACTGGCCGTGGCACCAAGCAGGGCTCCAGCCACCTGATAAACCAGGCCTGTGATCCTGTGCTGGGTGGAGCTGCGAGTATTCTGATGAACACTTTCACTTATTGCCTCACCAACCTCAGCGCAAGGAAATGCCAGTGCTACACCCAGAGTCCTCAGTCTGAGCAAAGGCAAAGGCCCCTAGGGATACAGCAGAGCCTGGGTGTCCTGGTGACATTGAAGTCAAGACACAGCCTGGGCCCCACAGTACCAAGAGGGGTTCCCAGATGCCCTGATACAGCCCTGACCCTCGGCAGAGTGGAGAGTGAGGCCCTAGCCTTGCAGAAATGCTGCCCAGCCTGGCCAGACCCTACCAAACCCTACCTTGAAGTAAGGAGACAACCTGTCCAGCAGGAAGACAACCCAACTACCCTGAGTGCCAAGCCTTCCCTCCCATTATTTCTAGCACACCTCTTTTGTCCCTCTTTATGAGGCCTTCACAACACCCCAGAAATGAGACCCAGCCACCTTGGTTCTCTCCGCTGCACCTTCTGATTTGGGACCCCCACAGAGGGCTTCCTCCTCAGCTGCTGCTAGGACCAAGACAGATGTGACCTCAGACTCCAGGGGCTCACAGACAGTGTTAAAGAAGGGAAGGTATAACACTTATTGAACAGTTCCCCAAGGGAAGGAGAGAGAGTGTCCTGTCCTGGGAAGGGGCTGCTGAGTGGGACTAGGAACTGAGAGGGGTGAGAGTGGTGGGCGAGTCAGCACAATGCCAAGCTGAAAGAAGGCTCAACAAAGAACAGAAAGAAGGCTGGTGACCCAGGGCTCAGAGAAGGGGGAGGGAAAAGTGGGGATGGAGACAGTGATAGAGGACCCATGTACAAAGCCTTGCAGTCACATTAATGATGTTAGAATTTCTCCTAAGAGAAATGAGAGACAATTGAAGCAAGGGGTCAACAAATAACCCATGCCTACTGCTTCCATTTCCTTTCAACCCATTTCTCTTAACTCCTGGCTTTTGCTTCAATTACATTCATGATAGCAGTCTTTCAGAGGTTACATATGACCTTGATACTGCCCAATCCACACTTTACCTTCATCTTTGTTCTTCTTGATCTCACCCTGTGGCATTGGACCCAGCTGGCCATTCTTCCTTCTTGTATCTTTTCGTCTATGGTTTTTTATGATAGACTTTTCCTTTTCTCTCATTATTCCTTTTTATTCCTCTGTGCCTGTTTCTAGTCCCCCTGCAGTTACCAAGCCTAAGTACTTTGTCTCCTATGCTTCATATTCCTTTTGAGAACTTACTTTTCCTGAATTTAGCTCTCATTGCTGTTTGGGTTCACCCTAGTTCCCTTCTTGGTCCTGTCCTCTCTCTTTAACTCCATATCTGAAGCCCCAAATGCCTAGTGAACCTTACCACTTAGATGTCTCACTATCACTCCACACATATCTAAATCCACCAACTTTCTCCTAACCTCTTCCTCATGCTCCAACCTTCTTATACATCATTTTCCTAATCATTCAGCTTTAAAGTCTGTTTTTTCACTTATTCCTATCCCTTCCTTTCTTACCCATCTCTATCCTTCACCATAGCCTAAACGTGTCCAGTCACAAAGTTCTAAGAATATTCTCTACAAAAAGCCTTGTTCCTGATTTATTTCCCTGAACATCCTTTCCTTCTGGTTCATATCTTAATTTGTATAATGGACTTTAACTCTGCCCCTTGTATGTTTATGATCAAAGCATATTGATCATATCCTCAGTGGTCAGTTGGAGGCAAATTTCTATCTGCCTTCTAGATTCTTGCCAAAAATTACTTTAAACTCCTTAATCCTTTTTTTTTTTTTTCCAAAATGTTCTGTTGTGAAAAATCCATTAGAGATTGCTGGTGGACCCTTTATCCACTGTGGGAAGTCCCAAAATCTGATGCCTTCAAGATTCTTCACGGGTGACACAAATAAGGTGAGTAGGCTTGTAGAACATTATAGAACATAGTCCTCTCAAAATATCAGGCATGATGCCAAACAAAACATCTCTTCATGGGCCAGATTTGCAGCCTTTACTTAGTATCTGAATCAATTGCCATGACCCATTGAGTTGTACACTTGGATCTAGTTGTGTCCTTTCTGCAACTGCCTTTGCCTAGTCATGCTTTGGTGCCAGTCCATAAGCTAACTCTGAGTGATTTTATAAGATCAGCCATATGTACTTACTGTTTTTTGCTAAGGAGACGTCAGGACAACAAATAAAATCTGTATTTCTCCTTCTGAGTCGGATGTATTTTTGTAAGTTTCCTCAAATCTCTCACAGAATAAATGGCCATTAATTCTTAAGAGTTATCTCCCACCTGTTTCCTCTCCTAAAGGAAAGTTCCCCAAAGCCAGGGATATGTGTCTGTCTCCTTCACACCTGTATCTTACTCCTAGAACAGCATCCAGACCTTTGTACAAGGTCGCTATAATCCTGTTGAGTGTTTGCACAGTTTCCACCTTTGTCCAGATTTCATTCCCTATTGTAACCTCCCTGAGCCCCTGCCCTCAGGCCTCCCATTTCAGTTGGTTCTGCACACTGCCGCCAGATAGTTTTTCAACTCAGCTTTTTTCACATCCCCTGCTAAAAAATCTTCTTTGCTTCCAGCTATAAGGCTTCCAAATTCATCCTCATCCAGCCTTTTTCCTTGGCTCTCTCCACCCACATTCTGACTCTTCACTGACCACAGACATCACACCTGTTCTCATATCTACTCACCTCAGCTAGTTCTGCTCCACAGATCTCCCACCGAGGTCTGTATCTCCCTTCCCTGAGCGCTCTTTTACCTGGAGAGTTTCATTAAACATTAAGAGGCCCTATCTGAGCAAGGTGATACATTCAGACATGAGCACACAAGGCCGGTTCTGAGGAAGGTGCTGTAAGCCAGGACTCTAGGATGATAGGCAGAACTGCCCATGAACTTCTACACTGAGGAAACATGGGCTGTGAGAACTGGAAAGCCACTCCAGGATCTTATAGCTCCTCTTGAAAAATAAACCAACCACGTGAGATCCAGGGAAGGTCACTTGTCAATGGCCACTTAAAAGTGCAAAGGTTTACCATGTATGCATTCTGCAATCCGATTTCTGTACCCTGGAACTGGGGTCATGACACCAGAAGTCCCTAATCATTCTTCTTAGCAAGCTCCCAAGTGAGTCACTGGAAAATTCTTGTTCTGACGCAGGAGAGGTACAATAAGAACCAACGGGAAATCTGGAAGGATAACGTGTGTGGCTCGCCTGGACTTCCATTTAGGACACCAGTAGAAGACCTCAGCCACTAGCATTCCAACTGTGTAGGGAAAACTATTGACAGTGCATGAAAGGCAAGTTTCCCTCCCTGGTATATGTACAAACTCACATTCACATGAGTAAGCAGATGCAAAGCTCTTGGGCATCGGGCAGGGGCTGGCGCTTTTGTACTCATCTTCGTGGTCCCATGACTTCAGTGCATGTTCGTGGAAGCACTCCTTTCTTCATAGCAGCTTACTGGCCAACCACCAGCAGGCCTGGCTGCCCATTTGCCTCACCTTTCATCTTTGCCCCTCTAAGGATGCCCTCTCGTCCCTCAGATACTTAATCAATGGGCTATATCTGATATTCTCTCCCAGGAGAGTTTGTTTTAAAATATAGTCAGCAGTGACCACATGAAAAGCCCTCTAGATCTTGATCATTAAAGGCCTTTCAGGCCACGAGACAAGGGGTAGAGGTGAGAAGGAAGGTGGGACCAGAGGTCCACCATGGGGCCCTCAAATCCTATCGTACAGGGGCTGCCTGACATCCAAATCACACTTTTTCTCACTAGCCGGTTGAGCCTGTCTTATGGCGGAGGCAAAAAGGGCAAGGCTGGCTATCATCCCTGCAGCAGCAGTCACTCCCCTAAGATGTTTCCCATCACTTTGCTTTTCAATTGTTTAAGACCTAACATGTTGTCGGGACTCAGAGGGGATAAGGTAGAGGGATTTTTCAGTGCAATGTTGGACTTTAATCTGACGGTGGGGGCAAAGCAGAAGTGACAGCATGACAGGAGCGGGATTTGGGGTCAAAGGGTCTGAGTTAGTCTCAGCTCTGTGGCAAACCAGCCCTGTGACCTCGTTCACTTCCCAAGCCTCCCCGAGCCCTGACTGAGGAAGTGAATTCTCTGTATCTCAGGACAATGAGGTATGGGTTAAAGCAAAAGCTCTAAAGCTGTGTACCATTGTCTTGCCGTCATTTCTCAGGCTTTAAGGTCTCTGTGACATGTGGAGTTGTACGACTTTGTGACTCTGGAAGCAACAGATCCCCAAGTGGGGCTGCTTAAGGCAGCCCTGATACCACCCACCGGAATGGCCACTAAACCTCTTTCTCATTGTAAAGATCCAGAGCCATTCCTGAGCCTTGGTGTCCAAGAGATTTCACACTGAGGTCTCAAGTGGCCTTGTTTTGGTTCACTTACCTCTCAAGGGCAGTAACAAACCTTTCTTCTGTATGGAACACCTAGCTGCCTCTGCAGTGGAATGTCTTTCGTCATTACCACAGCATAAGTTCCTCTAAGGCAAAGATTCAAATCTTGCTTATCTCTGTGGCCCCCATGAGTGCCTTGAACTTCAATAAATGCTCAGTAAATGTTGGTGAAGTAAATGAACGAACATTTTAGGCCTGGGTCATCCAAGAATGACGCATTCACATAATCCCAGAGGAATGTTTCCTTATTCTGTGATTCCAAATGCCAAGGTCCAGCAATACAGTGGTCCCCAGCTACCACCCAAACAGTCAGATAACAGCAGCATTATTGGCCTCTTCTTGCGAGCTTATCTGTTGTTTAATGAACAAACTGAGGCCACAGAAGTGGCTTAGAACAGGGCCAATATCTGGCAGGGGAGGCACTGGCTGACCCCAAGTGCTGGGGTTACTTAAATTCTCTGGACCTCCTTCCTGTATCTAGAAAACAAGGGGATTGGGCCACACGACCTCTTCTAGCTCTATTTCTGATGCTCAACATTCTTATCCTTTACCTTAGCCTCCCCTCCCAGTCCACCCCAGTACCTTTGCCCTTCTTCAACTTCCTCCATTCTCTCCTTTGGCACCACTGCCTTAGGCTAGCCAGTGGTGCCTATTCCCAGGGAACTTGGGGTGAAAATGGCCATCTTTGGCCATCTTCCAGCTCTTCTCATTCTCTTTAGAGCCTTGGACCCATTCTGGGGATCTAATGAAAGCTGTGGAAGAGCACTCTGAAAAAACACACTCCGAATCAACAGACAATGCTTTAAATACAATTTTGGTTCTGGACCCCTCTGACGCTTATCCACAGACTTCGGATTAACTCTTGGGTTCAGTTCCTTCCTTCATCTTCCACCTCAGGTTCCCAATGTCCAAGAGGCTCTTTCCAGATCAAACCCACCTTCACTTACCAGTAGAATGTGATGTCCCAGATGTAAATGAATGAAATTTCCTTTGGGTATTTTACATTTCACCTTGACCCCAAATATGAGTGCAGGTTTAATGATAAGGTGGTAGCTGATGCAGCTAATGGAACCAATGAGAAAGATTTAAGGGGAGCGTGAGGGGCATGTTTGATACCCTGAAATCACATTTGTGGCACACCTCGCACTGACACTGTTCATGGCTACGCCTTATCCTTCAGTGGGCATCCCACGAAAGCTCATGGGATCTCTGGGCTTCTGCCATGGAGGGTCCCATCTCATTTGAGAGCACAGGCACATGCAGAATACTGTGTTCACTCCAAAAATGTAATATCTACAGTGTCCTAGCGACTGTTCTAGGCTCTAGGAATATAGCAATGAAAAAAATGAGGTCCTCTCCCTCAAGGAGTTAATTTTGACAAGACAGAACCAGCCACATTACTATTAATATAAGTCAAATTACAAGTGCTCAGCCAGAGGCATAAACAACCATGGGAAGAGAGGAGAAAGTGATTATCCTGGGAAAGTCGAATATGGCTTAATAAGCAGGCCTTGACGTAGAAACATTATTTTACAAGGTATCAAGTTGAGGGAAAGACCTTGCAGGTTGAGAGAGAATGAGAAAAGAACTGACAAGGGAAATCCTAAGCTGCACCTCTCCCCGTGCCGTCTGCCTTCTTGGGTTCAGATGGACCCCTATCACCGTGAGGTGGTGCTACAGCTCTGCCTCAGTCTCTTCATCAGAAAAAAATGAGTAAGAAAAGAGATAAAGCATATTGGGGCCTTATCAGAGTATCCAGTGAAACTGAGGGTCCTCACGGCTTTGATTACTTTTGATATACTTTTAAATCCTAGCTCTAGAAATCATATTCCTCTCTCTATCTACATATATACACCTCAGAGACCCAGTCTTTCTCCTGGATAATCAGAAACCTCCGAGGCAGCAAAAGATAGTAGCCTAGACCTGACTAGTGGTCACAAGGTCCGGACCTCTGGCAAGCTAAAGATAGCACCTTGACTTAAGTTATGTTTCAGTTCCTGAGCTCTAAGGTGGGACAACCCGCTGGCTACTTTACCGTGAGACCTGATGGAGGGACTCCAGAAAGGACCTCAGAACTGTCCTCAAGATCTGAAGATACGATTCATTACCCTTACCTCACCCCTCATCGATCAACTCCCAGCATGACCCAAAACCGCTAATCCACAGTGTCTTGTGATCTGCTCTATATAATCTGTAGCCATTCTCCTGGACGGTGCCATTCATCAATAAAAAAGCCAATATTTCTCCACTGCAATTCTCAGTGTCTAGTGTTTGGCTCTGCTAACGTTGGGTGTACGACTTTCTGTCCTCTAACACTAGCACACAGAAGAGTTCGATACAAGTAGTTGTCATTAGACTTCAGTCTCCAACAAGAGCATACATAGTAGGAGACAGTCCTGGGAATAGCTGAAAGAAGCAGAGTCTCTGGACTGGAGTAATGTCCTTGGGGGCCACCATAGACTGTGCACTTTTGGGCAGGTCACCGCACCTCTCTTAGGCACTCTAAGCAACTTTGGTGGCCTGGACGTCAGTGATTCTATGACCCTTCTTCATGTGAGAGAAGCTGAGGTGGCCTACACAGAATTGTGGAATAATTGATTTTGCCTCCAGTTCCCCTCCTCATCTCCACTTCCTTTTCTGTGTCATTTTCCCACATTTTCTATCTACCCACTTTCTTTTCCCCAGTCAGAGGAAATCGTCTCACCAAAATAATTAGTCTCCAGGGATAATTTTCAACTTGTTCTTCTTCCTAGAGATATTTTCATTTTAACAGATGTCTGGAGCAGTTCTTTGGAGGGCACAAAAGAAATGTTTGGCACTCTCTCAGCTCTATGGGAACCTGTAGTCTAGTAGGAGAAAAAAACTAGTAAGCATGGTACTGTTGACAAGTACAAAGACGTATTAGCATTGAGATGTGGCCAAAGAAGGCTTTGTGTGATGTATGGGACTTTTCTGGGCCTTGAAATGTGGTTGAGGTTTTGATGGTGAGTAGAGGAGGAGCCTTGTAAGTGTGTGGAGGCAGGAACGAGGAAGGAGGTAGAAATGAGTAAAGATCATTCTTATGAGTAAGATGGCAGAGGATAATGAGACTAAAGAAGCTGGAGTCATGTTGGGAAACATTGCTATTTACTGTTGGAACTGTAAGTAGGGGTGGGGATGCTGAGGGAAGATATAGGAGAGGCAGTTTTCTCTTAATTGATCCCCTTGCTTTTAGCTTGTTCTATACTAGGAAACTGACCTACGTGTACTCCCATATAAGGAAACAAGAGGAAGTTTTGAGAAAATAGAAAATTCTGCTAGATAAAATGTTTATGTATATGTGTTAACAGTGGAGGCAAGCATCTTTAGAACTAATGAGCCTTGAAGAACTCTTTTAAATTTACATCTACTTTGACTTACATCTCGTTGTCAACAAGAATTCCACACTTGGCTTCAAATGACATGTCGCTGCTTGCCAAATCAGGTCTATCTTCAGTGGATGAAAGAACTGACCCCACTGAGATATCTGTGTGTGACTCTCTTATACTGTTGAGAATTCAGGCAGTTCTCTTCAGTTCTAGGATATTCTTGGCTTGTATTTCTTTGAATATTGCCTCCACTCCATTCTCACTCTTTTTGCTTCCTAGAACACCAATTAGACAAATATTGGGTCTTAGGGATCCATCCTTCATGTTTCTTACCTGTTCTTTCATATTTCCCACCTCTTTTACCTTTTTGTCCTGCATTCTGGAATAATGCCTTGATTGAATCTCCCAGCTCTTCAAAATCTGTTTAGATTTTTATTTCAAAAATAAAAATAGTAATGTCCATTATCTGTTAATGTTTTTATGCATGCAATATCTGCTGGTGTCTTTGAGGCTATCAATTCATCATATTCTATAGTCCTCTTTAGATCAATAAATCTCTTTCTTCAGGTATAAACTCTTCTGTTTGTTTATAGTTTGTGACTTTCTTCCATGGTGCTGGCCTTCACCAAACATTTGATGAGTCTTAATCATGTGGCTGAAATTTCCTGTTGGTCAGTTGGTTGCTTCTGTTTGCCTACCTTTTGGAGGACCACTCGTCAGAATATCTTAGCAGTTAGGCTTCTGGACGTGAGTGTACTCTGCATCTCCAGCTCCAGTCCTCTATACCAGAAGCTTCTTTGAGCAGAGCTCCACTTTACCTGCTGCCTGGTAAGAGGAAAGATGATGTCCAGGAACTGCTGAAGCCAGTTCACCAATCTGCTGGTTGTCTCTGGTTTTTTCCTGATCTTACAATCCATTACTACCAGATATGAAGCCCTATTGAGTTTTGCATTTGTAGGGATGCTCTTCCCTCCTGTGTGTATTTTGCTTTATTTCCTTTATCAGGTTGATTCCATCAAGTTTTTGTACTTCCAGAATTTCTGGCCCAAGGAGGACTCCCCTTCTTGTTTTATAGTTCAGTTTTAAAAATATCTTTTCTATCAATTCTGGAGATTTGGGGTAGCAACGAGGCTGTAGCATGTGCTTCATTTATCACCTTGAACCAGAAGTTTACTAAGGATATTAAGAATAAGAGGTTGCGGATTTCTGAAAGCAATTCTAAAGCAGGGGCTCTGGTGGTGTTTTGGTGATATTACTGAAATGAGTGGTTAGGCTGCACAGGAGAGACACGTGTTTGGTTGTGTTTAAATGTTTGATGTAGTAGTTGCTTATCAGTCATGCAACTATGAGAAAAGACCCTGTGATAAAGCAGTATCGCTGATATCAGAGGCGCTCTAGACCTTCCTTACTTACAGAGCACTCCAGAGTTAGATATGGTAAACATAGGAGGCTTCGGGGATAATGATAAGAGATACACTTGGAGACCCAGAAGAGCAAATATAGATTAAATGTGGAGGTCAGTGACCCAGCTGGAGGAAAGAGAAACAAGGGGAAAGG
Source organism: Pteropus medius (assembly GCF_902729225.1). Taxonomy (NCBI): domain Eukaryota; kingdom Metazoa; phylum Chordata; class Mammalia; order Chiroptera; family Pteropodidae; genus Pteropus; species Pteropus medius. The sequence continues at coordinate 20,846,842 of NW_024349801.1, read as the reverse complement.
CAAGCACATAAAAACGGCTCCTCAGAGAATGGGTAGAATAGAGAACATGGGAGATTTTGACCAGGCATGAGAATTCCAATAAAATAACCAAAATTTTAGAAGGTGGGGTAACTTCAGGGTAACTATTAAGAATTCACCCATTGCCAAAGAGGCAATGGGTGAATTCTTAATAAGTGATTAATAGAAACAGTTTGAAAAAGGCTCTGAATGATCTGTGAACAACTGGAACTTGGAAGTAAGACATAATCAGCTTTGCTATAGTCTTTATGACATTGTTAATGTAGTTGTATCACAGTGAGGATTAATTTACTTTGCAGCTCTGTCCCATAATGTGTGACTACACGCAGCAAGTTGCTATGTCAATCTGAGCCTTCAGTTTCCTGGTCAGTAAAATGGAGATAATAGAACCTTCTTTGCCTTACGATAACTTAGGTGTAATATTTATATAAACTGTAAAGTGATATAATACAAATGGCAGGCATAATTTTGCCTGAGGCTCCTTGTAAGTCTCCTGGAGTTTAGGAGCAAAGCAGAAGTGAATAGTCCTTGAAATTGAAAGTAAAATCCTTGAAAAAAAGAAAGAGCACCTCCAGCCTCAGGGAAGCATTCCGGGGGGCCATGGAAGGCCATGAACTGCCATAGCCGGTGGACCAAGGAACTCCACTCTTTCGCTGAGGGCCTTCTGTGCTAGATACCATGCCAGGTGATGGGCACAGGAGGAACATGGCCAACAGGCCCTGTCCCTGGAGCTCATGACCCAGTAGTGAAGGCAGGCCTTGAACTAGTAAGTATAAAAGTGAGATAAGGTATATATAAGGGAGCATACGAGATCCTATGGGAGTGTGTAACAGAAAACCTCTTCCAATTGAGATTAGGTATCCCTTTAAGCTGAGTACTAAAAACAGTAGATATTTTCCAGGAGAAGGAACAGCAAAGGGGCGACTTACTCTGGGGGGAGAGAACAGTATAGTATGTAAAAAGACTTTGATGGTTAAGAAGACAATGTTTTTATCAAAAGTGGGAAAACTCCCTCTTTCCAAATTAGGCAGACATGATTCCAGTAATTTGGAGCAGATGTTACTTGTGCCAAGGCTATTTGGAACAGCTGGGCTATAAATGCCCACATGGTTTCTTGACCTGTCAGTGACATGAGGTGAGAAACTAACCCCATGTACAGGTAGGCTCACCTGAAATGACCTTCACCATTTTTCATTAAAGGTATTTATGGCTCGGGACACAAAGAAGAACCCTTGTCTTCATAATGACTCAGTTAAAGTAATCTTTACTCAAAGGCATCTTTACTCAACAGAATATTAGAAATTAGATTTCATTTTCAGTTTGCTATGCTTATAGGTGAGTGAAGATGGAGGCTTCCTTGTGTCCTCACTCCTGAGGACTGGCACCAGTGCCACTATTGGAAGTTTGGAAGCCCTTAACCCCCCGGATGGTAACCATCGTTGAGGCTCAAGTTTAGTTGAGACATAAGTTGTGACATGCCTGCTATTGATCCCAAGTTCTGCATGGAAGCTATCATAAACAATCCTGAGAAATCAGCCAGCAGGTGCAGAGGAAACCTACTTGCTAGGAAATGGTGTAGGTACCGAGATTACTTCTGAACTAGCACCCTGGAAGCAACAGGCTCTGTGACGACGGATGAGCAGTGTGTTTGCCAAAGAGCTCTTTTTACACTCAGGCCAGTGCAGCAGGAAGCATTTATTTTCTTATATCACAGAACCATCCCCCCTGAGAATTATGGCCCCAGAAATGATAAAGTTGCCCAAATAGTTCAGTTGAATTATGAGTATCATTCCCCAGTTTTATAAGAGCCCTAGCTTTTCTCACATGGAACCAGACATTCAGAGTTCATGTTTTCCACCAACAGGTACTTATTGGGTTCTTAAGGCAGTATATCTGTATTGCCATTGCAGAATCAAGAGTGAGCATTCTTGAAAGAGGCATCTCTATACAGCTTGTCAATAAAGAGCATCAAGTTTAGAGATACTGCTCTCCACCCCCCACCCTGGGAATATTTAAAATGGAAAAAAATAAGGATAAAATCTACTACTAGCTTAGCTACACAATCTTTAAGGTCTTATGAAAACTATATGAGATTCCATTTACAAAGAAACCAGGAGCAGGTTTAATAACATATTTATGAAGTTCCCATTTCTGTGAAAATCAGAGAACAGTAACCAATGGTTATTTAGCCCTGTTCTCTGACCTGAGGGTTTGGGAATTGGTGTATACACAGGAGGAAGATGTATGCTTTGGTACCACCCCATAAGCCCAGCAGGTGAGGGGCGGGAGTGAGAGCCCCTCATAAATCATTCTGGGCTCACCTCTAAACATTTTGATCCAGTAAAGGTCATAGGCTTTAGCCTATGTGATATATTCCCAATATATCATTTAATAGGCTTGTAACCTTGGTTGGGAAAGTTACTTAACCTCCCCGAACCTCAGGTTCCATACCTGTGTAATGGAGGTGGCACCTACTTTCTATGGTGGCTAAAAGTTTTAGATCTCATTTCTTTAAAGTACCAAGTGCAGTGGCTAACACATATTTATTCCCCAATAAGTGATAGTTAACTTTAATGGTAAAATGGATTCTGTTTAAAAGACAAAGACATCAAGGAGAAAAGTATTTCGCAAGAACTTTTTTTTGATAAAAGAGGCGTGATCAGATAACTTAACTTTGAAGACGAGCAATGGGCAATGGGTGGAGAATCATGGACTGGCTTACTCAGGACGGTCCCATTTTGTGCCTGTTGCCCCGGCACCATTATTAACAGCACGCCCTTTACTCTCAAAAGTGCCCTGGTTTGGACAATACATTTATGGTCACCTTAATTATATGTGAGTTTCAAGTGTGCTTTCAGCAGCAGCCACCCCTTCTCCCTGCCTGCAGCATAAATACTACAGTGGTCGCAGCTATTAATAACTGTAACAGCTGCCTTTTTTTTTTTAATGCTTTTCCTTATTAGAGCTATACCTCACAACCAGTCCCATGAAGGTTTTATTCCTATATTCATTTTCTAGATGAGGCTTGGAGAGATTAAGTAACTTGCCCAAGAGTCCCGATTTCACTAAGTAGAACTCGGGTTGATGGCTCCAACTTACTACGCTTTGGAGCTTCCGTGTGCCTTTCAATCCAGTGCAGGTCAGAGCAGGTGGTAACTCTGCAAGTGTGAGGTGAGCCACTCTGGAAATTTCCCTTAGCAATGAAACTGGTCTCCTGTGACCCCCCCAGGGCCTGGACCATAAGCACCTCTGGGAAGAGTGTTGCTCAAAAGACTGTTGGCTCTTGGGTTGGTAGCCAACAGGAGCTTTGCTTCTATGCCATGACGTGAGGAATCCAAACAGGCCTTGGCTTCTTGGACACTGTGTTCCAGTGTCTAAATCCAGGGAACCAAGGTCAATCCCAAACAGCACCATTTTCACCGCAATATTTTCCTCTAAATGTTATCCCAAAGTGGTAAACCATGTAGAAACAGCAGCAACACATGAAGGTCAAGTCTTTCCCTAACTTTTCATGGTGTCTTTTAGAGTATAACAACTCTCAGTCTATGGGTGCTCATACTACTTGTAGATCACAACAAGCATTGTATGTGTGTGTGCATATGGGTACATATGAGCAACTGTACACACATGCATATTATTTATATGCCTGTGTGATCATAATAATAGCTAACACTTATTGAGCACTTACTGTATGCTAAGCACTGTTCAAAGCACTTTGTAGGTAATATTCTCAATCCTTCCACCAAGTCTGGGAGGAAGGTGCTACTGGTGTTGAAGTCCAGAAACGAGCAGCAGCTTTGCCCACATTCACTCAGCTACTGCAGCTCAGAAGCATGCTCTTATCCTCTCTACTGCCTATTGTTTTCTCCTCTCTCCTTTGTAATGGATGGCTAACGTCTTATAGTCTACCAACTTCCAAAGGACTGGAGGCTCCTTGCCCAGGCACTGGATAGGACTCGAGGGCCCTGCCAGGAGATGGGACTGTTTCCCTCCTTTCAGCTAGGACTGCATTCTTTCCAAATCATCATCTTCCCCATAAAGTTTCCAGATTTCCCCAGCTCGCAGTCACCTCTCCACCTTTGTTTTAACCGACAGTTGGCACTTGGTGTCCACCCTTGGTAACATCTTTGGCATGTCTTTATTCCAATGTAACCCCACTCTTTTTAAGCATCTGGCTTGGCTCTCGGGTTAGATCATAAACTATCCTGCCTCTCCCCCCAACCCCCTCCTGGCTGGACTCCTATTAGCCTATGAAGCTCATTTGTGTGATTTAGAAAAAGCCTCCACTTTGAAAAAGGCACCCCTACAGTGATTGGAGCGTGGACTGGATTCTAGCCCCCTCCCCCCCCAATTCTTTCTCCCACCTCCATTCCTCACTCTCTCCCAGCCTGCACCAACCTCTCTGCGTCTAGCCAAAGGCCTAACAAGCCGGTGCTCAATGCATATCTGTTGGCTGCCTGCCATTCTAAGATAGAGCCTGTTGAAATTGTTACAGAGATTTACAAAAGCAGGTCCGTAAGAGTTATTTCTCTTTAAAATGCGAATCTGATTTATTCAATGAAAAGAGTTTAAAAAAAAAAAAAAGTGGGGAGCCAGCTTACGTGGATGAGTAAATGTCCAAGGAACCCAAGTTGGCTGCAGTGAATGCTTCTCATGACAAACCTGGCAGAAACTTGAGAAAATGATAAAGTCTTAGGAAGCTGCGGCTTAAGTACCTCTGCCTCCACCCGCCATTAGTATTTACAAACTGTGGCAGTTTAGGAAAATCACAAAATTTCTCTCCCAGCCACAGATTGTGCATCTGTAAAGTGGGGCTAATGATCTCTGCCCTCCGCCATTCAGAGGATGATGCTATCAGTAGAGGAGATAGTGGGTAATAAAAGCACCCAGAGGTAGACAAGGGTAAAGGGGTCAAACATATGGTGACAGAAGGAAATTTAACTTTGGGTGGTGAACGCACAACGCAATATACATATGACTTATTAAATTGTACACTTGAAACCTATATCATTTTATTAACCAGTGTCATCTTCAATAAATTTAATTTTAAAAAAACACCCAGAGAATTGTGCTAGGAAGAGTTAGGACTTAGGATTACTGTCACCAGGAACATCTGTCAAGTAATCATTGAAGCAAAAAAATTTTTTCGGCATTAAAAAATAATGTTGAGGCCCCCCGAGTGCACCGGGGCTGCCAGGCCCCAGGGGCACCAGACCCAGTGTGCACACCATGAGAGCATGTGGAAGGAGACACCCCGCCTTCAGAGATCCAGTTCTTAAGGGGAAAAGGCAACATCCATAGGTCAGGGGTGGAAGTGGAGCAGGGGGGAATTAAAGAGGGGAAAAAAATCATAATGGTGTATGCATTACACAAGAATCAGTTTCTGGCAGACAGTTGTTTAAGAACAAGTGGAGATAGTTGCAGCATTTCAGCTTTGTGCAAAATAAGATGATATAAGGAAAGAACCTAGAGAGAAACCACATCGTGTTCCTCAGTTTCAAGGGAGATTTTAGGGGTGAATTAGACACTGCACAAAGCTTCTTTCGGTTCCAAGACAACCAGCTCCTTTGCTGAGGGGGGCTTCATAAGGCTTTCTTTCTTGGAGAGATGCCATGGGTTGAGCAATGAGGGGTGGTGTCATCAGGACTGGAGAAACCAGCAGTGGTAGGACAGTTCTCCAAATGGAAGCATGCTAAACTCTGGAACTCGCCTGATTAAACAACTTTAAGAATGAATCAAAAGAGGGAGTGATGCTGCTGGTGCCAGGGTTGCAGCAGATTGGAAAGCATTTTAGAGGTGGAGCGAAATGCCAGACAGATGGGGAGAAACTATGGGAAGCCAGTAGGAGTGGGCAGAGAAGAGGCTGAGGGCTCTCAGTGTGGGCAAAGACAGGAGATGCACTTCATGGGGAAAATGCCCCCAATTCTGTTTATCATTCCTTAATTTATCAACTTTTCTAGAACCTTGAACTCCAGCTAAGTGCAAGGCATGAGTTTAGAATTCCAGGATGAGTGGGGTGCGGTGGGGCAGGTAGGAAGGACACCAAGAGAATATTGTTTCTGCCTTGACGAAGTTTATGATACAGCTAGAGAGAAAGACTCAAATACAAATAAAAACAGTAAGCAAAACTTTATGTGATAAACTCCATAGAAGAGGAGTTTGCAATTTATGAAGGTGGAAGAGCAAAGGAATTGGCCCTGATCAGAGTAGGGTGATGGGAATCGGGAACTGTCTCCCAAGGGGACAGTCTTTCTGGCCTTGTGGAATCACTAGGATTCTGCTGAAACTAGATGGCAGAGTACTCTTGGTGACTGCATAGGACATGAATTCAGATATATTTTTTAGTGTTTTCACAGAAGGCATTTGTCCTAAAGGGCTGCTTAAGCCCTAGTGAATGTTAGAAATTTTTAAGAAAAGCATTAAACATGAAGAAGTCTGTGCAATCCAACCCAGAGCACATATGAATTAAACCATGTTATAATACGCATCCAGTGTGACTAAAAATGCCTGGTCCCTTTTAAAAGGCTACATGGCTAAAACATGCACACACAGGTAGCTTGTGAAGAGGTTAATTGGCACCAGCTGAGCCAGAGTGAGATTACCATGGGTGTTCAGGATGTAAGAGTCATTTAGAAGCTCAGAGGTGGTGTCTCAGGCTATTTCAGAGTTAAGGGATTGTTTACTCCGAAGCCAAAGGAAAGAGCAGGCCGGGATCACCTAAGACCTTTATATAAATTTTATCAGAGAAATGAGTAATAAGCGTTATTAACATGCCCACCAGAACTTTGTTTAAAAAAAAAAATATGAGAAGATGCTTCGGTTAATTATAAGTCAAGGAAATACAGTAAATGTGCTTTTTACAACTTATGGGTTTTTTTTTTTCAGTTGTTCTAGTTTGAAGTAGTTACTTCATCACAGATGGCACAACACCTTGATACAGTCAGCTACATGAACACTCATGCAATATACAACGGGCCCTATTATTAATCATTTGAACAAAGTGCTGTGGAGGAAAAGAGGAAGGAAAGAGTCCTCGTCCCTGGGGTAATCAAGGAGAGCTTCATAGAGATCATAATGGAAGAATAGGATTCCATGATGCTAAGTGTGGGAGCAGGTCCTTCCAGGGAGAAAGAACAGGGCCCACAGAAGAAGGCAGTCTCTCACTGCCCACCATCCCACCCTCGTACCCAATTGTTATTTTATCTCTGAAAGTCTCACCTCTCCCTCTTCCTCTCTATTCTCAATGCTACCTGCAAGCTAAGGTTTTAATCAGCTTTCTCCTGGAACAGGTCACCTGAATGCCCCTGCTTCTAGTCTCTCCTCCACCAATTCTTCTTCCTTACTGCGGACGGCTTTCCAAAATATAGACCTCACCATGTCGCGCCTCTGCTTAAAAACTTGAAGTCCTCCTTACCCTTCAATGCTGGTTTTATTTTTATTAATACAGGATTCCCCCACTCTTAGCAAAAACAAATATGTGGGCTTCCTGTTCTGTACTAAAGGAAAGATAGTTGTAGCTTAGATCTGGAGAAAAGACTATGGCGACAAAGTTCAAACTATTAGACAATCCATAAAGGCAGATGTTTGCTTTCTCCTGTCGTGGGAGGAGGGTGGGCATATCCAGTAAAGCTGATGTTGAAGCTTGCTCACTTTTTTGCAGGCTGACACAATGGATTATGGAAGTGGTGACTAAAGATGACATCACCCACCCATACGGAGCATACAGTTCTAGTAGGGGAAACAATATACAGATAATCACTCAAATAAGTACTTAATCACAGTTCTGTGACAGAAAAGGCAAGAACTGAGCAAAAATTAAACCAGGCTAGAGATGGTATTTAAGGCTTTGGGAGAAGCCAAAATTGCCAAGGGAGAGTGTGGTATGAGGGAAGCTCCCAAAGAACTCACAGATTTAGAATTCAGGAGGAGGAGGAACAGGCAAAAATCCCAAGAAACAACAGTCAGAAGGGATAAAGAAGACCAAAACAATATTTTTATCACCAAAGCCTAGAGGAGAGAGTGTTTCAAAAAGGATGATATTGTTAACTATATCAAACGCTGTTGACAGTTCAAGTCAGAGGAAGGCAGATAATCTATATTGGATAAGACAAGAGCAGGCTCTGCAAAGTGAAGTAAGAAGCCAGAAAAAAAAAAAGGAAAAAAGACGAGATGACAGAGCTGAGGCAGTGTCTATGCATAACACTTAAAAAGTTTGGCTGTGAATGGAGAGTAGATAGAATAGGTGGGAATTTGAGGGATGTGTGGAGTTAAGGGACGTTTCGTTTGCCCGGCTTTATTTGTAATGTAGGATTCGAACATATATTTGAGTGCTGAAGGGAAGAATCCAGGTGTGAGGAAGAGGTTGAAAATTTGGAGAATGTATACCTGAAGGAATGACCCCTGCTTACGTAGAAGGGGTTGAGATCCAGGGCACAAGTAGAGGTTGGAGGAGGGACATGTGCTCCATTGTAATATACGTGGAAGGAGAGGACAGGTACAAATTCAATTCTTCAATTTTCTTTGCCAAGCTTCTTCTCTGGGGATAAAGGGGTTGGCAGCACAAAGCTCTGAGAGGAGGATATGAAATTGTGATTGTGAAATGGCAGGAGCTTCTAGAAAAGCATAGTAAAACTGCTGGGCAGTGTTGAGGGCCCAGTCGAGGGTTGGAGAACACAAAGTTAGAGCCACACCAAAATATCCAGTTGTGTCACATTCTCCAGTAACAGTGATCTACTCAGGCACAGACATGAAGAAGTCTGAGGGCCTTTGCCAGGCAAGGACAATCAAGAGAGGGTACAAGGAACTTAGTAATATTTTTAGGACACCATGGGAAGAAGTATGGCCTCTAAGGGAGACGCGGAAGTCAAGCTAGAAGAAAGTTCAAAGATAGCGTGGAGAGGCCTCTGGCTTGGGGATCTCATTGAGGATGAGAACTATTGCAGTGAGGGGACTTGAGTAAATGAGCTGGAAGGTAGTGGTGAGAGGGTGAGATTTCAGAGGTACGCTTCTTAATGATGACCAGGTCCCAGCTGTGCCCGTGGGAGAATGCTGAGGTGAGGAAAGAACACCTCTGAAGGTACAGTCATTGTGGAACTCTGCAGCCAAGGTGTCACTTAGACCAGCCACAAGGACAGTTAGCTGCTTAGGATGATGGGGTAGAGAGAAGAACACAGAAAAAGAGGCGAAAGGCTTCGGTGACCAGGGTAGACAGGGTAAAAGGGTAGACAGTGTGAATCTCCTCAAGGTTGTTTCGGTATTTTAGAAAGAAAAGGGGAGTAACAGTCCAGGGGCAGCATGCTGCAAGATACCAACCTGAGCGCCCAACAATGAAATCGGGAGGTTTATTGTTGAAAACACTTCCTGTACTTGAGAGGGCAGACAGGAGAACAGGGTCCTCTGGGGTCAGCCCGAGTGCAGTGAAGAGATGGAGGAGTTGGGAAGATCACTGGGGAACAAGAAGAGTTTCAGGGAGCCTGGGGAAATAGAGAAGGGGACTGGAGTGGGGATTGGGCAAGTAGAAAGCAATAGTAGTCCCTGGGATAGCAAGAAGGCTTGGTGACAACTGTGGCACACTTCTCAGCGAAGTCTGGGGTTGCTTAATACCCTCAATTGAGTTCAACCGGTATCAGCTTTGGATACTTTGTAGAGGTTAAGACCACCTAAATTAGGATGGACATGATGGCCAAACCATGGTTTCTGAGGCTCTTTATGTCACTTTAAAGCACATAGATGACAAATTTCACAAGACAGATATAGAATTATGTCACCAACTTTACAAAAATAATACATAAGTAATTAGACAGCTGAGCCAGTCAATTTTTTTTATATTAAGTCCTATTTCATGTGCCTTTCCAGTCTCCTCTCCTGCCATGTGCCCTAGACTTCACCCAGCTATACCAAACTAGTACTTCGCAGACACACCAACTCCATGCAGGCCTCTGAGACTGTGTATGTGATGTTTCTTCCTCCAATCTAACCTCTGGGCTGGGGGCCAATTAGCCAGTGTTGCCTGGTTACCCTTTATCCTCTCTCCTCATTAAGTCAGCTGAGCATTTTTCATTACCTCAAAGAAGCAGAATGCAGAGGGAAAAAATACTTTCCTAGCTTTTGAGTTTCAAAATCCGGGCCCTGTAGAGAGGTAGGCAAGGACTGGCCACCATAATGGCTTTGGGGAAAGGAGTAGGTTATAGGAGCAAGGCTTCTCATCTCCTGCTCTCACAAAGAGATGAGACCCCGCTCAGGCCTGAGAGAGGAGGAGAGACAGACAAGGAAACCCTGCGCTTTTTGAGACCTATATTATTTCACTCATACGTGGGATATAAAACTGAAAGCAGCAAATGAATATGACAAACGAGCAGAGACTCATGGACATGGACAATAGCTTAGTGGTTACCAGAGGGAATGAGGGGAGAGGGAAGGTAGATAGGGGTATAGGGGATCAAATATATGGTGAAGAAAATTTAATTTGGGGTAGTGAATACACAATGCAATACACATATGATGTATTATTGAATTGTACACTTGAAACCTATATGATTTTATTAACCAATGTCACCTCAATAAATTTAATTTAAAATTTTTTTTAATTATGACAAAAAATTATAAGGAAAAAAAAAAAAGAGGAAACCCTGAGGTGGAAGACTAGTCGCCTAGATAAAGACGCTCCAGGGTCTTGATTGCTCTCAGCCTCTCTGAAAGAAGCAGGGCACAGGATTGCATTGCTGCTGTATTTTCCTGTCCTAACTGGAGATTCTGGCATTAACCCACTCAACCTGCTAACCTGTCTCATTTTGGATTACACTGTGCTTTAAATTTGCGTTCATTGCCATTACTTAAAACTTTGGACATCTTAAAATTTAGAACTCCAGATTTCAGGTCTTGAGAAAAACTCGTAAGATCTGGCCACGCCGAACTCACATCCCCTCTGTCATCCCTTTTGATGAGGTGGGCACTCTTCATTCCCCCTTGATTATCACACTCTGATCATTACCTGCCTAACCTTTATAGCACTTTGAGTTTCAGAGCCCTGATGTCCAACGAGCTGAGAGCCAGGCTATAGGCTAGCAAATATGACCAGTCTTGATAAATCTAGTCTCCCTCAACACTAGGGAAAAGAGCTGGTTTCTAGCCCAAGGATGGAAGACAGACAGAGAGTGCAATAAGCCTGTTCTCTCCCTAAGACCTCCCAGATGCACAGTCCAGACTCGGCTCAGGAAAGACTTAGATTTCACTTCACAAAAAAACTGCCAGATCCAATCCTTCTCTGCCAGGCTTGGAGAAGAGCAAAGAGCAAAATGTATGGCAATGGTCTCCCAGGTCACATTATGTGCACAACACTTTCCTCTTATTAAAAGTCACTTGCATATACATTGGTAGAGCAGGGAAGACAGTGACATATCCTAAGAGGTTATAAACTAGGTACGCAAGGTCTCACACTAATCAGTAACAAGAGTTTAGAACCTAGGCCTCCTTATTTCCCAGCCAGTGCCCTTTAAAATTATACTGCTTCATCTTGCCTTGGAGAAGGGCTGGGTGGGAGGACCCCCACGGGGCAGAAGGAAAAGCACTTTCCTCCTCATGTAGATAGAGGTGGACAAGCTGCCAGTTCATTCTCCAACCCATGGAGTCAAAGGATTAGTCCCAAATTCCTATCACACCCTGACTCAATTAATGGAACTTTCCAATTTTTTTTTACTTCTAAATCCATGAGTTTAACTGATTTATAGAGCACGTTTCCTAAAAGAGCTCATATCTGCTCTTGCCCTTTTGGAATAAGCTTTTAAAGCTGACTTAGACTGTGTGGAGAAGGCTGGAGGCAAAGAACTGATGAATCAAAAAGGTACCACTAATTTCTGAAGGGCCGGGGCAAGCGGAGGTCGGCTCTTCCCTTTTGCTCTGCTGTTGCGGCTGGATCATTGTCTGACTAGAAGCATTCATTCTTGTGGGAAAGGCAAGGTATTGAAACTGAGCTTGATGCATTTTACTCTCTCTATGGACTTAGCTGTTGTCATGGTGACTTTTTTCAAAACACCAAGTTGGGGCTTTCGCACACACCCCACCCCCGTTCCACACTGGAGAGGAAATCAAAGAACAGGGAGGTCTACATCCAGAAGAATCTCACGGGAGCAGTGCTTTCCTTGCTTCCACCCTGATATACTTCCTGCTCTGGAGAGCCTGTCAGTCCTATATTCCAGACTTCCATTAATACTTCAGTCTCTGGCACTGCTGGGCAGGGTGGCTTGAGCCAGATCTTTCCCCTGGGGTGGCTGGAAGCCTTGGGGAGCAATACCAGCCCAGCTCCTTTACTTGTGGCAATCCACAACTGGAGCGCCCCGAGCAGGCCGGGAAGGTAATGAATGTGGTCATCTCAAGCAGGCTGCCCTGCAGCCAGCGCCGGCGACAGAATGTGCGCATCCGAGGGCAAAAGGAAAACGGAAGCCCTTGGTTCAAAAGGCAGGGGGAAAGCCCTTTCCTTTCTTTCGCGGTATTTCTCTCCACCGGTCACGGTGTGTTTTATTTGCCATATAATGTTGAGCTCTCTGATACGCGAATTCTCAAGCAGCAAATGCTGGCCCTCGCAGGCGCCCGGGGGCCCCTCCATCCTGTGACTCAGTCCCCTGGCTGTGCGCCCTGCCCTCCCCTTCCCCACGTCGGCACCCGGGACACTGCCTGGCGGAGAGCGGCAGAGTTCAAGGACGGTGAAGGAGCGGAAAGCCTAGAACTCCTCCAGGGAAGCAGCAGGAGATGCGACCCTCGTCTTGAGCCAAGGGTCCAATATCCCATCAGACTTCGCTTACAAAACACAAATTCAAAGATAAAATTCTTAAGAATTTCAATATGGTGACTGCAGAGCATTAAACCTTAAGCGCGGCCCCCTTCGAACGCCGGGCCCTATGTGATGCATTGGCTGCCCATGCAGCTGGCCTGCCTGCCCCTCTGTCACAGAAACGGGTCCTCTTTATGAAGACCCCAGCCCAGCAGGCAGGAGCGCTCAAGAGAGTTTTAATGCAACAGCCCGTTGGCGTTGGCGCTAGGCATAACTCCTTCTTCCACTCCCTCCTCCACCCTGGGGGAAATGCAGATACTAAACAGACAAACAGGAAAGCAAAGTACCAGACTCCTTTCTAAGTTTCTTTTAGGTCACTGCTCCAATCTTTTTACTGTGTAGGCGGGTTGCATTAGTTTCAGACCCCACCTCCCCCCATTCCTTTAAAACCACTTTACTGAGTGAGGCATAATTGACAGACAATGAACCTCAAATATTTAAAGTGGACAATTTTATGAGTTTTAAAAAGTTTTTTTATATATAAAAGAATATATATGTATACATATATATATACACATTTGTGAAACCATCATCAAAATCAACACATTTCCATCACCCTTTTATAATCCATCCTTTCCTCCACCCCAACCCCAGACAACTACTAATGTGCTTCCTGTTACTATTGATTAGTTTGCATTTTCTAAAATTTTATGTCAGTGTAATCATATAGTCTGTACTCTTTTTTTTTTTTTTGGTCTGGCTTCTTTCGCTCAACATATTGATTCCGAGATTCATTTGTTGTTGTTATTTATATTAACAGTCTGTCCCTCAATATTGCTGAGTAGTATTCCACCGTATAGTTAAACCACAGTTTATTCATTCACTTGTTACTGACCATTTAGGTTGTTTCCCAGTTCTTTGCTTATTTCAAATAAGGCTAATATGAACACTAGCATAGAAAAGTAGAATGGCTGTGTTGTATGGTAGGTATATGTTTAACCTTTTAAGAAACTGCCAGATGATCTTCCAAAGAACCACTGCATTTCCATCAGTTGAAAATGAGAGTTTCAGTTGCTCCATATTCTCACCAGCACTTGGTATGTGTCAGGCTTTTAATTTTAGCCATTCTGGAGGTATCTGATTGTGGTCTTAACTTGCAATTCCCTGATTACTAAAGATTTTGAACATTTTTTAGTGAGCTTACTGGCTATTTATATATCTTTTGTAAAGAGTCCGGTCAAGTCTTTTTTCTGTTTTAAAAAATTGGTTTATCTTATTGAATTTTAAAAAATTATGTATATTTGTTCTGGATTCAAATTCTTTGTCTGATGTATGAGTTGCAAACTTTTTCTCCTTAGTCTGTGATCTGCTTTATTTTCTTAGTGTCTATTGATGATCAAATTTTTACATTTTTGATGGAACCCAATTATCAAGGTTTTTTTAGTGGTTCATACTTTGTGTTCTAGGGAAACTTTGTCACCTCAAGGTCACAAAGATTTTTCTCCTGTTTTCTTCTACAAAATTAATAGTTTTAAGTTGTGCATTTAGGTCTCTGATCCATTTTGAGTTCATTTTTGTGTATGGTGTGAGGTAAAGGTTGAAGGAGGTCCACCCCCACCTCCCCACCCTCACTCCTTGGGGATATCCAGTTGATCCAGCATCGTTTGTTGAAAAGACTTTCCTTTCCGCATTGAATTGCCTTGGTACCTTTGTTAAAAATTGGCAATATATGCGTGGGACTCTTCCTGAACTCTATTCCATTCCATTGATCTGTATGTTTATCTCTTGCCAATACCCAACTGTTTTGATTATTGTAGGTTTATAATAAGTCTTGAAATATAAAGGTTGGTAAGTTGGAAGATAGTTCTTTGACTTTGTTCTTTTTAAACATTACTTTGTATGGTGGCCATGGAGGTAAGCTGCTCAGGTCTCCTTTAGAAGAACCTACTATTGGAGCCTTGTTGATAGCTCTCCCTGTGAATTTGCCACCAAGTTCACAGAAAGGCCATGCTTCTCTGGGTAGTTCCTAACCAATGACCAAGTATAGTGAGGGTATTAGTGGAAGCCCATTCCATCCAACGCAGGACTCTTCCAACAGGCATTCTTATCTTAGGGACTCCCCATTCCTGGCCACAACTCAGAACTACACTTTTCCACACAATTCTTCCTTCCCTCTCTCCTTTCACAAGTGTCAGACCTGCACTGGGGTCTGACAGTATCCTTGCTTACTCCTGCTTCATTCCCTTTTATCTTCCTCAGTCTTTTCCTCCTAAAAATCTCTTGCATATCTAGTCTTGCTGCTTGCTTCTCAAAGATCCATAACTAATATATTTTGGTTATTCTAGGTCTTTCGCATTTCGATTTAAATTTTAGAAATAGGCTTGTGAAATTCTACAAAAGCAATGCCTGCTGGAATTTTATTTGGAAGGTCACTGACTCTAAAGAAAAAAATGGGGCAGATGTGCTACCTTAACAATATTGAATTTTGTATCACAAATATATCTTGCCATTTACTAGGTCACCTTTAATTTCTCTCAGCCATGTTGTGTACTTTTCAGTGTAGAGGTCTTAGACATCTTTTGTCGGATTTATTCCTAAGTACTTTATGTTTTTTAGTTCTGCCACACTGGAATTGTTTTTAAATTTTTATTTTCTATTTGACTGCTACTAGTATATATAAGAATACAATTGAATTTTTGTATCCTGAATTAACTTTCTGTCATGAAACCTTGATAAATTTATTGCTTGTCCCAGTAGTTTTGTCTCCGCTTCGCTTACCCTTTTAAACAAAATCTTCCATGGGATCCCAGGGCTCTGGTAAGACTCGGGTGAGGGTAGATAGAGCTCCTCCTATCATCTTCTGCCTCCTCAGACCCTCCCCTTGACCCCCTCAACATCAAAAACAACTTCTGGAATTTTCTGAAGAACTCCAAGTCTCCCAATAGCACAGCTAAATGAGCCACTGCTCTAGAGGAGTTGGAATTTACTGAGCATCTCAGCTATATTTTAGAAGCATTTTATCCCATTTTGGTCCTTAAAAGAAAAAAAACCACCTTGTGATGTAAATAGAAGTAGTTCCATTTTAAAGATGAAGAGAGATTAAATCTCCTTGATGTGGTCTCATAGTGGGCTTCTGTTTGAGGAAGGGTTAAAATCCATCTGACTCCAAAGTTCATGCTCCTTCCTCTTGCCTCAACCTGGCTATACCCAGGCTGACCCAGGCTGACCCAGGCAGACAGCTGATTTCAGAATGGTCTCTGCTAAGGGTCAAGTCTCTAGGCGGGCTGATCTTGCACTCATTCAGCCCATGGAGGTCAGGAGGCCTGGCTGGGCTCTGATCTGGTGTTCCAGGCCCACAGGGCCTACCGCCCAGTCTGGGTTCCCAGCTTCCTGTTCCACCCACACGGCTTTTTGAGGATACCAGTGACCTTTCTCTCACCCATCAGTTTGGAAGTCTAAGCATTTTTCACTTCTCTGTTGCCTTAGCAGAGAACATCTTAGAACTGCGTGACCCAGTTTGCTTCTGGTTCTCTTCTAAATTCTCCAGTCATATCTGTCTTCTGTGCTGATTCCTACCTCTTCTCATTAATCACCCAGAGTCACCCAGTCTGCAGACTGAGATCTTCTGTTTTGTCCCTCTTCACACTGATTCTTGGAGATACTCTTTCAAACACTTGTAGGAGTAAGACCCCTGTCATCAGCCCTCCCAGCTTCCTGGGTTTTCTAGGATATCCATACTGTCCCCCTAAAAACATTAAAATAGCTTGGAAATTCTAATAGTTTAGCATCTAAGTGCTGTTTTCCAGACTCCCCTCTTGCAATCTTCCTCTGCTCTCAGAAAAGCACGAATCCTTTCTTATACCCAATATTTCGTGATTTGTACTTTGAGGAACATATTTAACGTTTTCAAAGAACGTCCCCACTTGGATGGGCACATTTACAATATCTAAACCTTATTGAAAAACAAGCTCATCATAATTCTTCTACCTAAAGAGGTAACTCATTCCTAAATTCTCTCACTTCCAGAGATACCACCATCCTTTTTGTTTTCCTTCTTCTTTCCCTTCTTCCACCTAATCACTAAGCCTAGTCCATTGTTTGCTCTGCACTTGTCTTGGTTTCGGCTCTACCTTCTGCAGCTATTGTCTCGGTCAGGGCCACATCAGTTCATTTTCACTTAGTTCAGGAACTTTAAAAGTCTGTCCTTCCGGTCTGTAGTATCCTTTGCTGTCACAGACTATGACACCTAGACAAAAATCTGCTTCTCTGGCGCTTTTTGTCACAGGTGTTCACAATATTCAAAAACCAGGATCCTGCATCAGCAGATCTCATATTGGCTCCCCATTTTCTGTTCGCTAAATCCAAATGGCTTTGTCTAATTTTCAGGGTTTTCTACCAGTGTCCTATGTCACTGAGTTCATTGTTCAGATTATTCTTCAATACAGAACTCCTAAAGCCAACAGAGAAACCAAGGTTTGCTGGCCTTTTCATGTGACCTGATCATCTTCCCCCCATGCTTTTGCCCATTTTATTCTATATGTCATGAACGCTAACTTTCTGTTACTCTTCAATTTTCCCCCTCATTATAAACCCTAACCCTAAATCTTCCTATCCTAGCATGTTTTTTTCTCTAACCCTTTCCAATCTTTAAGATGTGTGTTCTAGAGTAAACCTTTTAGAATTTACTTGGTAAACATCTTATTTGCTATCAAACTAACTCTGAAGAGCAGAAGTTCCCACATTAACTGATAAGAAACATCATTAAGCTATGAGCTTCTTCAAGACAAGGACCATGTCTTATTTAACTTCATATCACCAGCATCTAGTCCAGTGCCAGGCACATCATTTAAATACAATAAATATATGTCGAATAAATAGACACCACTTTATGGTGTTGTCCCCTTCAGTAAGTTTCTTAAATGCAGAAGAGTTTCAGCCTCCTCATCAGGAAAATAGGGCTTGGAATAATGACACCATAGGTTAGGAACATTAAATAAGAAAACCTATGTAAAAGTCCTGGCACAGAACTTGGCACAGAGAGCTCAATCCATGTTAGTTCATCCTTTCCCATTAAGTTTTTAGAATTGTCATCAGAATTATACAGTTCCCATAATTGCTACTGCATATCAGGTATTTTTTGCTGGAACTGCTTCTAGGGAAGTACCAAATTCAAGTGTGGGAGTCATAAAATTCTGTTAAAAAAAAAAATCTTGGTCCACCCTTTGTTATCAATATTTGGTGTGGGGCTTGGCTATGGCAGTTCTGACATGTAGATAGTCACTGATTTATCTTTTTTAAGAGATTCTATAAATGTATAATTTGTTTGAACATTAGGCTTCATAATAGTAGGGACCATTTTTCCCTCCCCTCCCTTACTTCCATACAGGGGAGAAATAATATAATCAGCAAGCTAAATAGTCTTTGGACATCCAGTGTGTTCACTGTAACAATGAATTGCATATTCGTAATCAGCAGAGATAATGAGAACTGTTAACCATGAGAAGCTGTTAAATCACTTTTCATAGATTTAGTAATTTTCACATTTTTGAAGCGGCAGTTGTCCCTAAACTGAACTATGCCCTCAGTTTTTCTATCTGTAAAATAAGGGTAATAATTTATACTTTCACTTTCTTAGGATTAACTTTTTATTTCTTAATGATACAGAGGAAAGAGCACTGGACTGGGAGTCAAGAGAACTGAACTCTACCCCTCGCTATGACTAGCTGCATAGACCTTGGGCAAATCAACTCACTTCCCTCACCTCCAAAACGAGAAGTCTAAGCACTTTCTAAGCCAGCTCTCAAGTTAAGAATGATATGCTTTTAAAGAAATGAGTTAAGTAGTTCTCTTCTTCTATCCAGGGATGCCAGATGAAAGAAGACTTTGCATGTACTGTACAGAGGGGGATTTGGCCTGTGCTGCCCATGGTAATGATGTGGTGACCGTGTGCCAACCATCTATGTCACAGCACCACACACCAGACAGGAAATCAAAGAGGGTGGGCATGTCTGATTGGAGACAAGAACCCTAGGGAAGTAGAGGCATGTATATTACTTGGATACTTTTGTACAAAGATAATTTTTTGCTGTCTTTAATAAACCTATTTCTATGCATTCTTTTCAGGCTTCCTAAGCTGATCACCAGCCCTCTGACAAAGTCGAAGGGATTACTCATACCCCAGCAGAGAGGGACTGGAAAAAGAACTGGGAGGTTGCTTCTTAAATTCGTGACAGTGTAAGCCCTCCTCAGAGTGTAAGCCCTCCTCCGGGAGTAGACTCAAGTGTAGCAGGTGAAGAGCTGCCCCTGACATTCACTTGATGGTCATGCCAAGTTCAAGGTAGGTCACCTCCAGCTTCAAACCTTTCTAGAGTTGTATCACACTTTAGAATCTGTATGTGCCTATTTGTGTATATATAAAATCATATTTTCCAGTTGTAGGAAAGAGCCACAAGGTTTCCAGTCAAAAGATCTGAGTTCAAATCCCACCCACATGAATTGTCTGGCTTTGGGCAAGATACTTCAGGTCTCTGAGCTGACTGATGTAAGGATCAAAAGAAATGGGGATGTGTGGAGTGCTTTGTTTCAGGGCTAGTCATGGCTGCCCTGGCCCTCCTTCCTCTACAAATATTCTACCCAAATACTATTTCAGGAACATTTTCTGAATTAACTCTCTAAGAATGATCCCTTTGTCAGGGATATTTGAAGAGGGGCAAAACATAAGCCAGAGATTTTAGAACCAGAGGGGACAGGGCACTGTAGTCCTACAACTTTGAAGAGATATCCTCAGAAGAAAGCTTTGATTTCTGTAGCATCATCGCACCATGCCCCCACCCCAGTCACACCTGGGTTCTCTTCTCAGCCACCTTAACATGGTAGCATGCCACTTGACCCATTCTGGATCTTGGTTTGGCTTCCTCTCTACCCCATACGGTCCTAACTATTGTGGTCTGAGGATGCCCCCTGAGAGCCCTGTCTCAGGCTCTATTCTCACAGAAAGGGTACCTCAAAGTATTCTACCCTATTTCATTTGGGATGTGCATCATGGCAAGGAATGGCAACACGCCCAGTGGCCCCTGCTGCCACAGCCCAGCCAAGTGCCTGCTTCCAGTTCATAGCCTGTGGTAGCCATTGAAAATGCGGATCTGAGTCGGCCCAGCCAACAGAGCCAGGGGTTAAGGAGACTCTTCTGTGAGAAGATGCCTGAATCAGGGCTTTTGCTTTACTAAGACCAGAGAGGTTATTTGAATGTCAGTTCAAAATAGTTGCTTATGCCACTGTGGCCCAAGGAAAGTGCATAGGCTGGGGAGTCAGACTGGCCCTGAGTTTAAACCCCAACTTTGCCATTCACTGTTTAGATAACATCTTGACAAACTGCTGAACCTGCTTTCCACACGTGTAAAATGGAGATGCTGATACCTTTGCACAGCTGTTGTGAGGATTAAACAGAACTACACATTGTAAAGTGCCTAGCCTGTAGCGGTACTCTAAAGACTATTTTTCTTGTATCCGTCTCACCAGAGAAAGATCAAATCATCCAAAGGATGACTCATCCAAGAGACAAGGGTTTAAAATTTGTCAAAAGTAGTAATCGATCAAGTTCCTGCTTGATCATTTCAATTCAGGTATTAAGGTGTCCAGAGTAAACAGATCCATTTGCAGCATGGATCTCCCGCACAGCAGAACTGTTTAGAAGTGGGTCTGCCCGCTGTTACCCTCCCCCTCACATGTACCCTTGCCCCCACCAACCTAACTGCAGTCTAAGGTTTGAAAGAAAAAAGCCATCAAGTTTTTGTTAAGGATTTTTAGACACCAAATAAGGATTTTGATTGGAGACTCTCATGAAATTAAAACTATTCATTTTCTTAGGAAACCTTCACTAATGGAGAGGCTCATTTTGATTTCCTGGTTTCTGATTTATATTGAGACCGTGTATGCATATATGTGTGTATCTCGGAAGTAACTAATCCTCACACAGCAGAATGAGTCAGCTTAGTTGATAAGAGCCAGTGTATTTAGAGTACTTCATTGTGTATCTCAAATCTTGCAGTTGTTTTCCATTTTTGTCAGATGGCTCATTAAGAGAGCCAAAATGACAAGCTCTACAGTGTCATTGGCTCCCTTTGTTTCCTTATGCATAGACAAAACTTACAAGACATGAACCCAAAAGACATAGTGACTAGATCTGAAAAATCTTGAAGAACCACTGCAAAAATTTAGCTGCCACTTGCAATATAAATGTTACCATATCTTTGCTTATTTTTATTCCTTTTCATATTTAAGAGACTATGGCACACTTAAAACCAGAAACACATCCAGACACAGCCAACACAAGTTATATTTTAGAGTTACTTATCCATGTTCCTTAACTTACAGCCACAACATGTTGCTACAATAATGACCACACTGCAATACAAGCACAAAAATCTTTAGTTCTAAATGACAAAGCTGTACATTTCTGTGTGCTTTCATGGTACATTGGTTTAAAAAAAAAAAAGTTTCTGCCATTCAACTCAACTTAAAATACTCAAGTTGCTAACCTCTGAGCAAAGCAATCACAAAAAGGAATTCTTTCTGTCTCAAGTTTGTAACGGTAACAGAAATACAAGTCATAAGCAGCTTTTTGTTTTTAAATCAAATTGTAATCATATTGTGTTGGTAAGGAGTCCTTTCTTAGCAGAACAACTGTTAAGTCTCAAATTTTCTGAGATTGTCCTAATTTTGAGTGCCCTGACCCATTGCCAAGCTCTGTATAGAGACAAAGTATCCCATTTTCTAATTCCGAGAACATGTCAATAGACAGCTCAATTTAAAATAAGTGGCACATACGATCTGATAAAAAAAAAAAATGTATCACCATCCCAACTTGTCTTTATTGAAACGGCAATTCTCTGAAAGTCTGTTTGCTTAGATCTGTGATATCTCTATGTAATGTTCCCAAGCTCAATAGGGGAGATTTTTATTTTTCTCTCACAAAACATCTCCTTTTTATTCACTCTCAGTACCCCAAGTAGGTTTATAATTACAGACTTAATTAAAAGAGTGCAGATAAAAAACAATTGTTCCTCATCTCCGACTCCAGTTTTCTAGAAAGACATTTAAGTCTTCAATTCTTGACTACCTGAAAAAAGCAAACGAAGTACAGATGGCTGGAATTTCTCTTATTTTTAGTTTTGGAATGAATCTTTACTTACAGCAATGAAAACAAACAGAAAATGCTTCTTTTTTTGTGCTATGAAAGAGAGAAAAGAAAAACCAGTCTTTGCATATTTTCAAGAAAAGACCATCACTTGCTACTAGAACCGATACTAAATTAAAAAGCTGAAATTTGGAAGTAAAATAATTTTACTACTCTTTAAATATTTTAGCAATTTAAAAAGACATTGGAAAAAAAAATACACTAACTCCCCTAGTAGTGTATACCAACTCAGGGTGACGACACTCTGCATGCTCTTATTTTATCACAGTGTGGAATTTTTCCTTTCAAATGAAAACCTACAGAAATAAACTCTGAAAAGGATAGATTGTTTCCCCCTTCCACCTTCTCATGTCAATGAAATACTTTGAACTGTTTTCTGATCACAAAATTCATGTTCAAGTTATTTTTAAAAAATCAAGAAGCAGTTATTTAATAGAATATATTCTATTAAAAGTTAGCCAAGACTAACTAACAAGACCTCAAAAATGAACACATTTCAAAGAATTTTGTTCTCTTCAATAGTTGCATGAGTTTTTTTTTTTTTTTTTTTTTTTTTCAGGAAAATGTGCAAATATCAAGGTTACCTGGTCTGCTGGTAACTTCTACTTTTTGAAGATGGTGAGTGTTTCTAAAGATGCGCGGCTGCTTTAGAATCGGGTGGCTTTTCTGGCAATCACTCTTCGTGTGCCATCTTTTATAAAGGTGCTTCTTGTTGCTAAGAGATCAGTTGCTTAGAGACCAAATCATTTAAAAAAATATATATGTCAGGGGCCAACATAAATTATAACCAAATTTTGTCATTTCAGCTCGCCCTCTGAATGTTTGTCTTTTGTAATAGATCGTAACGTACCAAGAGCAGCCAATTACTAATCAGAAATAGAAAACTGACTATGAGGAGGAGAAAAGATCTGTGCGTACGCTCCCATGGACAGAGAGTAATGCCTCAGATTCCCTGTGAGGGAGTTATATGGTCGCAAGGCTCTGAAACTTGGTCTCTGAAATTTCGGCTCCCTGTGGGGGCCCTAGGCATATGCTGGAAATACAGATTTATGTATGTGTGCCCATCTTCCTGTCCCAAGCCAACTTGAGTGCAGTTGAGAGTATAAAGACATGTGAAAATTGTGGAGCTACTTTAGTCTTTTCCAAAAGAAAATTAAGAGAAAAATGCAATACTTCGTAAAATGTAAGTTGGAAATCTGAAGTGATCTTAGCCTTCGGCCAGATATTTTCATGTGAGAACAATTGTCACTCTTCAGGTCTAAGTGGGTTTGTGCTGGAGGGAGGGTTGGGGTACATACAAATCTGCCTTCTAGCTTCTCCCTTGTTCTCAGATATAGTATTGACCAGGAGACCGGAATAAATACAGTTGGTTAAGTAGGTATGATTTGGCTTTGAGATTCCTTACTCCACTGAGACTTTCTCCCTGCAAATTAACTGTCACCTAAGCATGACCCCTCCCAGCGACTTTTGTATTTTAGGAATTTATTTTTAAATGAAAGACTTTTAAATTTCTTTAAGATTCAAAAGAACGGTGGCATTCCAAGCTTCTTATCAGATAGGATGGGAGATGTTTGAGAGCTAAATAAAGTTAAACACAACCCTTCGCTGTATAACTTGATAACACAACTCCCTCCCTCCACACACGTATCCTTGGTCCCATCTTAGATGAGAAGCAAGCAAGCAAATAAGGGATCAAAGTCTTGGAGTTAAAATTCAAAAGAAGAGTATCTAGGATCTCAGAGTTTTTTTCCTTTACTAGCCTTCAAAGTGCTGGCCAGTATCAAAGACTTCATGCCTTTGTCTTAATTGACAGTCTTGTGATGAACACACTGTACAGGAAGGAGGAGGTAGGGTGAGGGCTGAAGGCTAGGGTGGAAGTGTCAGGTAGGAGGATTAAGAGGTCAAGTTTTCATTCACCTTTAGCTCAGGTCTCTGTCAGATTAGTATCATTCCACCATTTATTTACAAAGTAAATGAAAGACCTGCAACTCATTTGAATTTATTTAGAGATATATAGCAATAAAATATATGTACACATTATATACTTTATATATATGTATGTATGTATGTATGTGTGTGTGTGTGTGTGTGTGTGTACGTGTGTGTGTGTATGTATTATGGTCTAGGCAAATGGGATAGGGCTAACATTAAGCAAAAATTCATTACGAGAGGAAATGAAACAATTTTCCTCAACCCAAGCTACGAGTGAAGTGGATGCCTAGCGTTTGAGTGTCACAGAATAAACCCCGGTATGCCAACTAAGTGTACCTCCTTCTCTTAAAGGCTCTTTCTTTCTAATCCCCTAGATTCCTAGATTTCTCTATTGTCTTTTTTTTTTTTTTTTTTTAGAGAGAGACCGAGAGAGAGAAATGGAAGCAGAAACAGAAGGGATCTGGGATACAGGAATTAAGGGTAGCAAAAGACAAGAGAAATAAAAATTTCTGAATACATAGTCAGTACCTAGGGAAAAAAAATGCTTGTTGAGGGAATGAGAGAGAGGGAGAGGAGGCTAAGGAGGAAAGGCCATAAACTCAACTGTATGTTACCCCAGGCGAAAACCACCTTGTACTTTTCTTTCTCCAATTCCAAGTACTTTGTGTAAAAGGCTTTGGCACTTAAAAATATCAAATGTTTTTGTTAAATTCTAAGTCAAAGGAGAAAAAGAGCAGAGAGATGGGCCTAAGGGGGTTGAACTATTACTTGGCCCTGGTTCCCTCCAGGGAGAACAGGACCTTGTATGCCTCTGACCTCCAAAGGAACCGTGCTATGCAGACATTTGCATTTGGGACCTTAATCTAAAAATAAAAGCCTACTCTTCTTATCCCAGTATCCTAATCTCTCTACCCCTTTGTCTAGGCTTTGGCTCTCTCCTCCCTGCCTTGTGGCCATTTGCTTTGGATTCTTAGCTTCTACCTCTGGGACATGAGGCCTCGCACATGCCCTAGGCCACCTCTTGCCAATCAGGAGGTGACTCAGGCACCATTCTGGATACCAGTCCTTGGCAGGCTCCAGGCTTTAACTTGTCTGGGTGGAGCTGGGGAGATGCAATGGTCTATAAAGGACCTGTTCAGAGGCTAGCACTATGTGGCTGAAGGCAATAGGTTTGGATCCATGAGGGCTCTGCCAAATTGAAGCTTTGAAGGAAAAAAATTTTTTTTTTTGCATGGATGTAACTATTTACACCAAGAAGTGCAATCCAATGTAATTTGCAGTTCTTCAGTGTGGCAGACCACTTGTCCACAAGTACTTGGACCACAGAGTCCTCACACCCTGACCCCACTACTGCTGGGAAGCTGCCAGCCCATGCAAGCTCCATCTCCCAATCTCAAGAATGAGAACACAGCTGAGATCCTAGAACTGTGGGCTCCTGCCTACAGATCAGGAGATGGTAAACTGAGAGACAGCAAGTCCTGAAGCATCCTCTGGGGGCAGGTGCCTTTTTTGGGGGGGAAATCAGTGTCCCCTAATGCTCCTTCCAACTGAGCAGCCAAAGATCCTGATACTATCTATTGCCCAACTGCCAGTAATTCCCCCAGGACTTGCCTCTCCCAGCTGAAAACCCAAGGCACCAGTTCTAGCAAAGCTCACACCGCTCCCTCTTTAGCTAGGAAATAGGAAGGATCCACTTCTATCTTGGGAGGTTCCAGTACCGTGGCATGCCCTGCAACTATGTTCCTATTTCTCCAGGCAACTGCTCCCAGAAGAGGCCAGATAACCTGTAGAAAAGTATGACCTGCTAGGTAAGAACAGTGTCTGCTTCAAGTATTTGGGGTCTTCTCCAGAAGGACCTCTATATGCAGCCTAGAACAGCTAGAAGAAGCTTGACCAGTATCAAACAAGGTAGCTTTTGCCAAGAGATTTTACCTTGCCAGATGCCATGTGCTGGGCAGAAAGCTACTCTTAGAAGTCAGAGCACCAGGGGGCAGCAGAGGAGGGCCTGCCCTGGAAGTCACCGCCAGCCATTCAGCCCAGAGCCTACTATTAAAGAGTACGGTTTGAGCAACAGAGGGCAGCAAAGCACAACTCCCTCAAGTTGAACGCTAAGGCACCTTTGAGAGGCATGAGGTGAAAGGGCAGAGTGTCTGCTCTCCGAGGGAAGAGCTGTTCGTCCTGGCCGGAAGTACTGCACCCAAGTTTGTCCTTGTGCTGGTTGCTTCTCTGGACTCAAAAAATTGTCGAAGTCCATAGAGACTTCTGGCGAGCTAAGACCTGAGACAAGGAAGCCCGACTCAATGGAAAGCAGACCTCAGGATACATAGTTATAGCTGGCTTCCGTGATCGTACACCACCCTCCTGGTCTCACCTCCCCCTTGTAGTGATGAAGGCTTTAAGACACCACATTTGGTCCTCCCCTTTTAGCACCTCATCACAGCGCTACTCAGCAAAAATTCCTCTCGACACCTTGCTCTCCATCCAGATTGTATCCCAGCCTTGTGGAGCATACATCTGTCCATATGTACAGCTACATTAATAGTTACCAGGTCTCCAATAATTACCTAAAGAGCAAAGCCAGACACAGTGTGTCACTTGGGTGCTCAGGAAAGACTTGCCCTTGCACCCGTGACCAATCAATGGGCCTGATCCAACTATGCATGAAAATTTACCTATAACAACTCTCTGCCCTTCCTCTCCTGCTAAAACGCCCCTGTCTCTCCCTGCCTTCTCTTCTCCCTTGCCATCCCTGCCACAGAAGATATGGTTTCCACCCACACCAAGTTTCCCAGTGCTCTGGTCATACCGACACTCGCAGCCAGCCTGCCGTTGGGGGAGCTACATGCAGCAACCCCCTTCCACGAAGGCCTTCGAGGTGCCTCACTCTTACATATTGAAGACACACTGAGAATTATGACAGAGCCCACCAACCACCTCTGGCCTCCAAAGCAAGCACAGGTGTCCAACTCAACTTGTTAGTTACCAGACATTCAAGGCAGGGAGCTCTTAGACTGCAGTCTGTGCAATAGTTAACATAACAGAAGAGCACAGCCCAGTAAGCACCACCACACAGTCAAACTTCACTGCTTTTCTTGGAGAAAGAACCATGATGTTCTTCTCAAATTATCTGGCTCTGGTTGACCCTCTTCACAGCTGGTAATTTACCTCTAGTCACTCACTGCCTTTGATAACTTTCAGGTATTAATTATACCTACCTATTAAATAGTTTACTGAGTGAGAAAAGACTGGGGAGAGAGATGGGAAACAAGAATATGATGTGGTGGGGGAAAGGCGGAAGTAGTGTGGGGAGGAGACGAGAATTAAAATGTCGATCAAGCTTCATTCAGAGACTGAAAAATGCTAATCAGCCTTGCAGCCAGGCCAGGAGAATATCCGCAGAAGAAAGGAAGATTTTTACTGGGATTCCTAACAACCCATTCCCCACACCTGTGAAGAGGAAACAGGAACCAACAGAATCATTCCTTATGGCTAGAACCATGGAGAACCTATGGATTAAAGGCTGGGAATTGTCAGTAGGCCTTTCACTCTACATATTCATCTTTTCACAACTATTTACTCTTCCCCTTCCTCGCTGTCTATCCATATCAAAGGAAATGGATTAACAATGTCTTTTAAACTATAACTCACAGGAACTAAAGAATAATATATAAACTGAATTCCCCAAACACTCAGGGTCCCTCTCACTGCCCCTCTCACTCTCTGCCTCTCAGAGGAGACCACACTGTCTGTGGAGTGTTACCCCTTTTCTAATAGACTTTCCTTTAGACTCTAACTTTGGCGTGTGTGTTGAATTCTTTCTACTCTCTCTGCCAAAGGACCCTCTTCTTTTCTCGGTGCAGGCCTTGGTTGCCCCTGCCCCCAACTCAGAGAAATGTCCCCATCCTGCATCAGAAGTAAACAGAAACCAAGGGCGCTCTTGAACTAACAGAGTGATGTAGCCCCACAAGGTGCACACATTAATAGCCACACAGTTACTTACTAACCCTGGAATCTTCGAATCCTCAAGAGAAAAAAATTGGGGATAATTACTAATTGTGACACAATTATAAGCCAATGATGTTGTTTTAGCAAAGTACAATTAAACCGAGCAAAATTCTCATAAATCAAACTGTCTCTATTCTCCTCTCTTTTCTGACCCATTTGAGTCCATCTCTCCCTGTCTTCCTCCTCTCTCTACCTTTATGTCCCACCTAGCCGCCTCTCATCTGCAGGTAAGCTCCTTCCCACTCCATCTGTATGCCACCGCTCAGGCCAGGAACAGACACACATTTCTAAATGAGGTGGGCTAAGATAAAGGCCAAGAAGTGCTCAACTAAACAGCTCTGTCTTCAGGCACTTTTTGATTGGGATTTCCCCGCCTCTATGATTGATTCCTGTCTGAACCACAATCTTCAACCATCAGGGTACAAAGCGCTTCTCATTTTACTCAGCACATCGCATTTCGAAGCCAAGTGTGCCCTGACCACCAGGCATGTCCAAAGCTCATTGTATATGGGCATGAGGACTTCGAGAGCTTAAAGGGAATCCTCCTCAAGAAGTACAATATTTTCCTGTTGTGTATGTTCCCTAGGACTTCAAGAGCTCAGAGGGAGTCTTCCTCAAAAAGAGCACAGGTTCTCCTATTGTATATGATCCAGACACTACCACCTCCTCCCCATTCAGGGTTTCCAACTCTTTTCATTCTGCAAGAGACCTGTCGATTTGTAAACATGGAGCAGGCAATCAGTGGAAGGCTGATGAGAATCACCCAGAAGGAAATAAAAGGCAGGATCTATGCACTGGAGATACACTGGCTTACATACAAGCAAGAAGTTGACACCTTACACCTGTGACATTTTGAGAGCGGTAAGCTGTGGCCTTAGAATGCATCTCTAGGAGACCTTCAGAGAAGACAGGAGGTGCCGTTCCCATCTTGCTGAGGATGATTCCAGCAGAAACAGCTCTCAAGTGATCCTACCCAACATTTCCATCCATAGGGGGCCATTAATAGAGGGCGGGATTGACAAGAATGGGGCCACCACATGTTCCTCCCACACATAACTCATCCAAACGGCACCCACTCCAAACAAAAATTAGACCTTATCAGTTTTTCCTTCTTTGCCTATCCTGTCCTTCCCAATCCAAATAATGATAAATATATCCTTTAAGGAAAGAAAAAAGAGAGAAGAAGGCTAACAATTGCCATGGGGATAGAGTGGTTGTTTCCAAGAGGCACGGCTAAAGCTGTGAGACTTGGTGTGCCGTGTTCTCTGGCAAATCAGGGAAGATCTGTTTTGAAGCGACCAAGAAACTGAGCCCACTTGAACTTGGAGTTTCTTCCAGCACTGCTTCCTTGAGGATGTTGTGAGCCTCCTCAGGTTCTCAGGCAGCTACAGCTCAGACATTGGTCCCATGGCTCTGCAGAAGGCGCCTGTTCCCACGCAGGCTCTCCAGGCCCCTCCCTCTTCCTCTCCTGGGCCCAAACACCTTTGCCCTAACTCCACTCTGGCTAGGCCCTCACCCTACCCTCACAAGGCCCTCTCCTCCTCCAGCTGTTCAGTTAAAACCCCCAAAGTAATTATTAAACTGACTCCTGATTCTCTTCAATGATTCAGGGCTAAAAACTATTTAAGGAAACAGAAACACCACCTTCTTGGGACCCAAACAGGTCCCAAGTCGCCAGCTGATTTTATTGGCAACTAACAGGAACGCCTGTGTGTATCTTGGAGGTGGGGCGTGAATTGAAGGTGGAATGTTAAAAAGTTCAATACCTCAGCAAAATAGTCCATGGATGACTAAATTTGATACACAGAAGCTAAAGAGTATTATAAAATGTAAGTAATAGAAAGCCGCTTTCATATCATTTAAAAGCGCCATGAATATGGCAAAGCATCTTACGGCACTGGAGTCTATTTTCCCCCAGCCTCTTTTCCCTAAAAATGTATGAACCTCTCAAGAGTAAGGACCATGTCTTACTCAACTTCCTGTCCCTGGGCTACCGATGCCTATGGCACTCAATAGCTGTGTGGTAGTTTTCAAATAAATGAAACTGTTCACCCTTTGCTTCATGTCCCCAGCCCCTGCTTTCCCTGGCATTTCTCTAACAGCTGTTATCTGAGCTCTCAATTCTGCCACATTCCCAGACCAATCAATTATTGAGGCAGGAATTATTCAGAAAGCCACTGCTGTTACCCATTACCCAAAGTGTAGTACCAATTCCCTACCCACCAGCCCTAGCGGACTGATTTGGGCTTTAGTGCCTCAGAGCTAAGCCTAGTGTTACACATTTGCTGCTCAGGTCACAGATTCTCCACCACCCCATGTGCTTTGGGATTCCCTGTTGAAACCTGGACTCTCACACTCAAGGCTTCACCACTGGGTACCCAGGCTCATCTGATCTCGTTTCCTTGTTCTGAGTGAACTGTCTAGTAAGCGCTCCAGCCCCACCTCCTCACTCTGTGGCATGTTCCTGGCCCACTGCAGAGGCAGCGGGCACTATCCCCTTGTTCCGTTCCTCTGCTCTTATTCACTCCCTGCCCTCACCCCGCCCCCCATCCCCCCATTCTTACTCTTTCCTAGAAACAGAAGTTCTGC
Organism: Pteropus medius; assembly: GCF_902729225.1. Lineage (NCBI taxonomy): Eukaryota > Metazoa > Chordata > Mammalia > Chiroptera > Pteropodidae > Pteropus > Pteropus medius. The sequence continues at coordinate 20,816,336 of NW_024349801.1, read as the reverse complement.
TCTAAAACCCTGGGCTACTAGCATGTTCCCTGATAAACTTAGACTATTCTTTGTGGTGATAGCTACTTCTCTGCCTTGGGTCTAGTCTCTGCTTCTCCCCTCTGATAGCATACTACCTCCATTTCCTGAAACCCTGGTACTGACCGTTTGTTTAAATCAAGACAGAGGTTTGCTGTGCCCTATGCCCTCCCAGCTGGTTCTCTACTTAGCATCCTGGTTCACTGTTGATGAGAGTGTCCCCCATCTCCCAGCTTTTCCTGCCAGCCTTCGACATGACAAAGTGATCAGCAGTACCGTGATGACAGACCCTCCTCC